>NC_080641.1:33559039-33875962 GCF_027579445.1 Ammospiza nelsoni
ATCAGACCTGTCTGGGTTATCAGGGCTAAAACTATTTTATAAAAAATAACTGCAGAAGAGAATTGCAGATAAATTTTGTGCTAGAAAAGCAGTAATAAACCTGCACCTGTTACTGTGCCCTTCTACCCAGCCTGTCTCTAACCTAGGCACAAAGTTGTCCGAGTTTGTGTCTGAACAGGCCACTCATATTATTATTTTTTTCTTTCTTCCCAAAACTTCAGCATAGATAAGAAATGTGAAAAAAAAAATTACTTATCAGTGAAGCAGATTACTGCTTTGAAATTTATTTATTTATTTATTTGGGGAAATAATGCCCATCTCATTGTGAAAGTTACAGACTCCAGAGAAAAGTCTGCAGCGAAGGGCAGCAGGGAATGCATGTTAATGAGGGCTAAAAGACCACCACTGCTTCTAAGCAGCGTAGGCTGATGTTTAATATTAGTATTAATATCCCTTTTTTCTCTTAGACATAACTTTTCTTTGTCACATAACTGTTTGTGCTATCTGAAACTTTACAAAGTCCAGTCAGCAATTCCTCAGGTTCATTTTTCACACCCTGCATTGAATCTCAGCTTTTATATTCTGAGCGAACCCTGAATGTAAAACGTTCTCGTGTAAAAGCAGGGACACAAGACTTACTTTCCTTTTGAGAAATATGTTGCATAAATAGATACGACAACACATGGATATATAATACACTAAAATAAATAGTGTGTGGATGGGTGTGGATGGGTTTATAAACAATATTTGCCACACCGTGTTTATACCACTCTTGCGCAAACTTTATCAAGTGAAATTTTCATTGAGGTGTGTGAGATTAGGACCAAAGTGTTTATGCCAAACTGCCTGATAAAACATTGGATTTAGGACAAGAGCAGTATCAGTTCTGCATGGTGTAATCACTCCGTATCGCTGGAGAATGATTTCGTACCATTGTGAGAGGTGTCCCTCAGCTTCCAGCAGCGATAACGCTGCGGGACTGTGTACAAATAAAATATAGCTGAGGACAACTGTACCTATTTGTGCCTTTCCTGGCTGTGAACAGGGGATTTATCCAGTTGGATGGTGGCACCAACATGGTAAGAAGGGAGTTTTAGGTCCCTGCTGGCCCACGGTGGGGCCTGGCCCGAAGGGCACTGCTTGAGCCCACTCGTAAACCACTTATTAAACTCCATTCACTTTCATAGGGAACTTTCACTTCAATGAATATTTAGTGTTTTCAAATAAACCCTGCTTGCAAAGGGGTTTTTAACTTAAAAATGTTACCACTTATTCTGCTCCCCATAAGAAGATCTACAGCAAAACAAAAGGGGAAACACTGCCTCTCCCGCCTCTGTCCGTTCTGCTGCTTCCTTTCTGCAGCCTGCACACCACTTTTGCTGGGAAGTTATTTCCTCCGCAGTGCATTTCGCAATAGGCTGGAGCCCCTGTGGAAATGCATTACAGCTCTGCAGGCGTTCCTGCGCCGCGCTGGGCTCCGCAGCCAGCGCCCCACGCGCGGCCGTGCCAGGCAGCGACGCCGCCACGAGCTCACGGTCAAAGCAGGACTTTTCACACAAAGATTGACCAATTTTTAGTGCCCTTATTCCCCCTTGCCCTTAGTGCAGCTGCTTTAATTCCCCACGTCATAGTGGCTTTGGCGATGCACCCATGGCCCAGACCCCAAATGGTGTGGCTGTTTTCATCTGCCAGATAGGGACTGCAGTGCTTCTTCATCACCCTGCGCTCCTGCTGGGAATCGTGGTGATGGACAGAAAATATCGCATGGGAAAATATTATTATTCACATGCGTTTAGTGGCGTAAGGTGAGAGTTTTTATCAAATGTACTACTCTGAAATTTGGAGCCTGGAAGTTGAAAGTTCCGCCTTCCTGTTTTAGGACAACACAGCGTTCACAAAACCATGGTGTTTATTGTAGAATCATAGAATGGCTTGGTTTGGAAGACACCTTAGATATCATCGAGTTCCAACAGTTCTGCTGTGGGGAACTCTAATTTAGGATCTGGAACCTTTAAACTAAGAAGGAAAACCCAGTTATGCCCAGTTCTTTGTGCACCTGTGGAATAAAAAAGCAATGTCTTCCCCAGGGAGAGTCTTACAGAATACTCTCAGTTTTGGTAGCTTCAGAATATTGTTGATTTCATGCCTGATGGTGGGACAAGGTTAGGCATGGCACTAAACTACTGCTTCTCCATGATGTTTCTACTGGAATTTGTAGACAGCTCCATAGTAGGTTATGGGACACAGAGAACCGTCTGGGCATTGATTCCCACCCACCACACTGGCACTGAGGTCTCTTGGGGATGTGAGTCAGCAGCGTGTGGCTCTAAGGTCCTGATGGAAAAGGAATCAGGATCGAGCCTGGTGATTGCAGGGGGCTTCTAGCTCTCAGCGGGGCAAAGCTGCTCTCAGGGCAGCCACAGTGGCTCTCCCAAAGCCACCAACATCACTCAGGGCCCAGGAGAGCCCTGCTGTCTGTCTCAGGCCTTTAATGATCACTGCTGTATGCTAACAGGCCATACCACATATAGCCCGGCTATTGTCAGCGCTGATCCTTGTCCAACTGACGGGCTATTCAAAGCGCTTCTCAAGCCTCTCCAAAATCCCAGCTTGTTCTACCCCGATGACAGCCATCCCTCCCATTCGGAGTTCTCTTTGTACGCTTGATAACATGGTGGAAATCCCTTATTATGCTTCTTTTAATAATGCTTTCACATGGCAAGGGGACATGATGTTTTAATTTATGCAGCGCACATCATCCTCCGACAATTTGCTAAGAGGAGCCCTCGCGACCTAAGCCTGCGCCGAATAACACAAGTTTATGCAAAACCAGTGGTTTCCAACCTGTGGTCTCCAGACCGCTGGGAACCGGCGGGCTCCCTCCCAGGGGTCACCAGGAGGTAACCAGGAAAGCAGAGCCGCCGCTGCCGCGAGGTTCAAACGCGCCGCCGGCACGGAGCCGCGCTGTCACCAGTGCAGGTCTGGGGCTCCCAAACTGCAAACTGAAAATCACTATCTCAGGGGTTTTTACTTTCTTACTCCTTTTTTTTTTTTTTTTTTTTTTTTTGGTTGGTCTCTGTACTCAGTACGCTGCGGCTCCAACCTCTGTGTCTTTAAATACCTGCTCAAGTCGATTAAAAGCAGTAAATTCAGAGGGGTAACCACACCACTCCTTATGAGTTGTGTGAGTTGAAGTCTCACTTTGTTGTCAAAAATAGCAATTAACCTTCAGATCAACTTGCTCTCCCCCCCCCCCAAATTAATTTTGCAGTATTATCACGCATCTTGAGGCTTCCAGTTTTAAGCATATAATGCTTCTCCTGTTAATGAAGCGGGTATCCACGATCAAGGGGAGCTGAGAGCCACAGACAATTGTTTGTTTGCCTTTATTTCTCACGCCCTTTGAAGGTTTTTCTTTCTCCTCTGTGTTTTTTTGGTTGGTTTTTTTTTTTTTTTTTTTTTTGTGCTTTTTTTTTTTTTTTTTTTTTTTATTAAGTGACTTTAGCAGATTGTACCCTCAGAGCTGTGAATAATGGGGTTATTCTACAAAAATGGCCAAGGCTAGTTAAGACACACAAAGCCAGGAAATCCTTTCAGGGATGAAATCAGGACTATTTTAGGGGGTGCCGTGTAAGTTGGAGACTTTGCAGCTTGGCTGCTGCATGGCTGCCAGGCACGGCAGCGCTGCGGGGACGACCTGTCCTCCCCCGCCGGGGGCTTGCCCGGCCGGGGGGGCCCCGCTCCTTCACCGCACCGGGGGGAGCAAAGCCTGGGGGGGTTCTCAAAGCACGGGGGGTGCAAAGGTGGACGAGCAAAGGAGGATGGGGGGTTTGCCAGCGCCAGGTAACTTTGCCCGAGCAGCGAAGGAGCTTTGCTGCGCAAGGCACGGGGGTTCCCCGCGCCGGGGGGTGCGCATGGGGGGTCCCCGTGCGGAAGGGGAAGGGGGTTCCCCGTTCAGGAGGGGGTTTCACCCGTGCGGGGGGCCGGTTATTCATGCAGGGTGGTGGGGGGTTACCCGTGCAGGATGGGGGGATACCCGTGCAGGATGGGGGTTACCCGTGCAGGATGGGGGGTTACCCGTGCAGGATGGGGGGATACCCGTGCAGGATGGGGGGTTACCCGTGCAGGATGGGGGGATACCCCTGCAGGATGGGGGGTTACCCGTGCAGGATGGGGGGATACCCGTGCAGGATGGGGGTTACCCATGCAGGATGGGGGGTTACCCGTGCAGGATGGGGGGATACCCGTGCAGGATGGGGGGTTACCCGTGCAGGATGGGGGGATACCCCTGCAGGATGGGGGGTTACCCGTGCAGGATGGGGGGATACCCCTGCAGGATGGGGGGATACCCGTGCAGGATGGGGGGTTACCCGTGCAGGATGGGGGTTACCCGTGCGAGGGGCGCTCGCACCGCCCCCGCGCTGGACCCCCGCGGCTGGGAAGGGGCTCGGCGGGGGCGGGACACTGCGGGCCCGCAGCGGGGCCGCCCGCCCGGCCGGGGGTGTGCGGGGGATGTCCGTGAGCCCCGCCGCCCCCCCCGGTGCGGGTCTCCTGTGCGAATCGCGGCGATTGCGGAAATACGCGGGGGCGGGAGGGAGGAGGAGGAGGTGGAGGAGAAGAGGAGGAGGGAGGTGGGTGGTGGGCGGGAGGCTGCCGAATCGCTCGTAACTTCTGCAAAGTCCCGGGCACTGGGAGCCCACCCGGCAGAGCGTGGAGAGGCGGCGGCAGCGCCCGGGCACGCCCGCCCCGACCCCCGCTCGCCCCGCGCCGCAGCCACCAAAAGCCCCAAATCAGCCCGAAACGCACGGGAAGAAAAAAAATCCCAACACATCCCACCTAAGAGCCGGCGGCAGTTGGCTGCGGCGGGTTTTCCCTTCCGGTTCCCAACGGCTGTGAGTCGATTTTAGCCATAAAAAATATAAAAAATTGCGAAGAGAAAAAAGAAAAAAAAAAGTGCCGCCAGCCGCTAGAGCCCGCAAAGTTTCTCTTGCGCTGTTATCTGTGTTATCCCTGTTATCCCTGCCCGCGGGACGCGGCGCCGCCTAAACTCTTGTTTTTGTATTTTTAACCCGATTCCCACGCTTTCGCAGAGGGAATTCGCTATTGTCTGCGCGGGGTCCGGGCGCGGAGGGAGCGCGGGTGCGCAGGGCTGCGCCGCAGCTGCCTTTTTTTTTTTTTTTAATTTTTTTTTTTTTTTTTTTTTTTTTTTTTTTTTTTTTTTTTTTTGTCAGGGATTTGAGAAAACCGCTGAGCTTGACAGATTCCCCCGCTTTCCCCCCTCCCCGCCCGTACGTGCGCGCCGGCTCCGTGCGCGCCGTCTGGAGCGCCCGCGGCCGCGCACAAAGAAACGCGCCCGGGCGCGGGATGTGACGGACCGCGGCGGGGACCAATGGCCGGGGCGGGGCCTTGTGACGTCACAGAGAGCCGCCCAATCAGCGGCGGGAGTGGGTGTTGCGACGTTTGAACTCCCCCGGGGGGAGGGGCGCGCCTTTTTTTCTTTTTTTTTTCTCGGTTTTTATTCTCCTTTTTTTTTTTTTTTTCCTCTTCTTATTTTTTGTCTCTTCATTTTTTTTTTCTCCTCTTTTTTTTTTTTTTTTTTTTTGGCCTTTTCCGCCGAAGTTGGCGGCGCCCCGCGGGGACGGGGCCGCTGGCGGGGCCGGAGCCTCGGAAACCTCCGGATTTAGCACCCAAAAAAAAAAAAAAAAAGGGGGGGGAGGGCAGAAGAAGAAAGAAAGAAAAAAAGCTTTTTTATTAAAAAAATCCCATGTTTAAAAAATTATTTATTTTTTTAAAGCGTGCTTAGCAAAACGCTGAGTTGGGAAAAATGAGGATAACTTGCGCGCCCACCCGTTTAGCGCTCAAATATTCTGGGGTAGGGGAAGGTGATTTCGCTCTACTCGTATTTTTTTTGGAAGGGAGGGGTGTCCGTGGCTGCGGAGGGGCTGCACTTGACCGTGGCCCCTGCCTAGAGGGCGCAACCAGCCGTCCCGCGGCCAAAAGTCTCCCGAAGGGCGCCAAAAGTTACTTAAAAGATAATGCTGGAAACCGCAAAAGGCTGGGAACGGTGCGGCACGGACGAGTGGGGGACACAACCCACTCCCCCTCCACCTCCGAAATAAGCGGCAGCGGGAGGGGATTTTTCCTCCTTTTCCCCTATAGATGGATTTTTTTTTTTCCCTGCGTATGTCGCCGTCGTCGCCCTCCCCCCCCCCAAAAAAAAAAAAAAAAAAAAAGCCTGTGACTACGCGCAGGGACGCGGGGGTCACCTAAAGTGCCTCCGGCATCAGTGGAAAACGCTATTCCCAGGCGGAAAGGGGGGGACACACCAGCCGGGACACCCTCCGAGTCCCCAGGAGCGGGCTGGAGAGCATCCAAACCCCAAACCCAAACGTTGCCGGTGCCAAGACAATGCGCTCCAGAAGTGTCAGGAGGCGCGGGGGTATTTTTAATTTTAAGCGCTTCACTTTTAGATTTCATAAGTAAGAAAGAGGGGGGAGTGCGATGTGCCGATGAATTTATGTGTTGCTATTTTTTAGAAGAAAATTTTTATTTTTTTTTAAAGTGGAATAAGCACCCTTGATTCTAAAGCGCTTGATTTAAAATGACAAGTGCCAAAGGGGATGGGGAAAGTTGTGGAAGGCAACGCCGCTTCCCCCAGCGCCCCCCGCCCCATCCCTCCATGGTCAAGGGCCGAGCGGAGCCGCAGCCCCCGGGAAGAGCAAAATTAAAAAAACAAATAAATAAATAACAATTATAACAGAAAAATACACAACCCCCCCCCCCCCCCCTCCCGCTTCGTAAAAAGAGGCAAACTTTGAGCCGAGCCCTGCTCGCCTCTCGGCTCCGCGGCTGGCCGCGCTGCGGGGCGGCGGGGCGGAGGGAGGCGGCGGCGCCGCAGCCCCCTCCCCGCCCCTCCCCGCCCCCGCGGGCGGGCGGCGCGGGGCGCGGGGCGGGCGGTGCGCGGCGCAGAGCGGAGGGGCGCGGAGCGGAGCGGAGGGGCGCGGAGCGGGGGCGGCGGAGGGGCGCGCAGCGAGCGCTATGCCTTTAACGGCGCGCGGGGCAGGCATGCCGAGCGCGTAGTGCGGGAAAGTCGAGGCGGGGTTAAAGTTCAGCTCATGGAGCGGCTCCGCGCTGGCTGCAGTTTGGCAGAGTTGGAAATGTGAAAGCAAGAAGCAGGCTCGGGGCTCCCCCTCCTCTCCTCTCTCTCTCTCTTTTTTCCCCTCCTCTCTCTCCCTCTCCCTCTGTCTCTCTCCCCCTCTCTCTCTCCCTCTCTCCCCGCACACGCACACCTCCAAACCGCAGCCCCCCGCAGCAGTCATGTATTCTCCGCTCTGTCTCACCCAGGTAAGCGGCCGCCGGGGCGCGGTGGGGCCGGCGCTGCGGGGGTGCGCGGCCGTGCGCGCCGGGGAAGGGGCACCACCGCCGCTCGCCGAAACTAACTTTGTTGCCTTTCGCTCGCATGCCCCCCCCCTCCACCCCCTTCCCGCACGGCCATTTGTGTCGGCACATGGCTAATGGCGCCTACTTATTAATGCTTTAATTAACGGGGGGGGCCGCGCGGGCGCGGTGCTGCGGGACGACCCGCACGGCCCCGCCGTGCTTGGTCATCCGCGATCGATGCCGCCGATGCCGCCGCCCGCGCCGGAGCGCCTCGCACCGCCCCGCACCGCGGCCCCGGGGCAGCGCCGGAGCCGCTGCGCCGCTCCCCGCCCCGGGCACGGCGCGGCCCGCACCCCCCGGCACCGCGCTCGGGGCTCCGCGGGAGCGGCCCCGCCGGCTCCGCGCCCCCCCGGCGCCCCGGGCGCCGAGAGAGGGACCGTCCCCCGCACCTGGGCTCGCTCCCGCGGTGCGGCGCGGTGCAGCCGCCCCCGCGCAGAGCGCCCTCCGCACCCGCGGAGGCCGCCCCAGCCGGGGGACCGTGCGCGTGTCCCCCCGCACGGACACCCGCAAACTTGTCCCGCGTGTGTCGCGCGTCCCCCCCGCCACCCTCCCGCCCGCGGATCGGGCCCCGCGGCGCTCGGCGCAACTTTTGCGCGCTCCGCTCGCGGCGGGACGGGGCTGCGCGGGGAGCGGAGGCGGGGGCGTCGCTCCGCGGTACCCCCCAGTTGCGCGGCCGCGGAACCCCCGGCCCCCCTTTTCCCCGCGCGCTGCTGCAGGACGCTGAATTACACCCCTTCAATTAGCAGGATATAATGGTTTAACGAGGAAATGCTTTGTGGCGGACTCAAACCCCAGATTATTTCCTCCTGCAGGAGATTTTGACTACATTATTCTTATTAATTTAATTGGAATATTTTTTTTCTCCCGGTGAGAAAGCCTCTCCGGGCTCTTTCCGTCGAGAAAAAGGCAAGGAATTGCAGGGAGAGGGGCGGCAGCTTCCCAGGCAGCCCGAAGAGCTCTGAAAGTTTCGTCCCCTTCTCCAGTCGCGGTCCCCTCTCCTTCTCCAGCCTGCCCCAAATTTTGGGGTGCTGGCGAGAAAACACCAGGCCGGCGGGGGCACGAAACTCCAAACCGTACACTTGCTCAAAAGGCAGGAGCAAAATGCGAGCAGCGGGAGTTTGCAGAGGATGGGATGCAGCAACTCCGGGCTGTGCCTGGGCAAAGTTTGTGCCTTTAATTCAACTCTGAGCAATACCTGGTTTTTGTCAGCGCAGCGGCTGCGGGAGGGACCCCCGGACACTCCGTGCAGGGCCCGCAGCGCCGACGCTCCTGGCATCTCCACGTGGGGCTCCTGGGGCTCTCTAGGCCCAGTCGCATTTTAAGGAGAGAAAATAAATCCATGGGCTGGTTGCTCCCTGGCCCAGTCGTGTGTCCTGTCCCCGTCGTCCCCCCCCCACACACCCTCCCAGCTTTTTTTTTTTTTTTTTTTTTAGATTTATCAAAAGAAAAGCAGAAAGCCAGGCATGTGCTTTGACTCCGTTAGGAAAATCTGGCATTCTTGCTGCACGTTTGGAAAAGTAATAGGAGGATTAGAGGCCTCCTGACAAACTCTTCCCTCCGAAGGATCAATTAGGTGATTCTGTCATTTTTCTATAGAAAAAAGGGGGCGAGCCCTGAGCTATTGCAAGTAATTTCCTATTTTATCGTTTCAAGAGCTTTTATTGATACAAGTTTTAGGAAGGATTTTTTTCTTTTTCTCTTTTTTTTTTTTTTTTTTTTTTTTGGTCAAGTTTTAGTTCAGATTTAAAGGGAAGCTCTTGAAAGTGGGTTAGAAAAGGAAAACAAACAAAAATGCTGGTTCTGAGCATATTTATCCAAGCCCTGGAACCAAAATGGCACAAGCATTTTGTGTCATCTGTCAGGAAAAATCCAAACATCGTTCCATTTACATATCTGCTGAGGAGCTAGGAAATAGTTGGGGAACATATGCACGTCTCCTCATAGATTTACAAGCAAATGGATTGTAAAAATATTAGCAAGGGTCGCTGTAGTTGGCTTAATTTCAAAAAGATCTGCAGAAATACATTGTTTCAAAGCCTCCTTTGCAGGATTACATTATCGAAGGCGCCTTTGGGTTGGCGTTGGGGTTCTTTTGTCGTAGGGTTTTTGTTTTGTTTTTTCTAACACCTTTTTGGAGATCAGAGGAGAATTTTGGGATAAACAGTACAGAACTGTGCAGCCCAAATTTTAGGTGCTGCTTAGAGCCAGGCAGGCTCTTCTCGGAAGAGCTGTATCCTCAAACTTCGGAGAGGAGTGCAATAAAGAAAACCCCTAACTTTTTATTACTGCTTTGCCAGCTTTCTGGTGTCTTTTATTTTTAGGTAACCCATCCAGCACTGAGGGGGGAAAGCAAACAGCTTTATCAAATACTTTCAAAGTTTCCCTTCCAGCTAACTTGTGAAAAGGGAAAGATCATTGCCTTTTCTACCAGTTCCTTAAAATCCTGCTATTTTGCAGCGAGGCTGCAGACAAGTTGCACATCTGTTAGCACACTTGCACTGACACGTTTCCAAAACTTTTGGGGTTTTTTGAGGGGGCTGTAGCACCACTGAAATAAAAAATTGTATTGTGCAGAAGCTGCTCCCCCTCCCCGTGCCCACGTCCAGCCCAGCTCTGTTTGATCAGTCCTGGCTGCTTTTATTTCCACTTGGACTTTGCTAATACCTCAGCGCCGAGATTGAAGCGGTGCGATTTTCCGGAGCAGCGTGTTTACCAAGACACTTTGAAAGTTGGTCTGTTTATGAGTCGTTAACCTTTTCTCCTCATACACCATTTTGAAAAGACACATTAGGGTGTAATAGGGACGTGCACACCTCGCGCCTGAGCAGCAGTGCTTCTCGTTTACTTCAGCCACAGACCCTGACTTTGCACCAAAAAGCATCTTGGTTTTTTCCCCCCCTCTCTTTAAAGTGGTTTAGTGTTTTTTTAAAAGGTTTTCTTTTTGGGTGTTGTTTTTACCTCCCCTTTCAGGTTCACATCGTAGAAATCAGCTTTAGTGCAGGTTAAAGCAACTCTCTCCTGGATGTTATCCAACGCCGAGCCAAAAAAGTCCTGAGCACATGAGATCAGGCAGGACAAAGCGCTGCTTAAAGCAGAAAAGTTAAAATATTTCAGGATGTACCAAGACGTGTTTGGAAAGTGGGAAGGCTGGAAGCGCTGCCCTGGCTCGCTGTGGGCTGTCGAGCCTCTTTGCTCTGTGTACCTTCACAGATAAACTTCCACTTGACAAAAGGCCTTTTTTCCTTGACTCTCCCTGAGTGGGGAAAGGGAAGGACAGGAGGGATCAGAAGGGAGGGTTTATTATTTTTAATAGCTTGTAGAGACCTGTAGTTTTTATATTTTTCTCCTTTTTCCCCCCTGCCTCCCCCCGCCGTGAGAGCTGTGTCTGGTGGGTGAGAGCAGCTCCATGTGCTGGGATTGTGCCTCCTCTCACTTTTTGAATCTGCCGACTGCAAACTCGCAGCAATCTTTTTTTTTTTTTTTTAACTTTATTGAAATTTGAAACTATCATCTTTTCCCATAGAGGAGGGAAAAAAAAAAAAGGAGGAATGTGCCAATCACTGGAGTGATTTATTTTATTTTACCTGCTTTTATTTTAATAATCATTCATAGTACTTTGATTGCTGCCGCTCTGCTCTAGTGAAATATATTGTGCTGCTAGGAAAGTTTTTAACAGTCTGTGTTTAAAGTAAAAATAAATGCAATGGTGCTACCTATAGATTTAAGTATCTACAATTCTGGGGCCACTCAGAATAAGTGCAATGAAAGCTTTTGGGGAGTCAGCAGAAGGTCTTGAATTATGACCGGAATTTGCTGCTGGATATTTCTACTATTGGTTTCTCAGTTTTTCATAATTTCTGAAAAGAACAATGCAAATTAAAACAAAGTGTTGAAAGGAAGTAAGATGTCTGTTTTAATAACCATATTTGCATGACCCACAATGATTTGAGTAAAAAATGTACTCCATGGGATAATTAAAGAAAAAAAAAGTTAGTTTGCTAATCTGAAAAATCCCCGATGTTTCCTTGCACAGGGGTAGGTAGCGGGTGGCTTTTCCCATGCTGGGGAAAATGTTGCAGGGATTACTTTATTTTTCCCTCCTGGAGGGCCCAATCCTGAGAAAAGGAGGAACTGGAAGCAGGGACATCCCCAGCACGCAGCGCTGGATCAGGCCCCATAGGCTGGATAGGTTTTTATGTGCAGCCTGGAGTTGGGTCATTCATTTATTCAGAAAAAAAACAAGAAGCATGGCCCCCGTATATTATGATATGTTTTGATCTCTTTGGCTGATTTATGTAATACTTAGTGAGGAGAAAAAAAAAATTAAAAAAGAAAAATCAAGGGGTCTTCTCGCCTTTTTTTAGCGTCAGCATAATTTTAATTGAGATTTTTTTTGTGCCAGGGGAGAGGGGTGATCTTTAACTCCTCGTTACACAAAGCAAGCAGTGTCTCTGGATGGCCAAACTAACTTTCCGAGTAGGACATTTCTTTTAAAATATTTGAAAATCTGACACAATTAATAATTCTTTGCGTATTTGCACAAGTTGTGCTACAGTTTTCTGTTACCGCATTTTTCAATTTTTCCTGGTTTTTTGAGTTTGTTTTTTTTTTTATTTTATAGGAAAGCTCAGAGTTTGACTATCCCTAATATGCCCAGATAGCAAGTGTTTTAGCTGTTTTTTTTTTACTAAATAGAAACAAAAATATTTTAAAAAAAGATAAATTGCAAGGCTTGCTTTTTCTAGGGTTTTAGTGTTGGTTATGATTGCGCTCGCGGGATAAATCGACCGCGGTACTTCTCACTCCTTTCACTGTTTAGGAACCAGAGTGAAAACCACCCTTCATTGTAATTGTATATACAGCTATAGTGGCATTTTACTATTCTGCCGGCTGCTATTTCCAAATATATCTTCGGGAAAGTTTTACTATACTTTAGACTTCCCCATACAAACATTGATTGGCATCCAAATGTTTAGGATTTGCCAAATTGGCGGGCAAACGCTGGCTACACCGCAAGCAGCGGGGTCAGGGAGAGAGCAAAGGGAGATATGCGCTCTGCAAGTGGACTTGCAAAGGAGTTTTTGGATTTTAACTCATTCTGCCCTTTTTTTTTTTTTTTTTTTTAAAAAAAAAGGTTTGGGGACTGGGGAAAGGGCGCCAGCATTGCACCATCTCCATCTGGGTGCTTGGTTGAAGTTGGACCCTGTTTTTGGGAGGCGCGAGCAGAGGTTTCGGGTTGGCGCGAAAGGGAAGCGGGGATGCGGCGCTGGTGGGTTCGGGGTCCATCAGCGAGGGGTCCCACGGCCCTTAAAATTTATCAGCACCCTCCTAATTCTCACCATCCTGCAAAAGCCCTCTTTTTGGAAGCTCTTTCTTGATGGTTTCGGTGACATCAACCCTTCTTTGTAACTTTTTTCAGGATGAATTTCATCCCTTCATCGAAGCACTTCTGCCTCACGTCCGAGCGTTTGCGTACACGTGGTTCAACCTGCAAGCCCGAAAAAGAAAATACTTCAAAAAACATGAAAAACGCATGTCTAAAGAGGAAGAGAGAGCCGTGAAGGACGAACTGCTAAGTGAAAAACCCGAGGTAAAGCAAAAATGGGCATCCAGACTTCTGGCAAAGCTCCGGAAAGATATCAGGCCTGAATTTCGGGAGGATTTTGTTCTCACAGTCACAGGAAAAAAGCCTCCGTGTTGCGTTCTTTCCAATCCAGACCAGAAGGGCAAGATGAGAAGAATTGACTGCCTTCGCCAGGCAGATAAGGTCTGGAGGTTGGACCTTGTTATGGTGATTTTATTTAAAGGTATTCCGCTCGAAAGTACTGATGGCGAGCGCCTTGTAAAGTCCCCACAGTGCTCTAACCCCGGGCTGTGCGTACAGCCCCACCATATAGGAGTTTCTGTTAAGGAACTCGATTTATATTTGGCATACTTTGTGCACGCAGCAGGTAAGTGCCTTTCTCTACCACCTTCTCCAACTTTTCGGTTATCTCCGTGCCGGGTGCCGTGCCCGTGCGGCGGCTGCGTGAGCTGGGGAGGGAGCTGGGGATGCCGGTTATCGCTCTCCCGGGGTGGCGAGGAGGGTGCCAAAATTCCCCCCCTCACTTTTATTTTTTCTTTTTTTAATGGGGTTTTTAAGGTGCAGCCACGTAAAAGTGGCTCGTGCTTTCCGCGGTTAACAGCATTTCGGGCATCTTTCACAGGTGTTACCCTAAATGTTGTCCTAAGTGGGCTCACAGCCGGATGTAGCTTCCTTTATCCTAATTTTGGGGGAATAGATTTTAATTTAATTTTTTTTTTTAAATAAAGTTTGCGAATGTTATGCACAAAGTTGTCCAGGAGGTGCCTGAGGCCTGTGGGTCAGGAGTACCAGGTATCCTCACCTCACAGAGATTAGATGGGGAATGTAAACCCTGCAGGATTGGAGGGAAAAGAGAAGACAGTCCCTTGATAGCAAACCTAGTCATCTAGTGTGAGTGGGCATGAAACAAACCTCTGGGTAACCCTAGGGGGAAAAGGAGACATTTAAACCCCTCAAAAGATCATGATTTATACACCTAAAAGCTAAGCAGGTCTCAAAAAAGATTCCTGATTTGACAATATTGTGCTTATGAGGAGGGGCTGAGATGTTTTAACATGTGATGAAAATCTTGAGATCCCAGACTACAACACAAAGTATGCTCTGCCTGCAGCGTGACTCGGCGTGCTCAGAGGATGTGTAGTATGTTGACTGGGTAGAATAATATGCTATTGTAGTTCTCCTGTGTGATTGTAGTGCAGAAAAATGTGTGTGTGTGAAGTGCAGTGCCCCGAATTTCATCTATGGGATGTGTGGGTCCTTCAGCATATCCTGACTTGTGAGCTGAGGGGCTGGACTGGCTGGAAAAACAGAGAAGCAGGGGAGAGAGGAATCATATTAGTAGAAACCACTTCTGTATAAATATTTATCGGTAAGAAAACCAAGCAAATTACAGCCCAGGGAGCCTGCATTTCCCATGCCAACTTCTTTCAGAGGGTCTTGCAGAAAGTTTTGGCTTCCCCAAAGTTTTTCTGCGCTGAGTCCCTGCCATGGTTGTTGTGTTGGGCAATGTCGCCACTGGGATTTTACAGATATGATCCCTGTTCGGAAATAACTTTTGAGTATCCTCATGGTATTTCCTACAGATAAGCTGCGGCATTTACTTTGCACTTCGGTGTGAGGTGGTAAATCATACTGTACATTTATGGTGAAAGGGAAGTAGGCAAATATTGAGGAAAATTATTTATTTACTCTGTGCTTTATTATGGCCACTGTGAAGGAAGCGTTATGGATAAATGGCTAACTGAAGGGAGCTTGGCGCTGGGGCATTTCAGGTCACCTCCTATTCCATCACCAACCCCAAGGGGACCATGGACTCACATCCCTTTTGTCTGCCTCAGTTTCCTCCTCCGCATGTTGGAGTGGGTTGATAAATTTAAAATGCTTTGATATCCAAATAGAAGCTATAAATGTCTATTTACTGATCTACAGCACGCAGGTTTTTATTATTTGGATTTATATATAGCGTGATGCGGTAAATACTGATCCATATTGTATTTCCCAGGCCCTCTGTGGAGCGCACAAATCGTTGAGAGAATCCAACGGTCTTGGCTTGGCTTGCATGTAGGGCCGCAGAAATGTAGGATGGGGAGAAAAAGACCAAACCCAGGGGTGGGAGTATTTCGGGGAGCTTCAAGGGATCTCTCCTGTTATAACAGTCAGGCAATAGATGTTATGAAAGTTCAATATTGTGATTAGGGATATACCATCTTATCGGCACGCCAGTGGTAAACAGTAGCCTTGATAGCGAACTGTTATTTATTCCTGCCATGATCATCAACAGGCAGCGATCACACCGATTGCCCTTCGGATTCGGTATTTGCCGCGGAAACTCGGCGCAAGCCCTTGGCGCGGTTTTTTGGGGTTAGATTTGGGGATTTGTGTGAGCAGCCGCGCGCCCGTGCAGAGCGCACCGCGCCGTGTTTTTGGCCGTTGTTTGCTGATTGCACGCATTGCATTGTGCTCTCGATGCAGGAGTGTGTGCTGGCATATTCCTGCTAAACCTCAGCGGGGAGGGGGATAAGACGTTTTTTGGAAGGTGGCACAGTGTGGTCGCTGTCTATGTGGCTTCACAGAGGTGTACCGAAAGCCTTGCGTAGAGCTACCTCGTTTTCTTCCCCCCTTTTTTCCTGTTCTTTTCCCCCCTCCGATGTATCCCAGCAGTCTTTGTTACACCTGAACATTGGCCAAGTTGACAGCCATTGGTTCCCGCAGACCCGCAGTAATGGCAGCTTGTGCCGGGTGCGCAACAGGAAAATTACAAAAGAAAAAAATATTAAGGGTCCTTTGTCTCCAACTCCATCAGACCTCGGTCTCCAAATATATGGACGACGTATTTATAAGGAGGAAGTCGCCAGCGCAAATATTAGGTAGGCTGGTCAACTTACATATAGTGGATTTGACAAGCATCTGCTATAGTACAGAAGATTTGTAAACACCAAACAATGTTTTTACCTCCTTAAAAGTTTTGAGAAGTTGCCAGTATTGGCAGGAGGCACAGACTCCGAAACGTGCTTGAAGATACATGCCAAAACCATTGTGACCTTTTCACCCATAGTGCTCGCTTCTCTTTTTCTTGTGGGTTTTTTTTTCCCCCCACTTTTCGTCTTCTTTTCTTGGGGGGAGTATTCTGTTCCAAGATGCCCTTATTCGAGATGACTTCGGCAGCAAGATGTCCCTTTCCTTCTAAACATGTAGGATAATTATTGCTTTGAATCCACGCTTTTCCTTCAGTAGGCACTATCATCTGTAAGGGAACACATGTGCACAGATTTAAATAGTGCTTCTTACAAAGCTACTGAAATCAATTATTCTCTTTAAGAACTGGCTAGAAAGAGAAAACAAAAATATGCAAATAGGCAAACTACATGTAATTTTCATTAAAAGGATAAAAAAAAGAAATTATAAAAAAAAAAAAAAAAGAAAAGGAAGATCGGTGCTTTGTGAATTAGAGGTTGACCAAAAAATGTATTGAAATCTAGAGTATTGCTCTCAGTTTGCAGTTTCTAATCTGCTTAACTAAAAGCAGGCGGCATTTTCATACCCTGAACTTGGGTTTGCTTTTTAGTTTTCACTTATTCTGCTCTTGTATCAAATGACAAGTTGGAAACCATTGTGGCAAACCGTTTTCTTTGTGGGAGTCGAACAGTAAAGCTAATTTATGACCGGTCCTTTACCAGATGATCTGTATCAGAATCTACAATATACTAGGCACGTGGCAAGGTCACAATTTAAGTTGTTAAGGTCACAACCTTAGCCACCAGGCATTTGACCTTTTAGATAAAGTTAACCTTTGTTCATTAGTAGGCACTCAACCGAGAACTTTCTGGAGTTTTTTACTGCTTTGGAGTTCCTCCTGCTAATGTGGTCAGATTGGGGAATAGAATCGCAATAGAAGTAGTTAAATTTTCTGAGAGGTCACAGTTTTTAGAGACTTCTCCAGTGGCCGAAGCGGGATGGTGGGCCAGGAGGCGATGCTGCAATGTCTGGTTTATTTTTTTGGCCAGCCATCGTTATGCGCTTCGGGCGAGAATTAAACTCGCGAGGTGTTTGTGGCAGAGAAAATCTTTTAATCTTTCAGAAGGACGTTTAAAAATCCCAAATTTCAGAAAAAATCTGGGGCTAGGTTTTATTTACGTAAGCTCATTTTTCTGTTAGCGTTTAGACTCGAAGGCAGCGAAGGTGCCAGAACTCAGCCTTATTTTTGTGACTGAAAATTTACTTAACTTCTAGATGTGCTCTGTGGCTAATTGCTGGGCAGTGGTATATAGCACACGACCTTGAACTTTAAGCTCGACCCATTTTATGTTCCCGTCAACAGACTTAAAATATTCTCCTTGGACGACCATAAAGAAGCATCGATGGGAATAACCCAAAGATGGGTTAATGCAGAAGCCCTCCCGTACCCGTGGAGGTTTCGGGGGGTCCGAGAGGTACCCGAGGCTTTGCGCTGTAATCTTTTAGTACAATTGGTATTGATTGTTGCTGCATTAATCCTGTTAATAGCCGCAGCCGGGCCGGGTGTCGCAGGAGTGGCAGAGGTGTCCTGACAATGCCATACGTCACTGAAAGAGCTGTCGCAGCGCCTTGAACTCCTGATCACTGCTCTGCTAAAGTGGAGCGTTCGACGGTGGAAACTATTGCTGGCTCATACAGAAACACACACCATATTGTTTACTTAATTATGCCACAGCGAAGGCTCATTTTTAATTATTTAGCTGACTTTCTCGCTCTGCTCTGATACCACATTTATTATTTAATTTGAAATCAAAAGGGCTTGCGCTCCTGTTAGTTTTTGATGCGTTTTACTTTTGTTTTGGCTACGTTATTGTCATTCCATCGTATGGTAATCCAGATAGCCGTGATATGCAGATTGGCCAGATGGTCATGTTAACAGATTGAGAACCTACTTCCCACTGCTAAAGAGCAGGTGTAAGATCAGTGGGCTTTTTTTTTTTTCTTCTTCTTCTTTCCTCCCAAGTTTCAACCGAAATGCTCTTTAGACAGATCATAATGGTAGCTAAAAAGGGGCACATTTCAAATGGTGTTTGTTCTGTGGAGATAATGCGTAATGTATATGTCCTTTTTACGCCTATCTGAAGAGTTTTAAAGCATCCATGGCATTCCTTCCACCTATAATGCTTTGAAAAACCTAATTCCAGCTCATGGCTGTTCCAGTATATATCCAAAACAGTCCTTAAAGTTTTTTTCTGCAGACAGATTGCATTTACTCTTACCAGAAAACCACTTCAGGCAGCTTCGCAGCAGGTATCTCACACGTGTTCCCTGCACAGGGCTCCCAATGCATGTGCAGGAGAACCTGAGCAGATCAACGGTCAGCTGAGATTTTAGTATTTGTGGGCTGATAAAGTTGTTTTTCTGCTCCATTATTTTTTGCCAAAGTGAGACATCTGTAGCTTTAAAGAAAAAAAAGTGACACTAAGACATCTCACAGTATTTCTGCCCTCGAGGAATAAAGGGAAAGGCAGATTTTGTGTTGTTTTAGCATTACAAAAAGTACCCATAAAAAGTCAGTGGTGGGAGCCTGGGTCTCTGTCTCAGTCAGGAGAGGTGAGGAGAGGACAACCGCAGCTCCTCAACACCCCAAATTTCACACGCACCCACCTATCGTGGGCATGCATGGGACACGGCGACCTACACACCCCGCGTGGCACAGAGAGATATCCCCACCTTTGGATGATCTCCTCTTAGGGGAGCAGGACTGGCTGCTCGCTGCAGCCACGAGCAGGGTGGGAGCTGACAGAAGCAGGATTTAGGTGGGACAACTGCTCTCCCTGTGCGGGTGTAACTGAGCCGGTGAGTATCCGTGATAATTCAGATACTAACTGGTGCGGCACTCGGGACGGCCTGCTCTATCACGAACCCCTGGCAGGAGTTCAGTCATGTGGTTTAGCTTTTCCCTTTCTCCAACAACAACAACAGCAACAACAAATAAACACGGGATAAAGGCGTATTTCATATGCCCAGGATGTTTTCCAGGTGATGGGTTTGTGCAGTAAAAGGGTGTGTTATTTCCATGCCTCCTTGCTTCGAGGTGCAAAAGCAGGAGAAGCCTGTAAGAAAGTTGCCCAATGCTTCTGGCTTTTCTACAAGCAACTGCACTTTTATATTTCCCTTCTTTTCCACCCAATGATGAATAGCATTAATTTAGATCTATTTAAGGCGAGTGTGGGAGAAACCACAATCTTTGTTGTGGTCACTGCTGTACACAGCGGGGCTGAATGTTTCTCTTGGTTGAGGCCTCAAAGCTGAATCTGGAGAACCCAAAACATCGTGTCAGCTTTTCAAACCCTTCAAAGAGACAGTGGAATCCTAATTGTTCATAAAACCCGCTATTTATTATTACAATTATGTATTTTCTCCCCGTTCGCATGTAAAGGAAAGGGCATCCCTTGCTTTCTGTGCCCTGAGCTTCTTCACAGCTCCTCCTCCTCCTCCCCCTGATGCTTCTGGTTCAGGCACTGGTGAGGTTTTTACAACCAGCAAACAAATTCCAACCCGCTGCTCCAAAACGCCTCAACCCCTCCCCAAAAGCCTGCACTTTTCTGCACATGTGGGACCCTCCAGGCCTCAGGGACTGTCCCCAGCAAAATGAATTTGGGGCATCCTCACTGGGAGCCATGGATCTGACTCTGCCCCTGCTCCTCTCCTCCAGACAAGGGCTGGAGCTGATGATTAAATTACAGGCTGTAAATTCAGGGGAAATTATTTTAGCCTCCTAACAGCAGCCAACCCGGACATTTCCTCATGCCAGTGAGGTCTTGTGGTAGATAAGCCTTGTTGGTGGACTAAAATTCATTTTAATCGCTTTGGTTTTCCCATTCATGTGGCGCAACTGCATCTCCGGTTGTTGTTAATTCTCTCCTGCATTATGGGAGCCACCAAAAACTGTGACTGAAATCAACACCTGGGTCGTGGTGCCTCAGATGTGTGGGGCAGTTTTAAACCAGCAAGTTCATCTGGGGCTTGCAGCATTTTATCCCAAATTGCAAGGGCAGCGCCTGGACAAACGCATCGTCACAGTGTGATTAATTTCAAAGAGAAAACAGAGTATTGATATATATTAAGTGTTTCTAGCCACCATTGCCCCATGTCCCTACCCCAGGGGTGGATGTAAGACGCCTGAGCTCAGCCCTGTGTGTGGCACCATCATTTAGGGATGTAGGAGCAGGATGTGGCACGTAGAGCGGGTGGATTTGGGCTGGATTCGTGGCTGCTGCCTGTAAAGCACACGAGGGCCTCCATTTTGTGTGCCAGGCTCTCACGTGCGAGTCAAAATGGAGAGCGGCGCGGTTGCGTTCGGCCTAGAGCGGAGCGTGTGGGCTCGTGTGGCCCGCCATCTCGGTGTCACCACGGAGCACCCAGACCCACAGAGAGACCCAGGTGGGGTATCCTGGGCTTGTGCCTCCATTGGCTCCTCCTGAAGGGTGTTGATCTTTTCTCCATTAATATCCACCCTTCCAATCTGAGCGCTGTCCCGGTGTCACGGCGTGAAGGCCCCGGGGAGTCGTTCCTCCTTCCCGCTGGTATCGGCACCTCAGTGCCATTAGATCAGTGAGATAAAATCAAGATGGGTTTAATGACAAGCTCTTCTGAAAGTTTCCTGGACTTTATTGTTCACAACTTGGACCTGAGTCGGGTTATTTACACATGAGGATTAAAAAGCTGCAAACAACTGTGTGATTTTTAGGGGCTGAAAGTAATTAGCATATGTGGGTAGGAGGATACACGGCCTGTCTGCGTTCCTTTAAAATATAAATCACAGTTATTTAATTATGCTTGGAGAGGGCAGATTTAAGGATATACTGCAAAATGCATTACCTATTATACCAACACGATAATCTTATTAACCTTGCTTTCTACTTTTTAATTTTATTGTGCACCCTGTACAACTCTTATGATATCAAAAATAATTACTTGGAGAATACATGATGTCAGAGGTCCAATATGACATTTATCTTCACAGTGAGGAGACGGCTCCCTTGTGCATTGCATCGCAGCTCGGGAGGCACTTGGCAGGTCCACACTGGGGGGAAGGAGGCACGGATGGGTGTCATCAGCTGCTCTTTAATGCACACAAGTGTGTTTGCAGATTTGTGTTGTAACCGAGGGATAGCTTGACCAAACTTGAGGCGATTCAGCATCCTCAGGCCTCCTAAATTATGTTTTACTTGCTCGTGCCATACAGCTCCCCTAGGTGAGCCAATATTTCAGGGCGGCTCCATGTATTCAGCCCCAATCCCAAATGGATCTCCTATTAAACCCTAAATTCTCCATCCCATGCCTCCTTTGTTGTTTTTTTTTTTCAAATCCATCTCTCCTAATGTTTAAGATGTGTTGATATTTCCCCCTTTATTTTGGGAGGGAATGGGTGAGGGTGGGGGGAAACAAATGCCATAATAATATCCCTTTTCAGAAGAATATAGTTTAATTTTGTGTGTGCGTGCAGCAGCTGCCATTGGCAAGCTGTCGTCTTTGTTGCCATGGGCTTTTTTTTTTGGCAATCGTGCCAGAACATGATTGGATATTTCAGCATATTCATGTTTTGGGGTAAGATATATCTGTAGTAAAACAAAAAATTACCGTGGGGTTGGTAGGTATCCAAAGTGGGGTTATTTGGCCAGGTGAACAGGCTGTGCTGGTGAGTGCGGTACCTGGTGTTGTTTGGTCAATGAGAGAAAACTTGCTGGTGCTCTGGATTTTTGTGCAATGTAAAAAGGTGGTTTAAAAGCATCACAGAAGGGTGTATCACTGAGGTCTCCTCCAGCAGGACACCCTCAGGGTGCAGTGGGAAGGCCCTGGTGTTACGTGAGGGGACTGCTAAGTGGGTTTCTCCTTCCCATCTCACCTGGTGCATGGGGAGGTTGTGTCCATCCCCAGCTCTTGCTGTGACTATGGGGAGCTGGATGGTGGCACAGAGAGGTGCCCAGAGGGGTGGAACACACCTTCCACAGGTGTAAAACCAGCATGGCATACACCCATTAGAGCTGCAGGTGACAGCATATCCTCCAGACTGCCACCATGTCACCGAGCCCTTGGCCACAGAGAGGTAGCCGGTGTTGTTTCTGCTCCTTGGTTTAATCCATTTGTCATATCCATGGTATGGCCATAGCATTGGTATCTAAACAAACTCTTAAACCTGTTCTGCACTGTCCTCTGTGCTGTGCATCTCTGGTCTAATCCCAGCCACTGTCACCTCACTTTCAATACAGTTGGACTTGGTTTTCTTAAAGATTTTTTCCAACCCAAAGGATTCCATCATTGTAAGTAGCCCACAATGGGAAGGCAGGAGTGCTCTTCAGCCCAGGAAATCCACCATGCATGGATTGTTAGGTTGCAAAATGCATTTACACACTTGTGAGGAGTATTTCATGGGGAGGCATCTCCTTACAGCTAAACTCTGGAAAGCCCCTGGCAAGGGGGAAGTTTTCGGCTCTGTGCAAAGTCTGCCGAAGGCTTCAGGAGAAACAAGGGGTGAAGAGCTAAATGAAAAGTGTTGGGACAGCCTCTTTCATGCAGTGTTTTTCTGCATCTACCACTTTAATCTTGTGCATGAGGGACAGATAATGAGCTGCCTGAGCTTTGTAATAAACATTGGGTCTGGTTAAATCACCATTTTTGTGTTTAAAATACGTTGTAATGCACTGAACGAACAGGGATGCACTCCTGTAATCGTATCAAAAGACAAGTTAGATAGTTGCTACATTTATTGTCAAGATAAACACTCACTTTGAAGATTTTAAAGCAAAAATACATTGTCAAACAGGTTTCATCCTAAGGGTATTCACTTGAAATTTGTCTGATCTTTTTACCCAATAAGGTTTTAATTTGATATAGAACAAAATGGCCAAATCCCTGAGTGATGCTGGAAACATAGGGTAAAATTTAAATTTAATTCAGGTTTGGTTGTTTTTGTTTTTTCCTTTTGAGGCCAAGTAGTTTCAAGTAAATCAGAAGAATGAATTCTTTGTATTGGGATGCTTTTCTCAAGCCCAGCTATTGTTGGGATGCTTTTAGGGAAGATAGCCACTGCAATGCTTTTATTGTGTGGTGATGAGGACTTTTCCTCATGCCACAAGGACTTCATTAAAAATAGCCAGCAAACCTGTTTATGTTCGGGTTTTGTGTTAAAAAGAGAAAAGTAGTTGTTGCTTATCTAAAAAGCAAGCCCTGCATAATTTCATGTGAAAGTTTCACAAGCAGTTTGCCTGGCTGGGGCAGCACCAGCCTCGGTAGCAGCCAAACCCTTGCGGCGGGCGGAGGTTGGGTATTTCTGGAAAAGTTGGGAAAAACACACAGCAATCAGTTGAGAGTGGGATTTTTGTGGTCAGGATATTTTTTTTATTTTTCTCAGAAAAGGATATCACCTACAACAGTTCTGATTTAGATTCTTCCCAGGCAGATGCCTTTACAAACACCCAGCCACGGAGCTCAGGGCCGTTTGGGGGTGCACACTTGTGTTTTAGAAGTGCATCTTCAAGGTGTCTGTTCTTTCTAACCTAGATATATGAGTATGATTTCTAGGCAAAATAATGTGTTCGACTCCCACTTTAAACAGGGACATTGTTTCTTTTTCAGTCAAAAGCTGGAGGGCAAAATCATGGTGAGAACTGAGCAGACCAGTTGTTTTCCATGTGCGTGGTCTTTAGTAATAAACTCTCCCCTAGAAGACTGAGGTGTGTCTCACAGGGAGCAGCCCCAGGGTGTGAAGCTCTCTGTCTGGGGGATGAGGATGGTATGAGCAGTGTCCCTGTCCCGTCCCCAGGCTGGGTTACCTGCTGTGGTCCTGTACAGTGCAAAAGGAGAGACTGTTTGTGTGCTCCTATCTCCCTGCAGCCTGCTGAAGTTTGCTGTGGACATGGCCCTGGACAAAAGCAAATACAGAGAGTTTTCATTCCTGAATGTCCTGTTGGTAGGGTAGGTTTCCATGAGATGGGTCACTATGGAATTGTTGCTTTTCTCCCCATTCCTGGCTGGATCTCTTCCCAGTTTTGCCTTTTGCAAGCGGCTTTGTTTGCCCAGGCTTGGGGCTGAGTTACCTTGGCTGCACAGCGCCTTCATCATGGGTTTTGTGCAGTTCTTCCCAGTTTGGGGCTCTGGCAATTCTGGGATGGCCAAAGGGAAGGCAGGAGCACCCATGATGCAAAGTCAGGTTACACAGGGCATTTGGAAAGAGTTAAATGAGTCGGAGTTTGAAAAGAGAATGGGACATTTCTGTTCACACAGTTCCAAAATACAGGGCAGTGATGTCATGGAGCTGATAAATGGACTTCGAAAGACTCAAAAAACTTTCTCTGGTTGCAGAAGCAGTATTTAATATTAATAATATTTCCTCATTTAAAAGGGTGAGGGATTTCTCAGGCAGTCTTGCTCATGTGCATGGGTTTTTTTAACAAGTGTTGTCTACCTTAGCAACTTCTCCAGGGAACTTTCCAGCTCTGTGCTGGGGCTACTGGCACAGTTCGAGGACGGGTCAGTGGCCATGGAAGCTTTTAACATTTTAATTGCCTTCCTCCACTGATTGTGACGATGACCTGTTTGTTTGGCTTATATCTCTTTTTCATATTTTTTAAAAAAAGGGCGGAAAAAAATAAAACAAAGGAAGTACAGTGCTGTGCACAGAACAGTTATTAAAAACAGTTGGGAAGCATATAAAAGGTACTGTTTGTGTGAGAAACGGGACAGCTGTGATGGTCTATTGGGAAAGTGTGTACAGATGGTGGTAGGGAGGGGAATGATGACTACATGGCTGATAAATGAAATACAAAAAGCATTAAATTGGTGATCTTTTTAAAGAGTACACTTTTGGTGAGCATTTTTGGTGCATCATTAGGGCTCTTTGTCTGCCTCTTATTTCGCCAGGAAGTGCGACTATCGCCGCACATTTGTGCCTCTGATTTTGTTTACAAATAAGGAGCCTGTTTAATAAACCACATACCATGGAATTATTAAAGAAGATAATTAAGCACACGGGTTTTTTCCTACATTGGGAATGGACATGGGATCGTCCTATAAAGGCCTGACAATACCACAAATGCAGTTGGGCTCAAATTAGTGCGGTAACACGTGAGATTTCCTGGAGCCTAAACAAATTTCTTTGTTTTGCAAGAAGTGGGACTGACGGCGTGAGCCGGGTTCAGGAACAGAGGTTTTGGCATTTCGAAACCATGGAAGGCAAAGCACTTGACATTTTGCCTTTATTTATGTTATCTTACAATCCCAAAAGTGTTGGCACCCAGTGATGAGTGCCCAGCCATGGTACCTGGGAGTTCCTGAGGCTCCCAGGGGATGCAGGAACTCTCTTTTGGAGTAGGCAATAAAGGGAAGAGGGATAGAGGAAGAGTTGGAGGTAAAATTTTTCCCTGTAGTTCTTAGGAGAGAGATCATCGTCTTCCCATCCTTAGAGCTTTATCCCATACCTTATGAAGCTTGTTTATAAAGGGCTGATGGACATTAAGGCAATATCTCTATTTCTGCACACTGCTGTAGAGATGGTCACTCAAATGCTGCAAACCTCGACAAGGAGAGTTTTTAAACTAACAGGCAAAATAATCCCCCTCCTCCCAGCATTTCGTCCAGTTTCCAGCTGAAATAATTCCCGGTTTCCCTTCGCCTTCCCTCTCACCCACCCGTTGCTTCGTGTTCCTGCTCATTGTTTCTGGGTGCCATCAACAGATGAAAGCATTTTCCTTAATAATAAATAGTCTTTGGTAACACCGTGCTTTCCATGACCCAGACGGGTGTCCGGCCGCCCCATGAGCCCCGGCCATGTCATTGTCCCTCCCTCAGGGGACACAGAGCAGCGGCAACCTCAGATCCGCGTCTCGGGTGCTTGAAGTGCCGCGAAAAGGGAGTTCACCAAACCTCCGTAACCAGAACCAGCTCACATGGAATTTTTCCAGGTTTTTTTTGTTGATTGCAGGTTTATTGATGGTCTGAATTTTCTTGATTTACAAACCTTCCAAAACTTCAACATGCCACTTTGGGGATTATTTCTTCTCCTGACACAGTATCACAAACTCCTCTTGTTACCGGATTTGATGAACGACATGTTTCACTGTGCTGCCTTTGGGCCAAGCCAATATTCTTCTGCATTTTCTTGAAATGTAGAAAAAAGGAAAGATTTTAAAAAGGTTTAATGTGAAGAAAATGTATGACAACTTGATAGATTGCTTGGGACTTCAGTGTAGTAATTGTATAAAGTAGGTTGCAATTTTTTTTTACAGATGCAATATATTAAAAAGAACAATAGACAAAGAGACGTAAAGCGCAGGGATGGAGAGACCATCTTGGCCAACCTCTGCAAATTTGTTCCAAATTTCAGTTATTCAATATCAGAAAAACATGTTCATTGCAGTAACACTGTACGTTTTCTTGGCTGCTCGAATCTTGAGTCATTTAAGGGTTTTTTGTACACCTTGACGTAAATACACTTCATCTCTTTTACCAAGAACACACTCTACTGCTTTTGCAGGACACAGTGGAGGGATGATTTCGAAATATCCAGACATGTATTAAATGCCTGGATTTAGAGATGATTCCTTCCAATAAATGTGTTATTTTTTATCAGTGAGAATGCATGGTCTCCTAGAGCTTCACTAAGTAGACAATCCAAGAGGTCTCCGAAGAGCTGCACTGGTGGGTACCCAGAGGCAACAGAAACAAGCAGCTGTTCAAGATGCTGCTGTGGTGCCTCTTGGTGATACTGGTCCAGGTTTATTAGTCTTGGCCTTGCAACCTCATCAGCTGCAGATGCAAAGAAGAAATGTGGAGGTATCTCTTCTCCTTTGCCGCAGTGCAGAATGTGTACTGTACAAGGTGTCTGCTTAACCTCCCAACAGAAAGCCAGATTTCTCTGCCATCTTGCACAAGAGTGGTTTAACCCACCATCCCTGAGAGCAGAATTAGGCTCTGAGCTGTTGGGACAGGTTCTGGATCTCCTCTCTCCAGAGCCTCTTCGGATCAGCCGAGTGCCGAATCCACTCCCTGTTATTCAGCGGCTGTTTCAGTCTCTCCTTCAGGATGTGTTGCCAGCCACGAGGAGAGGGCAGTGACAAAATATCTGGGGTCCCTGGATACTGCCCAAACTTTGAAAGAAAAGGTTAATTCTTCCTGAAGCAGTGATTTGTGTCTTTGATTAGTTACTAATTTTGCACTCACTAAAATAATTCTCTAATAGTCAGAGTTGATGGGAGAGCCCAGCTACATTGTATGGCTGTGATTTAAAACTTATGTTTCCAAACTTTTCTATTTTTCTTTTGCTGTAGGGGTCTTGGTCTTGCTCAGCGCAGAGGACCCTCAGCTCCATATGAGATCAGGTAGAGCCCAGCCCCAGAGCCAGAGCCCTGTCCCTGACCAGGGAGAGTGATGCTACTCCCATCAGCAGACTACAGGAAGGCAACTATTAAGAGTAGAAAGCTATTAAGCAGTCAGGTTTTTATTATGCTTTAGTGTTTTGTTTAAGTCTGTTCTTAATTGGTTGATTAATGTAAGCTAAGTCCTTTTCTCCCCCACCATCTCTACAGATGGCAAATGGTAGGTCCCAACTGTCATTGTGCGCAAAAAAGGTTATGGTTCAAAGTCAGAGATCCAGAGATACCACGATAATCAATCATAGGAACTTGTCTCGCTGTGCCCAGCCAGGCAAAAGTTAGGCTTGGTAGGAACATTCCCTCCAAACTCATCTGGAGGAATTGCTTTGCACTTTTATTTTGGGAGGGGGACAAGTTGCTGCAAAGTTTTCGCGGCTGGATCCGGGGAGTTTCAATAAATCCTGGCAGAGCTGCGGCGCCAGCGCGCGTGGCCGGGGCTTTTCTTCTCCTCGGCATCCTTCTCCTTGGCAGGGGCTCTATGGAAGCAGGAGGTGCAGCCCATGAACCTCACTGCTAAAAAATGAGTCCAGCAGAAATAAGACCAGGATGTCTGCTTCAGAGAATTGCCTTCAAATTCCTATCTTTGAAACGTTTTTCTTTTTTTAATCTAAGAGGATGATTTATTAAGGCTAACTTCCTTCTCAGGATGAAGCATAGAATTATGTTTCTGGTATCGATCTCTAAAGAGGATTTGCATTTTATTCATACTATAAAAGTGCTTTTAATGGAGACATCGCGGTAATTGAATTTATACTGTGTGTAACTATCGAAGTATCTTTTTAATTATTTTATGTTATGTAATACAATAACTAAATCTAAAGCCTGTGAAAGGGGATGGCTGTACTCTGTCCTTAAGAGTAACATATATAGCTTTTAATATTCTAACGGTGGAATGCAGTTAAGGACATTCTTTATTTGAGGGAAAAAAAAAAGAGGGGGGGAGAGAGAGAGAGAGAGAGGAGAAAGATTTCATTACATTCAGCACAGTATGAGACTAAGTCAAAGTAGTTTTGCTAATTAAATTCAATTGCTATCCATTAGACCAATGGAATGAGATGAATCTACCATATAGCTGACACAGCACAGGTATGCAATTTGGCTAAATGGCCATTCCAGAGCTGCAGCATGCCTTCCTGCGCTCGCTCGCGTTTCCAGGCTCACCATTCCCGCGCGGAGCGGAGCCGAGCAGCCCCGACACCTCTCAGGGAGCGCGGCCACGTGTTGGGATACGCAGGCCCAGCGCCCGGGCACTCGCTGCGGAGCACTTCAGCATGTGCTGGAGGGAGCTCATAAAGTCCAAAGGCGATGGGGAGGTGGGTGGAGGGTTTTGTTCTGGGTTCATTCTTGGATGTTTTCCTTTTCTTTCCCTCCTTGTGTTGCATAGAGCCCTCCAGCAGCTGCTGAGAGAGCAAGTCTGAGTTACCAAAATGAAAGGCAGCGAGCAGGGTATGTGTGCCGGCGTTTTGGCAAGTTGTACTACTTGGGGAGATCTTGTATGTCAGACAGAGAAGTCTCCTACCCCAGTGAAATGACAAGAATACCTCTCAAGCATTGGCGGAGGCAAAATTTTGACAGCCAGCAAGGCTGTGATGCTGCTGAGTGCACAGATTTACACTTCCTGCCAAGATTAAAACGGGCTAAACCCAAAAAGGGTATTAAGGATTGTCACTTTAGGAAGAAATAACGCCTTAGTGTAACGTGTGGAGGCGATCGGCCTTCCAATAGTTTTATTTCCTGAGATCATGCAAGTTCACGTGTAATTGTTGGTGTCATTGGGCCAGGACTGGCAGGACACAAAAATAAAAAATAAACTCGTAAGACAACTGGGATGAAGAATTTTCCACCTCCTCTTCTTGGATGCTGGCGCTCAAGTTCCAGCTTTGCTCTCGCTGGAGCAAATCTCGGCAAAGTCTGGGGAGTTCGGTGTGAACGAAGCCTCTGAACTTTGCTTTCTGCTTCTGATTAACCGATGTGGCATATTTTCCTTCAAGCTATATTTAGTGAAAGAAAAAAATTGCCAAGTTTGGCTGAAAAAAGGCCCGGCAGAAAGCTGGTCATTTAAGCCTCTCTTTGCTGTACAGTATCCTTAAACTTCCTTCCGACGGTATCCTTAAACTTCCTTCCGAGTGCAACCGGTGATGCTTTTTATGATCAATCTTTCGAGTCGGGGTATTTGCTCAATAGAATCCAGACAAATAAATGTGAAGAAAAGCATCCTGCTTTAAAAGAAGGAAACAATTAAACCTCCTACTTTGTTATTTACAGTAACTACCTTTTTTTACCAATTGTCGGAGTTCGAATGGAAGTAGCAGTGTGAAGAGGGAAATGTGGGAACTTTCATTTGTCGAGACTTTGCATTTCTTCTGCTTTATAGCCATCAGAAAAGAGATTGTTGTGCATTCTATTAAATACTGCCAGTATGATTAATTTAAAGGGTTACATTTTATTGAACCCTGGTGTAGATGTTCTTTGTCAACTCACATTCACTGCTAGTTAGAGTGTGTGTCGCATTTATCAAAACTTTCTGGAGCCCCTCTCACCTCATTAGCATGTGAATCTCTATTGAGCAGTTAATGTCCGTTACAGCGAGAGTGCTCAATTCTTGTTTTCAATAAGCCAGTTGTAAAATGTCAGACTGTCACTTACAATATAAAAAAGCAAAAATGATGGTATTTGTAAAAATGTTATCACCTCATAAAAACAAATTGTAAAGACATGAAAGTGATCTTGGTATGCTTTGCTTTCAGAAGTGAGTTAGTACAGCTGCTTTAAATACCAGTTGTCTGGATTCCCACACTTTCCTACCAATGGAGAGGTTTACACAAGCATAATTTAAGTTACAATTACCCTAATTAACATCTCATTTGCATAAATTGTTGAAGTCAAAACAACAAAGAATTGCTTAAGAAGCTTAACCCTATTTGTCCAAAATAAAGAGATGAGTTTTCACTTTGCAATCAAAATTGGCAGGTTCATTATGTCGGAGCTGGAATACAAACTGAAGTTATACTATTAATTAATACTTTACATTTTTATGATTGGGCTGTGCTTCTCCTATTTACAAGGTGTGAGATTTCAAAACATCCCACTGTTGCTGTCAGAGGTGCAGAGCTGTCAGGTGGGGAGTTCCTGGAGTTTTTCTGGAATTAGTAAACCCTGGCTTTGTCCCCCTCATCCCTCTCCTTTGCACACGCAAGAAAAACCTTGGCTTAGTCTGCTCTGGCTGGGAGGAGGCATCCAACATGGGCTGAAAATGCTCATCCTGAATTGTGGAGTGGTGTCAAGAGGCCAAATGACAGCAGTGACAACAGCAATAATGAGCACAGACCCTCTGTCCCTACCGTGGCTGAGCTGACTAGTCCACCTGGGTCCTTCCAAGTGTTTCCAAACTTTCTGAGGCTACTGCAAATTTTGGCTGTTAGCTTAGAATACAGAAATGCAGAGAGAGAGCTGCAAAATAAACTTTAGATGCTGGTATTTTCGTAAAAACATAACTAGCCTTCCAGTTGTGGTCTTGGGGTGTGACTTTAGAGAAGCTTCGGCTGCTTGTAGGTGAGTCTTGGTCCTGCCTTCTGATCCATGTCCTTTGAACATCCAGCTCCTGTTCAGTGCCTGCAGCAGGCAGAGTGTATGAACGAGGCTTGGCCAAAGCTGATGAAGGCAAGGAAAATTTTTCCCTTGGACAGTTGCTACCCTGTGTAGGTTAAAGCTGTTCCACTGGCTTTTTCTATATCTATTCACTGTCTACTACAAAAAATTATATCTGTTCCTCTGCCATTGATAGGGGCAGTCAGTGCTGTGATGCTGAGGGGTTTGAGCAGGGTGGGATGTGGGGAAGCTGGTTAGCCTGTGGGGATGGAGGGTGGCACGGGGTTTGGATGGGCTGTCAGGTGCCCGTGTGCTGGTGCTAATGAAAGCGTTCCCAGTCGCCGGGGCCATATTTTTCTTTCCTGTATTATCTTGTTGCAGCTTCATTAGCTAAGTCAGAGTGAATGTGCATTAGCCCAATAAAACCCTTCCTGCAGGCTTGTGATTTAGCATCCCCTCCCAGCAATGCCCTCTGGATGGAGATTATCCGCCGGCGTCTGCAAGGAGGTGCCGATCGATTGAGCTGTGCCAGAGCCCTGCCTTGAGCTCAGGTTTAACTCGAGGCTGAACCTGTACCAGAAAGCTTTGCAAAGCAAAGACCCCAGTGAACTTGTAATTGTAAACCAGCTGAACCAAAGAGGAATCTCGCCTCATGGTTTTGCATATTCCTTTTTAAAGATTGTGTTATAATTGAGCGGTTGACTTTCGTGTGGCGCTCTCCTTTATGAGCCAGTGATTACACAGTGTAGGGCGCTTACGCTCTGAACATGAATGAATCTGCCAGTTCTACTACAGTACTCTTTATAAAATAACAAGGCTTACCAGGTGGCAAGAATTGCATAATTGAATTGGACTGAATCCTGGTTTTCCCAACCCAGAGCGGTTACACTTAGACGTAAATTACAATTAAAAGAGACAGAATGTTTCCATTGTATTAAGAATCCTTAATAGCAAACTTTTCACCCATAAGGCTCTGTTCTCTTCCTGAAGTGTGAGAGGAATGGCTCTATGTGTCTAACTACCATTAACACTAATGGGAACAACGTACATAAATCCCGGCACGGCGATGGCAGAACAGACCCCAGATGCCTTTAAAGAGGAAAGTGCGTGTAGGGGATGAATAGAGGCACACGAGTCTGTTGGTGCCTGGAACATCTGCTCTGGAAGTGTGGAAGGGCTCAGTTTGGGGTGCGGGTTTTCGGATACCCTTCTTGAGTTTCACATGTTGTGAAACCAGCTCGCTGCTCCCTCAGCTGGGCTCTTTCTCCAGGGCTCTGGGAGGAAGCAGATCTCAAAAGCAGATAGGAAGATGCCATGGACAGATTCAAATGCCACTAAAACCACTATTCATTTTAGTTCTCCAGAAAGTAAAAAAAACCGAACTGGCGCTGTTTGCCAAAAGTACCCGCTCTCCCCAACTTGTGCTCACCACTTCCTACCCTTCGGAGCTGGGGATATTGAGAACATCTGTTTCCAAATGCAATGAGAAGAGGATAGTCCCCTTCCTTCCCTCCTTTCCAGAGGACCTTCGGCTTTCCCTGCCTCTTTGTTTCGTATTCCCCTTCTCCCTGGGATGCCTGTCAACAGCAATCCTAATCCAGCTGTGCAGGTCAGGCGCTGCACAGAGCAATTCCTTCAGCCATCCTGAACAGCCAGGGACCAGTTTTCCACCCCCAGCCCTGCTCTGGCCGTTTGGGCACGGACGTCCACCCTGTGCACAATACACTCAGCAAGGAGGAGATGAGGATACAAAACCTCATTTTTATTCCAAACCCGGTTCTTGGTGAACTTTCCAGTCTGCACTCCTCGATGGCGATGTGATGCACTGTCACCTTGCCATTAGGGCCCAGTAATTAATAGCTGCCTAATAGGAGTGAATGTAGTTGCTCAGCAAAATGAATGATGTGTGCTACAAGGAAAAGCACTAGAAAGTAAAGCTGGAGCTGGGAAGTTGTTAGTGAGGGGAAATTTCTGCTTGCCCTTCATTAGGAGAAGCTCCAAAGAAATGTAAAGTTTGATCACATTAATCAGAACTGGCATCATGCAATATTTTTCTTTGTTATTTGGCATAAATTGCATACATTAAATGATTTAAATTATGCATATACCTGCCATAAATTTTAATTTATGGTATTTAATGAATAGTGTGGGTTGTCTTTGAGCATTGGAACATACGGGCTGGTGAAGGCTGAATGCAGCCCTGTTTTCTGGCTCACAAAATCAGTTTTCACATGGGCTCCAGCATGGACAGAGAGAAGGGGGCAAGTTTTGAGTGAGTTTGTTACTATCAAGGCTCTCACAGCCATCCCTCCCTCATGCCTTTCTCAACACTTTTTTTTTTTTTGAAGATGAGCACAGTTCTGTAAAGAACAAACCAGCTCTTCTTGCACCTCCACTGTGACAGATTTTAAGCACTGTGGTAGTCATGAAATGGCCACAAAATACCTACAACTACTCAGAGACCAGCTGTGTTTTTGTAAGGTCTGCTTTGAACAAGTTGCAGTCAATGTTTTCTGGCTCTTTAGAGGCCCTGACTGACATGAGCATATATAACATCAGGAATAACTTTATGTGATTTTTTTTTTTCTGTCCTGGTACTGTAGTGTAATTGGCAGGTCCAGACTTGCTCGTGCTCTTTTCAAATGCAATTTTTCTTGGGGAAAGAAATTAAACCAAAGGATGATGTAGCTTTTCACAGCCACTCAGATGAAAGTAAGTGGTGGTTACAATTATTCAGAAGTATTCAGAGAAGTATTGAATATGTTAATCTTTACTAGTAGAAAGCCCTGGACTGATGCACGTGGCTGGAAATGTGCAGGGGTTGGGTGCCCTTCCAGCTTAGCCACAGCCTTTCTTTGTGGCCTTGGGCAAACTATTTAACTGGTTCTGCAACAGCACAGTTTGTCAGGAGCGTGAGTGGGAGCGCCACTGTTTCTTTTCTTCTTTCTATTTGTCTGCTGACGATATTAAAATTTCTGGAGTGCAGACTCCGTGTGTGTGTGTAGCTGCTGTGCCCAGCCCAGGCACAGCACAGATATTGATGTTTATCACCATTACCATCGTTCTTGGCTTGCAGAAGATATTTACAGCATAGATCAGAGCACGCAGCAGCAATGGAGGGACTTAAATCTAGCAATCTAGAAAACTGCCTGCTATATTCAAAAATGAGAGTGGATGACACCCTCTCCCCCGCTGCTCATCTGCTGGGATGGACGCTGAGCCCGGAATAATGCTGTCCTTGTTCTCAGGAACACGGCAGCGCTCTCTCTGGCGGACGGGGCTGGGGCCGTTCCTCCCGTGCCTCCACATGCACCTGCAGAAAGCCCAGAGATTCCCAATGCCTTTTGCTACTGACACATCCCTTTATAAAGTCTGTTTAAAGTCACGGGGGAGGATAATTTTGAAGACTGAGTGGTAGGATCCAGCCTGGTAGGATTTTAGAAATACTTGGAAATTTGCTCTCCCCTAGCATGTGCAGAGAACGCTACCACATGACTTTTGTGAGAAGTGTTGGCTTTAGGCAACCCAAAGCTCTTCAAAAGTAAAATCAAATTTAAAAAATCGGTGTTAAGACCAGTATCTTTGGCTTTGGCATGTGTAGGTGCAGCCTCTTTGTCCAAAATGTGGTGCAGCACACAAACAGGGGTGTTGTTCCTGAGTCTGTGCCGTGTGGCTGCTGGAGTGTCTTCTGCAAAATCTGAATGGCAAATGGAAAGGAGGCAAATAAAACTCAAAAATGGTCTGTCAGAGAGACTAGGAAAAGAGGGCTCATGCACAGCATTGGGGCTCATCAGGGTATTACAGTGCTCAGGGTTTGCTCTTCCCAAAATTGGAGTGTGAGCTATCATGGACATGATATGGTGAAAGAGAGAAACTCAACAGGGAGAGTCCCTGGTGTGACAGTCCTGGGAAGCTCAGGGGTGTAGCACCGTCTGCTTTTTTTGACTGCAGAATTTTTCACCCATCCCTAGAGCCCTTACCTGAGCTGTTCTCTGTGTTTGAGTAGACCTGCCCTTGTTTTGCTGTGGGTACCATCCCTGCAGCATCATCTGAGAGGTTACAGCTTTAACAAAGAAGAAAAGCAAATTGCTGTAGGATGTCCTGGGAAAGCAGCTTGTTGGGAACAGACTTGGAAAAAAGGCAAAGGGAGCAAGTAGATCACCTGGGAAATAGCCACCAAAGAAATAGCTAGCATGAGATTTTGTTGTGTTTATTTCAAGTAAAAATTAAGACAGGTCTTCTCCTCTTCTAGAACCACATTCACTTTATTATTAAACTTACCAACAGTGAGCACCACGTGCTAGAAGGAACATACCCATCCCTGAAATGCTGTTCTTAGAAGCCAAGGAATTTGCATGTCCAAACGGGATGTGTATCATAAATAGACTGTTTACAGTAGACTTAAATTATATGATGAGCCATATAACAGCAGTGAATATATCACACCGTGAGCCCCTGCCAACCATGCATGACTACTATTTGCTTCTCCTCAGGCAGTAAACAAAGTTTTCAGCTGACCTACTGTTTGGTAGAAGTGCACGGAAACAGAGATAAGCAGCACCACTTGTAACGCTGTAGTGGAATAAAATCTGGCATAAATTTGCCTAGAAAGTAAAAGGAATGCATGAAATATTATTTCTTAGTTCACATACAACTCTTCTGCCAGCACACCATATAGTATTGCATTGCTAGGAGAAGGGGATTTATTCCTGTTTCTGCAAAGTTCATATTCTGATCAGTGGTCAATGTGTATGATATGAATATCAAATCTTTTAAGCTGAAGTGTGTATTAAATGGCTGGAGCCCCTCTGCTCTGGATCCAGGCTGGCAGAGCTGAGGGTGTTCAGCCTGGAGAAGAGAAGGTCCCAGGGATGTCTAAGAGCTCCTTGCCAGTATCTAAAGGGGCTCCTGGAGAGAGAGCTGGGACAAGGGCCTGGAGGCGCAGGACAAAGGGCAATGTCTTCCCACTGCCAGAGGGCAGAGTTAGATGGGATATTGGGAAGGAATTTCTGGCTGAGTGTGGTGAGGCACAGGGTGCCCAGAGAAGCTGTGGCTGCCTCTGGATCCCTGGAAGAGTCCAAGGCCAGGTTGGACAGGGCTTGGAGCAACCTGAGATAGTGGAAGGTGTCCCTGCCATGGCAGGGGGTAGAACTGGATGGGCTTAAAGATCCCTTCCAACCCAAACCATTCTGTGATTCTATAAATATTCTAAACCAACAACCTGAAGAAACACACAAAGGGGATGGATTGCCCCATATCATATTAAAATGCCTTGAGATTCCCACTGGATTCAGCAGGACTCAAGAGTATCCCTTCCCACTTTGGGATGAGCACTTTAACATAAGGCCAAGAAGGCACATCTGGCTTCCCAGGACAGACCTAGACTTCACCTATGCTGCAGAACGTGCTGTTTGAGGCTCTGCAGATCTGTATAACACACTATGGACTAATTTTCCAATGCCTAATGGGAACGCTGTGCTTCCCAGCCGGGTGTTTGTTTGTCTGCCTGCTCCTCGCCTCCCTCCTACCCTATTTATATACGCACACATGCAAAAAATATGAGAGTTAAAGAAAAATGTCAACCATATGTAACATACATGGAGATTAGTGACAGTAACAGTGAATTCATTGTGGTTTTGGCAGTCAGGACATCATCCAGGCCATATTTTAAAGTTTTAGACAAATCCACATGTATTCCAGAGATTGCTGTGGATTTTCAGTATGTGTGGCTCATTAGATACGCAATCTGCCTGCTATTCTCTCCTGTCACACAAAGCTGATGGCAGCAAACTGGCATCTTGGAGATGTTGGTAGCACTGCAGATTTTAGCATTAATGCCAGCCTTGGGCATCCTGGAGCTCCATAGCCTTGTGTGACACGTGCTGGCGGTGAGGGGTGCCAGTGTCCCACGGCTGGGACATCATGGGCTGCTGCTCTGGCTGCAATTCTGCTTTCAAGCAAAGTAAAATGATTAAAATCCATATCTCAGAAAATCCACGTCTCAGATCATTGTCCTTAAAGAAGGAAACAGTGCAAAACTTCAAACCCTACACTCAGTTCTGCTTTTTTTGGTCCATCACAACTACAGCTTTTTTGCATTGTTTCCTCTTATCACAGCTTGAAACTACTTTTGGGGGCGCTATAAGTGAACGTCAACCTCTTCTTAAGTTCATAATTTTTTTCAGATTTTCACACTCTTTTCAAATTCCTGTAATTTTTCCCGTAAATCTTCACAGCTTCATATCCCTATGACTCTATCTGTATAGAGCTTTTGCTACCCATCTAATAACCATGTGCAGCATACAAAAGCATGGCTTTGATTCACATAAAAGTGCTAAACTTGCCTAAACCCGTTGGAGTTCAGGCAAGGCTACGTTGGGCGCAGGGCTCAGTGCTTAAATATAGGTGAAGGCAACTCTGGTCTGCTAATTTCAGCAGAATGTTTCAAACAAAGTGTTACTGTTTAATCTGGGCACATGACGGGTGAATGAATGTTTGAATGAAATGACATAATTGTTGGTTAGCCTGTATAATTTGGAGAGCGCTTGCACAAGTTTAACTCTCTCTGGAGGCAGCGGATCCTCGAGGCGGGAAGGGAAGCGCCTTCCCCAAAGGCAGAGGATGGCCAGATCCTGGATCCCTTTGCACATGCCAACCTTTGGAACACCGTGCTGGACTGGATTTTGGTTCCAGAGTACCATCCCTAGCCCCTCTCCTCACATCGTGTATGATATTTAATGCGTCATCTTTGTTTTAAACAAACAATGCGCAAGCTGTTGCTGGCAATGGTGGGAAGCTGGTGGTCCATCTGGAAAGCAGGGAGATAGATGAGGGGAAAAAAATAGAATTAAAACTGTTTAGGGGTGTATTTGCATGTGTAAAACCCTGGGATAGGGGCAGGGTGTTTAATAGATTTTTAAAAAGAAGTTTGAAGACAAGGTAGATGCTTTGTCTGTAAAGGATTCTGTCAATAATAGACATTATTTGTGTAATAAAACCTGAGGGTTTATACAAAACAAAGCAAAGCTGCGAGTCCATACCTTTAAAAAAGTTGTTTATTCATTATTTTTGCTGCATCAAGTCCACTCACTGTAAAATTAACCAATTTTTCCTTGACAAAAGTTCAGGATGGTATAAAATTAACCAATAATATGGCTTATTAATTAAACCAGTGGCAAAACAGCCATTTGAGCGTAACGAAGTCCGCAGGATGGTTGCAAGTCGGGTTTCTGGCTGAGTGCTTCTGTCATTCCCAGAGACAGAGCACCCCACCTCAGCTCACCACTGCCCAGCGTGCAGCCAATCTGCCATTGAAAACCTTGATTATAACCAGAGAAAAGTTCATTGAAACCAGAAGAAGTTACAAAATCATTAATCTTTCCTGCCATCTTGGATTCTCTCTCTCACCAGAATCCAGCCAGATGTTTTGCAGTCGCTGCATGCACAGGGCACTGCGATCCTGTTTGCACAGCTTGGGGTTTTTCCTCCATCCTTAGGGATCTTTGCTCTGAAATTATGCATTTTGCCTTTGCTTTGGAGATTCTCCATCACTGCTGAGAGCTTCCTGGAGAACAGGAGGCACTCTTTAGGCATAAGCCTGTTGGTAAATTAAACTCTTTTATGCGTGCAGCGGTTTTGCTGCCGTCCTTGGGGACCGGGGCTGAGCGTTTTGGGGAGCAATTCCCTGCAGGAATGCTGAGCATCGCCGCCATTTCGGGCTTGCCAGGCCTGAGGATGATGTATGGAGCAGGTGGTTGCAATTTAGGGTTCGCTGCCGTTCCTGGGGAAATGGGTGGAAAAAAAGAGGGTTGGGAACAGAGTGAAAAGGCAACGGGAACAAGGCTGGCATTATCCACGCTGCTCCCAGCCTGAGCCTGCGCCCTGCATGGCTCAGAAAGCTGCATCTTCCCCCCCTTAAAAAGGACCTCAGTGAATGAACAGGCAAAAGACCTGAGCGAGGAGGTTTTCATAAAAAAAAAAAAAATAAAAACCTTAATTGGGGCTCACTGAGCAATCCGACATCACGGCAAATCCTGCTCCGAAATATATGTGCTCTGCTTTAATGACAGCACATAGAGTACTGCTGAGATAGTGGAAAATTTTACAGGGAGTTTTGCTTAAGGAATGGCTTTAACTCAAGTTACCTGTAGAGCCCAGTGTCATATGGAAATACTTAGGGAGCTGTGGAAAACTTTCTGAAATACAGTGGAATTTATCTAGCGCAGCATTTCGCGTAGGGAGGAGGAATATGGATTACAATGGAGTCAGGAAGGAGCGGGCTATGGCGCTCTTGGAGACGGCCACTCGCAGCCCCGCGACCGCAGATGAAAAGTACATGTGTAACCGGGGGGAGCATTCCTCACCGGCCCCGTCTGGGATGCATTTATGCTATTTGCCATGCACGTAACCTCGTTATAGAAAACAGAGTCCAATAACTTTAAAAAGATGGACGGTAAAAGGAAAAAAAAAAAAAAAAAACACAAAAAAAAGGTGCAAGGAAGCAGATCTGCTTCCAGATTTGCATGCCCGGGGTCTGCAGTGGGGTAGGAACAGTGAAACGCGGATCCAGAGGGCCCCCGGTGCCGACAGCCTGTGTACGCTGCAGGGATGGTGCTGATGGAGCTGCAGCTCCAAGGTGGAAGAACTCAGGACAGCCCTGGAGCAGTGGGAGCACTGCATCCCTGCAGTCCCGCACGGCCATGGTGCGCCCAGCAGAGCCGGTGTTTGGTGCCGTGGGGTGTCCCAGGAGCTGGGCAGGAGAGGGATGGGAGGAGGCAGAGATGTTTTCAAGTGCATTTCATTGTATATTTGCTCCCTAAATGCTTATGGCACTGGCCGCCAGAGCATCTGGGCACTTCACAATAATTAAAACTGACAAATCCATAAACAGTAAACAACAGGCTACCCACTCGGGCAGCCAAAAACCCACTACTGCATAAGCTCAATAGCTGCACCCATCTGCCAAATAAAATCCTCTCCACTGCCTCCCCTCGTCTGCGCAGGCCAGGACAGAGCCAGGCCCTTCCCCACCATCGCCCCCCGGCTGAGCACAGCCTGACCCCTCAGCCTCCCTGCGGCTTCATGCTGGCTTTGGGAGCAGCAAGAGTTTATTTCAAATTTTCTTTTTTTCCAAATTTTTTTCCCCACCACAAAGTGGCAAGAAGTAATGACACCCTTTTCCTTCTGACTTCTTGGCCCGCTAACCCTTTCGCAACACAATGGGAAGGCAACCGCTCGCACCCAGGGGAGGGGATTTAATGACTAGAAAATAAAGAGAGAGAATTTACTTGGAAAAACTGTGGAATTAAAAGTTCTGGACAAAACACGCATCACTGATGCATAACATTTTTGTTAATTGGGTCTTAACAGGTTTGTGACTCAGGCTGTAATTATTTGAGAAATGGGTCACACCAGGCAGTGCCAGCCGCCCGTCCTGCCGCTGCGGGAACTTTCACCTAGTTGTAAAACTGCATCTCGACGCGTGTTCCCTCTGCCCCGGCAGGGATCCCGGCCCTCGGAGCAGCCACGGCGGCGTGCCGAGCCCGTGGCCTCTGGGATGGGTGTCGGGGCACCGGGATGCTCCCTGCAGAGCCCTCCTGGGCCAGCCCCGTCCCACTCCCTGTGCCATGGAGAGATGTCTCATCCCGTGTCAAACACTCTCCCCCTTTCTCCCACTATTATTTTTACTTTCTAATTTTTCCCCGTGTTTTCCTGACCCGGCAGAGGCACTAAATCTTCCTAATGCCTCCCTGCCCTCGTATCGCAGAACAGGCTGCGGGAAGTTGTTCTTTCTTTCTTTTTTTTTACTAAAGCGAGATTAATTAAAGTATAAAAAATGCACCCAACTGTGGTAAATCATTTCTCTTTGCGGAGCGATTGCTCCCTGCTCCATCCACCTCAGCTTTCCTCGGCAGAAGTATCTCCATGCGAGCTAAGTCTTCTAACGCTCGTAAAGCACCCGAGATATTATCTCTCTAATTAGCAGCTGGAAAAAAATAAATGAGAGATCAATTAATGCTATAATTATAAACACTGCCTTTAGATGTGTTGTTTGTGGTGAACGAATGCTTATGCTGACAAGAACCGTGCTGTGATTCTCCCCCCAAAATTTGGAGCAGGAGCCCCCTCTCCAGTCCCGAGCTGTTCCTGGCTGCATAGCCCACCCCAGGGTGCTGGGGAGGAGTTTGGGCTCCCACATCCCAGGACATTTTTCCTGGTCCCTGACTGGCTCTGGGAAGGTGATGGGGTCCCACGGTGGGGCCGGGGGGGGGGGTTTTGCAGCTCTCTCTTGGCCCTTCCCTGCTCCGGGGTAAGCTGTTTTTCATATATTGTAGCCTGGGAAAGCTGTGTTACTGTTAAAAGAGTAACCATATCCCTTTCTGAGCTGTTGCCAAGCAGATGTAGGGTTTTGGAAAGTTCCCAACAAACTTCCACAGCTGATACTTTACCGACTTGTTCCTTCTCCCATCCCTCTACTTGCACCTATTTAAATAACCAAAGGACATAATTTGGGGGAGGGAGTGTTGCTCTGCAGCTTCTACTTGTTAAATATAATTAATTGAGAGTGACCCGTTAGTCAATTACAGTGTATAGCTTGGAAAAGAAATGGGGAAATATAAAATATTACTGTTTTACCAGAAAAAAAGCTCCTTATTTTGTGCTGAAGGAGGACAGAATAATGGAGCAAATCGAGCCCTTTGTGCAGTGCAGGGCTGCTGCTGCCTCGCGACAGGGCAAATATCTCATTTGCTTTCTTAACAGCAGTTTGTGGGGTGGCTGCAGGAGGAGGAGGAGAAATCAGGAGAAATCCAGGCTTTCAAGGCTGGCAGTGGTGTGAAACTCGGTGTCGATGCAGATCCCACTTGCGTGTGCCGGAGGGGGCACAACGCAGGGCACTGAAAATATGGAAAGCTCCCATAAATCATATCTCACAGGAAAGGTTTATGGGAGCTCAGAGTATAGCAGAGGGGATGGATGTCAGGTTTTCCTACACAATAGAGGGTCTTTTGTTTCTGTGCTGCCTCTTGGCAGCAGCCCCCATGCCACTGCTGGTAATTTCCTGTCCATCCTTCGCCGAGCGGCGGGGCTGGAGCAGGGGAGTAGTCCCACGTTTTTGTTTAGACTGTGTTTTTTTAATGCTGAGCCTTGTCCTAAGCAGGATATCCCTGTGTATGTTTGGAGTTCCTGAACTTCTCTGGAGAAAATTATCCTTAAAAAGCCCCTTCCACAGCACTGAGTTTCTAACTTCTCTCTTGAAAAAAAAAAAAAAAACCCCAACAACAAAAAGCCCAGGTTTAATTGCTTTTGCTTGTGAGAGCTTGTACCTTGCAGCTTAATCCGCTCGCGTCTCAAACATCCGTCAGCGTTTTCCTTCCACCCAGGGGCTCAGGAGAAAACCAAAAACTGGAGATGATTGGATTGGCAGTTTTGCTTTTGGCAGCTGGGGATGCTTCGGCAGGACCCAGATCGCACCAGGTGGGACAATGTCCCTTGGTCTCTGCATGTGCAGAGGGCTGGAGTTCATCCCTGTTTTCCAAAGCATGGATATTTTGCAGTCAGAGGAGCTCGAGGGCCTGGCTGATGGTGTTTGGCTGCTGACTGGAGCTGTAGGTTTCTCAGAGAATCTCCAAAATTATGAACCAGCACTTAGTTTGTTTTTTCCCGTCTCTCCCCAATTATTTTCTCGGACCGCCTTGTCTGCATTTGTTGACACCTCATAGTAAAGACAAAGTAAAAGTAAAAGCAAGGAGCCCAGTGGTTGGTGTGCACAGAGGAAGCAGGGCAAGCTCCCAGCTGTGGGTCCCTAGAGGAAAATATGGAAAAATATATCCAGTAAATCCAAACCGGAGGCGCCTCCATAATGAGTCTCAGTGACGGGACAGCCCTTTGGATTTGAAAAACACCCCTGCGTTCTCTGTAAAACTCCCATCCCCTTGACAAAAAAGCCCAAAAGAACCTCAGGGATGGAGTCTCCTCTGTAGGGAGCATGGCCCTTGCTGCCATACCCCATGATTTAGGTGTGGAACCCCTCTGGATTAGCAGCTGGCACGGTGAGCATTCCAGGGCAGCCTGGCCACCTCTGCTCTGCTGTGTGGCAATTACCCTGTGCTGGGACAGCCTGGCTAACGAGGACTGGGAGCAGGGCTGGAGTTGGCCAGGTCGCTCCCAGGAAGCCCTGCATGGGTTAATCTGCACGGTGCTGTACAGAGCTGTATGTGCTCTGTGAGGCCATACAGTGCTGTATGGCACCGAGGGAGCTGTGCAGTGCTCTGCAGGGCTGTACCCTGTGGTGTGCTGCTCTGAGGTGCTGTGCAGCACTGCACAACTCTGCTTTGAGGTGCTAAATGGTGCTGTGAGGCACCCTACACAGCTGTATGGCACTGTGCAGTGCAGTGTGGGGCTCTATGGTGCTGTGCAGTGCTGTACAGTGGACAGTGCTACATTACCTACAGTGCTACACAACACTGTAGGGTGCTGTAGGATGTTGTACAGTGCTACACAATGTTGTACAGTGCTACAGGACATTTCACAGTGCTACACAAGATGGTACAGTGCTGTAAATGTACGGTGCTACACTACCTACAGTTTTACACAAAGTTGTAGGGTGCTTTAGGATGTTGTACAGTACTTACACAATGTTGTACAGTGTTACAGAACATTTCACAAGGTGGTACAGTGCTGTAAATGTACAGTGCTACACTACTTACAATGCTACACAACATTATAGGGTGCGGTAGGATATTGTATGGCACTACACAATGTTGTACAATGTTACAGGACATTTCACAGTGCTAAACCAGGTGGTACAGGGCTATAAATGTACAGTGCTACACTACCTACAGTGCTACACAAGGCTGTAGGGTGCTGTAGGATGTTGTATGGCGCTACACGATGTTGTACAGCGCACTGCGCGCTCCCCCGACTCAGGCATTCTTCTGGGTAACCTGATCTTACTTCTGTCTGCTTTCAACAGATAGGGGAGGTGAAGTTATGTTAAACATGTCGCAGTAAGTTTGATTCACACCGCTCCGGTCTGGTTTTCTTCCTTGATTAGCTTTAATCAAACCCTCTGCGTTACATGACCTTAATAAAGCTATTTTTCCTGACAAGCAAAGACCGTCTTAACAAGCAAAGCTCATCTGGCCTGAAACTAAAGCCAAGTCAAGATGGTGTTTTAGGTCCTCATTAAAGTCCACAGCGTGAAGCGAGAGGGAAAATGATGGAATGGTGCTCCACCAAACCATCTCTCCTTTACATTTAATTAGAGGAATTATACGCAACCCAGTAGATGCCTTGGGAAAGCAATCACCAGTGGGTTTGTAAAGATCCCAGCAGTATAAAAGCGGGCAGCTCTGGCTTTGGCAAAGGGCAAATTAACACCAGGAGCTGGGTGGACTTTGGGATCAACCAGGAAAACAAAATAATCATATGGTGCTAATATGAAAAGAGCTCGGAAGCCGCCCGTCCCGGAGCTCACACGGGCAGCACGCAGTGACCCTGCAGAGCTGGGGAGGGAGAGTTTCCAGCGTGTTTGTTCCCCCTCAGCCCTTTCCTTCAGTTACTGCTGACTCACATGGGCTGGGGGAGCGATGCAGGCCGGGCTGGGCGAGGAGCTGAAGGAAAAGCCCCAGCGGGGAGCGATGCCACGGGGCTTGGCAGTGGGTGAGGAAATCAGCCACATGCAGACAAAATGCGGTCAAGCAGCCGCCCCACGCAGAGGATGTCCCTCACGCTCATTAGCATTGTGTTTGGAGCAGAGCTTATCAAAAAGCAGCCAACAGACAGAATCTGTGGTTTGCGCTTTCTGGCGTTCCCTTTTTTTTTTTTTTTTCCCCTACTCTCTTGTTTTCCTCTTTTTTCTTTTTCTTTTTTTTTTTTTTTTTTCTGGAGGGTTTCTAAAAGGATGTAATCCACTCTGTTTTTATTGCTGTTGCCTCTGGACATGCTGCAGCTCCAGCCAGCAGTTATTCCAGCCTCTCCAGCCTCCCTGCAAAGGTCTGTGCTGCTGCTGCTACTAAACTGTAAACCACAGGACTGCCTTAACCCTTTGCCTTCTGCAGCTGCCCAGAGTGTAGGGACAAAGAGTTCTCCCAAAACCTGAACCCCTGGGGCTTTCAGCTCCCCCAAAATACATTTTGCACATTGATGGCTGTTCCCTGCAAAATTGAGGGGCTGTGGATCTGCTGGATGAGAGGAGACCCTCAGTGCTGCTGCCCCACAGGCTCCCCTGTGCAGATCCCCGTGGGCTCCGTGGATGCCCCTAATCCCTCAGCTTTGCCAAATGCAGCCAGAGTCCTCTCCTTGTTGCCAGAGGCCTGTGGGTAAAGCCTGGCATGGGGAAGGGGTCCAAGGCTGCACCCCCATTCCACTTGGCAGCTTTGGTGTGATTAGGGAATGTCTCTGCATCCTCCAGTGCCAACGTCACTGTGGCTGGTGAACCTGCCACCTCTCTGCACCTACTACAGACATCATGTTCAGCACTTTCCATTTTCCTCATCTCCACTGTTTCATCCTTAAACTCCACTTTTCCCTCTTGGGAACAAAAACATCTCGCTGTGATACAGTCAGAACTACTTTGGGTGCACGATTCCATTTACAAAATGCTGTCCTGTCTGTGCATGTCTCTTTCTTTCCTCCACATCTCCCCATCTCCCAGGGATGTTTGTCGCACTGCTCTCTGTTAGCCCATGGGTGCGTGCTGTCCTTCCCTGCCCCATTCTCTCTGAAAATCACAGAATCACAGAATGGTTTGGGTTAGAAGAGAACTCAAGGCCCATCCAGTCCCACCCCTGCCATGGGCAGGGACACTTTCCACTAGACCAAGTTGCTCCAAGCCCCATCCAGCCTGGCCTTGGACACTTCCAGGGATGAGGCAGCCACAGTTTCTCTGGACAACCTGCACCAAGGCCTCCCCACCTTCACAGGGAAGTATTTTTTCCTAATAATCTTATCCAAACCTGCCTTCTTTCAGTTAAAGCCATTCCCCCTTGTGCTGTCCCTCCATACCCTCCCTCTTTGCTCAATCAATTCTTTGCTCTTTTGTCCATGAGGATATTTGGAAATAATCTCCTAAAAAGGCAATCTCAAAAAGGTCCTGTTGTTACCCATATTTGTACACAGGCTCATGAGCGACAGAATTCCTCGGGCTTGTCTACACAGGGACAATTGAAATGGATGTGAAATAACTTTTAAAGTGGATTATCTAAACTGCATTACATCCTCGTGTAGACACTGTCATTTAGAAATGAAACAGCCTTAATTTGGTTTAGCTGAATTTTGCTTTAGCAATTTAATAAAGACACTTTAAAGTCTTGAGTGAGGAGTTTACACAGGGATTTAATGCAGTTTAATTAATCCACTTTAAATTCACAATTTTAATTAGAATGAACTTTCCTTAAGTCTTCCGCTGTTGAGATAGTGGCATGGCATTCCCAGACTCCTGGCCTGATGACCTGGTGATCCACAACTCAGAAGAGCTGTTGCAATGATTGGTCCAGCCCCCAGAGCTGGGTACATAAAGAAAGTAATTTAAAAATCCTCCTGGTCTGGCCACAGCCGGGAAGTCCTTCCCTGCAGTAAATTACCTCTGGAGAACCCAAGTTCCTGCAGTAATGAGCCACCATCCTCCCAAAGTGCTTTAGGTTCTTGTGTTGCCCACGAAACCCGAAGCAGAAGCATCTAAGTGATGTGAAAGGGCTTTGGGAAGATGTGGCCTGAGCAGGGAAGGGCACAAGGGCGTCCTTGAGCTCTGAGCACGGACAGGGCTCCAGTTCCTCACCCAGTGCGCGCCGTGGTTTTGCAATATTGGCAAACCCACAAAAGCACTTTCTGTGCAGGAGAACAGCAACTGGGCTGGGGCTGGTCAGGGCTGCAGAGCTCCCCTTGTGTTGTGCCTGGTTATTTATGATCAGTGGAAGTGCCTGCTGGGCTCACTGTGCAGGTGACCTCTCCTAGAGGTGCTGGCCTTGCCCTGGGTCTCCTCATCGTCAGCCTTCATCTCCCCACTGGCAAGGGCAGAGTTTGTGCAGGGCTTTTGATGATGCAGTTGGCACAGAAGTTTCTTGCTGTGAACTGGAAGATCTCCTTGGTCAGTTCTCCAAGACCTCTTCAGTCTCCTCTCAGCTCTGCAGCTTCCTTGGGGTTTGCCTTGAATGGGACTCCTTGGTGTGCTGGCCTTGGCACCACCTCATGTCCTCCTGCCCAAGCCCCACAGCCCTTTCCATCCTTGGAAAATCCTCCAGCAGCATAAAGTCCAACCATGTGGGTTTTTTGGGCTGTGGTCTATGCACAGCTTTCCAGGAGCTGTGAGGGATTGGGAAAGGTGAAGGAGTGAAGGGGAAGATGAGTGGGGCTGAAGTGTCTGGTAAATGAAGAAGCTTACTGTCACCAAGCAAGCCTTTTGGCATTTTTGAAATAATTTTACAGCTTTGGGCACTTTTAAAATCCTTTTTAAACTTTTCAGCAAGGGTGCTGGCAGTGCTGTTGGTGGCAGGGATCACTGCCTGTCCTTGCCCTCCAGCTCATGGCCTGGAGCATCCTCACTCCCACTCTCTGCCCAACTCACCAAGGCCGGGCACAGCTCAGCCTTGGTTTGTAAACACCAAGCTGCTTTTTAGGATTGCTAGGCCAGTGCCAAAACCAAGCACAGCTTTGCTCATAGCCCCCATGGCACTCGCTTGCTGCCACAGTCCAACGTGATGTCATTGATTGGAGAAGGGAGCTGCCACCAACTGCAAGCTCAGAAGTGCCAGTTTTGATTAAAAACTTCTCTTTTTCAGTGTGTGGCTAAAAGGAAGTGGGGAAGAACATTCCTTGGCTCTGGCACTTGGATGTCTCTAGGCTAAACAATGTAGGGGAAGTTTTCTGTTGTTAAATGCTTGGTAATCGTGTGTATTCTAAATTTAGGGTTAGTCCATTCTCTCTGTCATATGAGGGGACAAGGGAGGCAAAACCAAATTTTTGGCAAGCATCAGGGTAGAGACAGTCTTTCTAACAGCCATAAAAAGATTGTCTTTGATAGGGATTTTGTTATTTCACTGTGGAAGTCATTATAAGGGAAGATCTGTACGACTGTAGCTAGCCACCAGATTATCTATTCATATATTTTATTGGTAAAAAATATGACAGGGGATTATTGTGTGAGAACTTTGTGGAAAAGAAAAGAGATAAAAGCAGTTTAACTGTCAGTACATTATGACTGTGGTTAGGTCTGAATAGTGTTACTGGATGGAAGGAGACTGGGTCTCCAAGGACTGTGGTTTTTCTCTTTGAGTAGACCAAGTGGACCGTGTTAGGGCTTGGTGAGAGGGATGAGCCTACGTAGCTGAAAGAGGAGACGCTGGAAATAAAAAAGGGTTTGGTGTGACCAAAGAGATGGAGACATTGAGAGAAGTCAGGATTCGTGCAGAGGATGGGTCCTCATCCAGCTGCAGAAGGGCTCTTAATCACGAGGATGTGGAAGGTGGTGGCAATCCCTGCATTTCTTCTGCCTTCTTTGCACATGCTTCCTGAGGCTTTTCACCTCCATTTTCCTCATTTCTCCATGTTTTTGGCTGCAGACATTCATGAGTCTTGGACGAATGGCTGTGGTAAAGATACAAATTGGCTGCACAGCGAGCACGCAGGGAGCACGCATGGGGCTGCGGCAGCAGCACGCTCCGTGTCCATCTGCACAGCACATGTGCACCAGGGCTGAGGCTCCACAGGGCTCCTGGGCTGGGACATGGAGCCTGCCCCCCCAGATGCTCCTCTGGAGCAGGTTGGAATGTGGTTGTCACAAGAAGATCTGTTTTGGAGCGATCCTGGGTTGGTGGGGGGAAAGGCTTGAGGCTCCTCTGCGTGGCTGTTGGGAGCCTTGGCACAGGGGGACCACCATGATGAGGAGGTAAGTGGGCTGCAGAAGAAGTGCCAAGGATGGAGGTCCTGCTTGGTGTCTAGCTCAGCTGGAATGTAGGAGAATGGACAGTGAAATTCAGGAGAGCACTTGGTTTGGAAGTTTAAGAAGCATGGTTGGGTTCATGCTCTTCATAGGGTGCTCATGCTTTATAGAAGTGCTTTATAGAACATATAAGATGCTGTATTGCTAAGATGCCTTCATCACTGCCTTCATCACCATTCTCACCAGTGGTGCAGCATTAAATTCTTAATTTATGCCTTCCCTTCTATGAAATCAAACTGTACAGCACCTAAGGCTCCTGCTGTGCCTTGTTTAGAGTCCGACCTGACCACATTGCCATCCATCCATGCTCCTTTTGAGGGTAGCTGCAAAGTCCTGCTGTATTCCATGGGCTGTGCTGTTTCTACTTCGCAGGTTTGGACACTTCAGTGTCTTGATGGGTCCTGCTTTGCATGCCAAAGTGTTTTCATTAGCACAGCATTCATGCATGTGAGATTGTCGCTAACTGATATAATTAACCAGGATGTCAAAGGCTGTTTGTTTATTGCATATGCAATGGCTTTCCTGGAGTAAGAAGCCCTTTCTGCTGACACCCTGCGAATGGGAACATGCTAAACTGGAGAAATAACACTGAGCTGGAGGTGGAAGTTAGGAACAATGATGTTACTTAAAAAGAAGCAGAAATAATAATGCAGATTTGAATGAGTTTGAGTAGACATGATTAGGGTGTGGATAAAGGAGGACAAGGATGAGGAAAAAAGAGTTTGTTGGATAATTCCTCTCCTCCAATTACTATTATTATATGGGAATATAATGTTATTCAGAAACACAGGTGTTGACTCTCTCAGGTGGATTGACTGAGAACTCTTTGGGCCTTCTGTATATCATGTCTGTTTGGCATAATTTTCAACATCTGCACAGTTTTAAAGAGATTTTTTTAAGGAAATATTTCATTTTACTTGTTTATAAATAAATATTGCTGGGGGGTCCTCACAGCAGGACTTAGCAGTTCCTACACCATGAAATGATAATTGTAGCATTCATGTGTTAAGTATTAAAGCATGTAGCTTGTAACAAAAAGATGGGGAGTCACATTCATGAAGTCTGAGGAAGTTCTGTGGGTTGATGGTGGATTGTGTCCCAACAAATCTGTGGGCTGCTGCTGTAGAGAGACCCAAATATCTGCCACAGACATCTCAGTGAATGTTAGAAGCTCTTGTTCCCTTGGGTTGGAGGTATCCCAAAATCCTCATTGAGGCTTCTTCCTCTACACCTTCCAAATAATTTCCTTCTGCTCCCCTGGTTCCAGCTCCCATAATGCCAAGTCCATTGCTCCCATCCTGCTCAGTCCCATGGCTCAGTCCCTTCCTACAGCTGCTTCTGCTGAAGAGTTAAACCCTCAGCATTATTTAACACCATCAAAAATTAATTCCTTTTTTCCTCCTCTTCCCATTGCCACTTCTTCTCCTTCCTTCAGTCTCTGGAATCACTGCCAATGGATGCCCAAAGCCAGGGCTGCATCTTTGACTTCTTGTTCTGCAAACATGCAGACAGTCTGTACCTCCCCGTCTTCCTCCTTGCCCATCCCTCAACACATGATTGCTCTTTTTCACTAGTCTGGCTGCTGCAAGGATGTAAATTCCATGGACTGGATCTTCTCAGTCTCTTCCATCTACCCTGTTTCACATTGATGCTGGATTTCATCCCTGGCCTTTGACCTTGGCTGTGCTGTCCCTCAGAGCATCTCCCAGCCACGTTCTCCCGTAGCACTCACATCTCTACTCACCCATGTCCTTTGTCCTGCCCCCTCTCCCTTCTCCCTCCTCCAGCCTTCCTTGTCCCTTGGTTTGGATTCCCTCTGTGTCTCCCTCACTCAGCACCTTCTCTGACCTCTCTGGTACTTTCCATCCAGGGTGCATTTTCAGGACCCTCATCTCCCACGTGTCCTTGGGTCGCAGGGGCTGTCCGTGACACTGCACCTCATAAACAAAAATCCCATATGCTGTGTATCTGTGCATTCCTCTCCCTGTTAACTTTTCACCTGCTCCCTCTTAGCACTTTGTTGTTGTCTTTGGCTTATCTTGCGCTGTAATCTCTGCAGGGCACAGTGGTCTGTGTGTTCCTATAATTCATACCGTGCCTGCTGCAATGCAGCCTTTGCGCTGTCGGGTACATGGGAACATTTCTAATGCAAACAACTAATAGCTAGGAAGGGAGTTAAAAAATTAGAAAGGACTCCAAGCCCATGTCACATATTCTCTTGCAAGGAATGGGGAAAAAAATTGTTTATTCTGGCCCCAAATTTTAATCACCCAAGGGCTGTTAAGATAAAAATAGTCAGTTCTGCCTTCTGTTTATGGTATACTTGGTTGAGTGCAAGCCAATTTTGAAGCTGAACATACTGTCTGCTATTTTTGCTTGATTTTAGATTCCACATTTTAAATAGTTTCTTTAACAAGAAGCATATTTTCACTGATACAAACTTAGCTTGAGGAGAAGCATCCTGAAGTTCCAGCCATATTGAAGATCAGTGAAATGTAGTAAACTCTGGTTTTAAGGGTTTTGTTTTCTCCAAGAGCTGAAATGAAGAGTGTGTTCTGGCAACAAGTGCTGGCACGTTGTTCATTAAAAGCTCTCTTCCGAGCCTTGGTTCCCACACACATGTGCCCTCATTCTTCAGCAGAGCTTCCAGGCAATGGCATTGGCAGTGCTCTAGTCTGATCTTCAGCCATACAATTTGTCTTAATTGTCTACTAGCATCTAGGCAAGACTTAGCTCACGGGTGGCCACAGCAAGGGGCCACATGCAAACCGATGAGCTTCTTAATGTGGCCTGCCCGGCAATCGGATGATTTAATTATCTGTGCCCGTCGTAGGCTGCCTGGCTGCTCCCCATCCCGCCTGCCCTCAGGCACGGCGGGCTTAACCACATGCAGCCATGGGGGCAGCTGCATTTGATCTTCCTCGCCAACGCCAGGGTCCAGCCCTGACAACAGCCTCTCTGTTCGGGGCTTTCTTTCCCCTTCTTTCTTTTTCCTCTTCGTTTGGCACCGTGCCCCCAGCATCATTTGTGTCTACGGGAGGATGGGAGAGTTGGATGGCAAAAACTTAGAACATGGGGTTGGGTGTTGACAATCCCAATGATTAATTGATCCTCGGAGGATCCAAGATGATTTGCTGAAGCATCAATAATAGAAATCCTGTCATTATACACTATTTACTTGGTCTTTCTGCGGGAAGACATCCTGTCTCACTATGTGTCTGCATCGTGCGTCTCACACGGGGCCAGCCTGCAGCTCCCAGGGCACGAAGGACTGGGCTGTCGCCCACAAACTTTCTGCCACCACTGGGTGCTCTCACGTGCTGTAGAAAAACAGAGCATGTCCAGTACGTTGATTGTTTTCAAAATTGACTCAGCAAAGCTCTCAGCTCTCAATACTTGTGGAAAAAAGCTCAATCCCCTTTAACTAGCACAAAACACCAGAGTTGGGCTGGGTGGGATGGGGAAGGCAGAGGGTCCAGAGCCCACTGCCTGGGACGTTCTCCTGCTGGAGAGCTGTTGGGACACTTGTCACATTTGCCTGTAGTGTTTCCTGCTCCTGCCGCATGTCAAGTAAGGGCAGGAGACGGTGTAAGAGAAGCAGTAGGATCAGGGTGACCTCGTGCCCGGGGCAGAGATCAGGGATGTCCCTGAGGATGACCTCTTGCCATCCTGATCTCTTCTTATCTGCCCAGGTTGAAATGCAGCTGCTTGGCTGACTTGCTGCTACCTGGGAATGCAGCTCTGCTACCTATGGGCAAGGAAAGGAAAGTAAATGACACCCAGGCATCTCAAAGGCTTTGGGAGCCATAAATAATCCTTCCAGCTTCTAGACTCTGCTATGATCTGAGTCTCACTGCCCTCCTGGCTCCTGGATGCTCAAAACATGAAGTATTTTGGCATCATGGAATCATTAGAAATGGGAAAAATGGGTAGCAGCAGCATGCAGAGCCCTCCTGGGGCTGAGTGCTCTTCACAGAATGGTTTGGGTTGGGAGGGACCTTAAAGCTTATCTCATTCCACCCCCTGCCATGCGTAGGGACACCTTCCACTAGACCAGGTAACTCCAAACCCCGTCCATCCTGGCCTTTAACACTTCCAGGGATGCAGCATCCACAACTTCCCTGGGCATCCTGTACCAGTGCCTCATCACCCTCATAGTGAAGAATTGCTTCTGAAGATTGAATCTAAATTTCTCCTCTTTTAATTTACAACTGTTTCCCCTTTTCTTATCACTATCTGCTTATGTGAAAAAAAAAACAAAAACAAAAACAAACCCCAAACACTACCACAGCCCTATGCCAAGGCAGAATTTTTATCCAGGGATTTTGTGGTATTTTTCATCTGTACTAAGTGTAGGGGAGTCAAACATTTTCAGGTCGTGTCAGTCTGTAATTCTGAGCCAAGAAAGTCTGTCCTTTGGGTAGTTAATGCATCTCGAACCTGCTGGTAGAATATAAAGTTTTAAACATTATTAATGCTTTAGCAGAGACCTCAGGAAGCATTCATACTCCCCTCTTCATTTTGCTTTCATGCAGGATGGTGCCTGGGGTGAAAGTATTTCACAGAGTTGGGAAAAGGGCATCAAAAGTGCTTGTGTCTGCCAGGCACCGAGAATATTTTATTCTTTCATTGGTGTGGCTCGAGTTCAGCTCCTGGATCCTGCTCACTGGGTTGTTTTGATGTGTTTCACTTTCTGAAAATAGCGATAGTTTTGGAACAGGCTGCCCAGGGAAGTGGTGGAATCACCATCCCTGGAAGTGTTCAAAAACCATGTCGGATGTGGTGCTTGGGGACATGGGTTAGTGGTGGGCTTGGCAGAGCTGGAGGAACAGTTGGACTCAATGATCTTAGAGGGCTTTTCCAACCTTAATGATTCCATGATTCTCAAAATAGCATTGAATCATGGCCAGATTAGGGATGCTCATCCCCTGCACCTCTTACGTGTCTCTGGAAGCCTTCTCTGCACAGATCCTCAGCGTGCCAGCCCAGCCCATGCCCCAGGGGGAATGTGGCTGCATGTCCCCAGGGCATTCTGGCCACCCTCCCTGGTGCACCCCAGGTCCCAGCCACAGTCCCTGCAGCCACGTCCTCCACAGCTCCCAGATTATCCCGCTGCATGGCGTGCGAGGCACGAGCAGACCTGCGACAGAGACATGGGATGGCAGGATGGGACAGCTGATTTTAATTATTTTATATATAAATAACTTGCAGATAATTTGCAAGTTTGGCAATAGCTGCCGGCACAGCAATGTGACCTTGTTACTCTTACCCCATTCCTCCGGGTGTTTGTCTCACTCACTTGTTTTTCCGTGTCTTAAATTAGATTGCAAGTGGTCAGGGAAGGGGCTGGGGCCACCCCTGCCCTGCACAGCCCCACGGTCCCACAGCAGCAACAACAACAAATAGGGGTAAGACATGGATTTGGGATCTGCTGATCCCTGGGGATATGAAAGCCCCAAGTGCTGTGTTTTTCCCTGGGGCTGTGGGGTCAGTCCCCATCCTCCAGCTCCACGTGAGGCTCTTTGCTGGCGGCCAGGCACAAAGCGGGGGCTGCCACATCATTCCAGAGGGATGTAGGGATGAGGAGGGGGACGGGTGTCCTGGATTTTAGCACTTTGGGGAGTTTATTAGTGTTGACAGTGTGTGAACTTGACATCCTTTGTAATAATGCGGTTTTAAAATCTGCATTATTCATGCGCGCTGTTTGAATGCAGGCCCACTGTGTAAGTTCGGGAGGAAAATTAATTAAATAAATGTCAGCATCCTTGAAGAGCACGTGAGATTTCACATTGCAGGATAACAGCTCTGGCTGCTTTAACCACCAAAGGGAGTAAAGGGTGGGAAGGGGAACATGTGCACTTAGGTGAATAGACTTTCCCTCACTGATTCCTGAGGAAAGATGAAAAGATTAGAAAGAAATCAGTCCAGTCACATAGATCACTAATATTTCATATTTTTTATTATTAATTGTCATTTGTTCTACTATTTATTTATATACACTGGATAGTTCTGAATTATTTTATCCCAGGAAGCACCCATTTACTCTTAGGTTAAGGTTTAAAATTAAAGCATAGAGCAGATGGCTGGGGATGCACTGGCTGGGGAAACCAGACAACTGCACCAGTGGGTGGAAAGGGAATTGCATCCATGAATATTTGCAAGAGTAATGGATAGTTATAAAAGTTGTGTTTCTGCTGAAGCACCCAGCGAAGGATGATGGGGCAAATACTGCCAGATGAACATGAAATCAATATTTAAAGTGAAACTTCTAGGTGTTTTTGAGGAGGAGGATTTGCCTTTAATTTTGTAGCAGGAGGTTGCACCTTTCTAGGCTTTCCAGGCAGAACTGACCAGGGATGCTTTTTGAACACAGTGCTCCTGCAGAGCAGGAAGAGGCAAAAGAGTGGGCATTGCAAGGGAAAATGCTTTGTAGTTAAAAAGTAGGAAAAGAAGGAAAATTCTGCTTGTTAGGTCAAATCAACACTTTGTTCTGGTCGCTGTAGTTGTTCTCAGAAGGAAGGGAACAACTTCCATTTTGCTGGAGGAAGGTGATGGAGATCACTGAGCTCTTACTCTGTACTCTTACAAGCACTTGACTTTCTTGGGGCTTGGTGTTTACCCTCCAAATTCTTTAATACCTATGTGCAGGACCTTCCCAGTAAAGTGTGTTCAGTAAAATCCTAGAATCCCAGAATGGTTTGGAGTGGAAGAGATCTTAAAACCCATCCTATTCCACCCCTGCCATGGGCAGGGACACTTTCCACTATCCCAGGTTGGCCCTGTCCAGCCTGGCCTTGGACATATCCAGGGATGGGGCAGCCACAGGGCCTCTGGATAACCTGTACCAGGGCCTTAATATCTTCAAAAGGAAGAAATTTCTGTTAAATGGGAGAAGCCTTTCTTCCAAAGTGAGCAGGGCAGGGCATTAAAGGTCTGCATTGAGGGCAGGGCATTAAAGGTCTGCATTGAGGATCAGGAGCTGCTCTTGAGGTGGGTGCAGCAAGTGACTGGGATGGTCTGTGGTACACTGCACCTGTGAAATAAATCAGAAAAAAAGGAATTGGGAGTGCCACAGTGATTGTGCACAGGTCTACTCCCAAAGTCAAGTGTACATAAAGTCCTTGCAGCACTCCAGTGATTTTGAATTGCTTGACATTGTGGGAGCGCTCCAATCTCGGTCTCTTTGAACCTCAAGAGCCTCGGCGTTATCTGAAGCACAGAATCATTTTATAACCCAGGCAAACAACATCCTCACCTCCCAAGTTTGATTGTGAGGATGTGTGGTTACACACACCCATGCTCACAGTTAATGCACAGGGCGGGGGGAGAGGGAGGAATCCGTGCCAGCAGGAGAGCCCAGAATGCGCTTTTCCCACTAACACTGAGAAGCAACAAAATCAGATTGCAGCCCATGAATGTCCTGTCACTGAGAAAGGGGAGTTTAGAAATAGCCCCACAGATAAAGGAGGGCATTTATCCCCACGATTGTTTGGCAGAAAAAGCAATTTCCATAGTCTGCTGATGGTCAGTCGGGAACGTGCTGCAAGGGGCCCGCAGTTGTCTCGGATGGAGCTGACGGTTTTACTGGCCGAGTTTTGTTTCAACTTAATGAAGTAAGTACTTTGCCTGCATCCAGGCGCTGACGGGGAAGGTTTGTAAACTCCTCGCCTTTGTTGGGGTGACTGAAGTATTTTTTTCTTCTTTTTAACCAGCCATTTTTGTTTCTTCTCAAATTCGTTGCCATAGACAAAGGGTGCGTTTACTGTTAAAAAAAAAAAAAAAAAAAAAAAAAGAAGGAAGGAAGAAAAAGGCTTTGAACCTGGTTTGCATCTTGAGTCCTGAAAAGCCCATTTTTTATGCAGGGGAAGAAGAGAGCCTTAGAAAAGGCAGGAGGCAGGGACGGAGGCGAGGGGGTGGGGAGCCGGAGATTTATGGCCCTTTGAAGACAGCTTTTCTGCCCAGCATCCTGCCCGGGTGCCGTGGGCTGCGGGGCTGGGACCAGGCTGGAACCTGCCCCTCGCCAGGAGCCAGACCCAGCAGGGACCCAATGGGGACACAGGTCCTGCCAGAGCCCCGGGACCTCCCAGGGCCACTGATCCCACACCCGCCTCAGCCAGCGCGGATGTTTAGTTTGAGATCATCACACAGCCTGAGGTTTTTGAGGTTGTTTTGCTTTTTTTAACTCGATGTGGGAGCGGTAGTTTGATACCAGCCTGTGCTGGAGCACAGCAGCCTGCCCGTGCTCCAGGAGAGGGGCGCATGGGCAGCCCGAATCCTGCCCAGCAATACAATAATAATTGAAGATATTTAAAAATGTATGTATCTTCCATCTTTCCCATATGGGCTCCTTAGGCAACATGACCTTATGTGGCCATTATCTGACCTCTCTTACACTTGGATTACTAGGTACAAAGCAAATTTATGGTTGTTTATTCTCTCCTCCTATCAGCTATTAGTGCCTAATCATATGGTCTATCGATCAAGTGATTAATCGCCTGCCTAAAGAGGCAGCAGGTCCCGGGGAATGCTGCACTGCACCAGCCTGAACTTCAACCTCTTATACAAACCGGCGGAGTAAAGGCATTAGTCACTGCCTGCAGCCCGGGGCTGGAATGCCGCGGGAACGCCAGGAGGTAAAGCCCCCGGCTTTCTTCAGCAGCCGACTTTGTATTTCCCTTTCTTAATGGATAAAACTCCACCTAACCGAGCGGGCATACAGTTGTAAATGGGATGATTTCCAATGCATCCTATAAATAATGATCAAAGAGGAAAATATGTGGGCCTTATTACAACAGTGCCCGCTAGTGCTGCTATAATTAAGGGTCTGTCAGCATTTCTATTATAAACCCTTATTTTCAAGGGTTTATAACTCGGCCATAAAATTTTGCTCTGGCTGAGACTTGGCATAAAACGTCCCAGCATGTGACCAGTTTTTCTTGTTACTAAATTGTTAAAAACCTAGCGATCAGCCCCGTTTTAGTTATAACAACATCCAAGCACCTTTGTGTTTCAGAACCACTTTTACTTCTTAAACAAGCCGCTTACTATTAAATCAAAATTAGCATTTGAAATCAAAAGTACGCACTGAGCCTCTCTCCTCTTTATTTTAACCAGCCCTAAAAAAGGAGCATGTTATTCCCTTCTGCCTGGGGTTAAGTTGATGGCACCCACGCTGTTGCCATCATCAGGACAAGCTGTGGCTGGAATCTTGGAAGGATCTTCCAGGGATGCAGGGCTGGCGTTGGGTCCTTGGTCTGTCCAGCTTTGCAGGGCTTCCCCACGTGCTCAAAGCTGCAATTATTAAAAGCAGTGGGCTGATTTCAACCATCAGCGATGCTGTATAAAACCAGAGTACTGGAAATGGGTGCCCTGTACGCTCCGGTTTAGCTGGAGTTCCTGACCTGCCTTAAGTGGATTTATTCCTCCATGATCCATGCACGTTAACTCCTGCTAATGAGAATTATGGCTTAGTCCAAGGGGGGAATCTAGAGTTCAGTTTGAGTGAAACTGAGAGAACTTCACTCTAAGAATGCATACTAAATTTTAAAAATGAAAGGTTGCCATACCTATACCTCTCTGGTTTCAATGGGAGTATGTTCCATTTCCAGAAACATGTCCTTGATTTGTTAGCAAAGGACAGCAAGTTGGCTCAAAAAGATGCAGCCACTTAAAAACATTGATTCTCCCAGGACAACACGCCAAAATGCAGAAATAAATTAAACATAAGCAGATGCTGTACCTCCTTTCCATTTTTGGCTAGCACGTCCCATTGTGGGACTACTAGTGGGACAACTGAGAATGACTGACATTTACTCAAACTTAAGGCCTTATTGGACTGTCCTGGCAGAAGTGACAAAAATTCAGGCTTGTGCTAGTATTAAATCTGAATATTTCACATCAGTATAGTTTATCTTCCATACCAGTTTTATACTATTTCTCTGTTTTAAAAGGACCTGATCAAGTTTGCTACCATCATTTTGGATTTTCAAAGGAGCACTAGGAAAATATGAACCCAACTCCTATTGAAAATCCCCATCTCAAAACTCCCCCTGCAGAGTTCCTACCCTGGCAAGGATCCCACAGCTAAGCTCTTTCCATTTCCAGAAAAATCATTGAGCTGAGGCTAAGAACACTCATCTGGTGCCTGTGGAGTGTGTTGTCTGAATATAAACACAATGATTCTGGAGCAGAGAAAGAGCTTGCGACTTAAATGGATTTACACTGGCTAAGAACCTGGTCTTCCACACTCGACTTCTGACATTACTTGAAAGTAAACATTGAGCTCAACTATTTTGTGATTTACACGGTGGTTTAAGATGCGTGCAGTGACCAGGCAGTTGCTCTTACCGTGAGCCTCACCAGGTTTGATGTTTTCCTTAAGGTTCCAGGTTAACCAAAAATTTCCATGTGTATCTCAGCTGCCATAAAAAAAAAAAAAAAGTAAGAATAAAAAGTAAGAAAAAAGATGAAAGCTTGAGTTTCTGACTCTTGAGAAAAGCCTGAAAATGTTCCTCGTCTGCACTTTAGCGGCTCAGAAAGCAGAAGGCAAAGAGAAAAAAAGGAGTCTGAAAATGCCATGCTTTCTGAGATGTGACATATGCTTTTGCTGTGCTCGGGGTTGGCAGGAGGCGCTGCATGGTGGATGCAGCCCCGGCAGAAAGCAGGTGTGGGAGCCCGAGCGAGCGGCGCTCCCCGCGCTCCGCTGGAGCCGGAGCCATCCAGCCGCTCCTCCTCTCCCCTGGGCCCCACTGAGCAGCAGATTGTCTGCAGGAGATGGGATAAATACTTGTGGTGGATGTGCCCTGAAATCGTCGTGTTGGGTGGTTGAGATGGGAGCATCTACTGAAGGGCTCGTGCTGTCACGCTGTGGTGACAAGTCATGAGTAGGGTTGTGTGTCCTAGGGCTGCAGGAGGGCCAAAAAACCCCAGGACAGAAATAAATCCACCTGCTGGGCAAGCCAAAACTCTCACTTTAATGCTCTGCAGGCCAAAACCTGTGGGTGAGTGGTTTTCAGGATGACGGTGGTGACCCAGGTGCTCCTCCAGCCTGGCACAGCATGAAATTGGATGTGGATGTGGGTTCCCAGGGAATCCCCCATGGGCTGTGCCAGCCCCAAAGGGGCAGATTCTTCTCCAGCCTGGGGTTTGGCTGATGGAGCAGTGTGTGTGCCCCAGGATCCATGGGGACACTCAAGTCACCCTTCACCAGACTGTCCCTAAGCTGGAGGGGCTCTGCAGTGAGGCTTCTTGAAGCCTTTGGTCCCATCTCTCCAGGAAAATCTGGGACTCCTCGTGCATCCATAGTGTCACTGTGGGCCACTCCTGCTCAGGGACAAAGCAGGACATCCTCTTTGCCCCCTTGTTCTCACTGAGAGTGTCACTTTACCTAACTTTAAATGAGGGAGGCTCTTCTGCACAGCACATTTTTGGGTTGTATAGCAGAGAAGAGCCTTTTCCATGTGGCCCTTCTCCGTGTGGGCTCCTGCAAACAGAGCACCCAGGGCACAGCCTGGGCAGATGCAAATTGCCTTTCCAAAGCCATCAAGGGAGTTATGTGGATTTATTCTGGACTGGGAATTCCCTTCCTCCTCGCTCGCTGAGTCCGGGGAATGCTTTTCTCCCTGTGTGAAAAGTGAACTCAAGATTTTACAAGCACTGAATCTGGCCCCTTAAATATGATAATTTTAAAAAGTTCAGCAAAATCCAGGGGCTGGGGAGAGGCGGGGGGGGGGCTGGTGTTCCTTATTGAGGGGAGGAATGATGGGTTAGCAGCAATTCCTTCCTCGCAGTTAGTCTGGGTACCATTGGAAGCAGAATTTGTCAGTTCTGAAGTGCACAGATTAGAAAGGAATGTGGAATTTGGAAACGTGGCAGCTTGTAGCACTGTATGGTTTAAATTAAACCTTTTTTTTGGAAAGCAGAATCGCTGTAGGCCACATTTAGGGGGAAAGCAACAGCAGAGAGGGCTGGCTGTGGTTTTTGCTTTGCTGTGTAACCGGTCCACTTTCTCTTGTTTTAACACAGACTTTTTTTTTAATTTTTAAAAAAAAGAGGAAAAAAATATGCCTCTGGCCTCCTTCTGCTCAACCACAGCTTCACTGCTGACCACAAAGAGGAAGCCTGGGGAAACAGCCATAGGATTAATACCCACTGTCTCTTAACCCAACAGGGTGTGAAAACATTTTATAAAACATCTCTTTTTTTATTTTTTCCCCCTTTCAGATGGATAGCGTGGCTGGGATTTAGACATCTTGAAACAGACACATGGTTGCTTTTGCCTCGCATTGTGTTCCTCAGAGGGGGGAGGTCCTAAATCACCCTGGCCAGATCTGTTGTTTAAAATCTGTTTACACCCATCTCCAGAGCTTTCTCCTTGCAAATCATCAACAACTTTGTTGGTCTTGCTGAAATGACAGGAAATATAAAAATGAGTCTGCTGTGAGGGCTGCACGGTGTAGATCTTGATCAGTTGGAATATAATTGTCCCTAATGAAATGGAGACGCCTAGCTCTTAACTGAACAGCCTTTGCTTCTTTAGAAATAATAAGATTAAGATTATGGATTCTATTAATCATTTGATCAGCTTTATTCATTCATCTTATTTCCTTTACATGCAAAAAACCCCCTGCTCTCTCCCTGCCTTTATCTTTTAAGATGATGACATTTACATATTTCCCGGCGCTGGAACGTCCCGGGCGTAATATACAGATTGCTCCGCTCGGATCTTGTAAACTGACTATTTCCATGTGCTAAGTACTCTCGGTGATGAAGATCTTAATAATGTGATTAACTAAATTGTGTCTTTATGCTCTTCCTCCCTCCCTCCCTCTCTTCCCCGCCACGGCCTCCCAGCCGCCGCTGCCGCGCTTACCACAAATGGCATCAGCTGCCGGGACGTGCCTGCGGTGGTGACCCCGGTGACAAGGAGGTGTCACATAGCACAGAGCAGAGAGGTCTGCGCGCCTCCGAGCCGGGGTGCAATTCAGATGACCTGTGCATTAAGGGAATCTGCTTTCCCGGCGTTGTGCGGGAAAGATGCCGAAAGCGGGAGTTTGGAAACGTTGAGGGAATTATTAGATGAGGAATTTGTTCCTCCACAGCGTAGCGACAGCATTGTTATTTCTTGCTTGGATGTGCTGTTGGGAAGGTTTGATTTTGTTGTCATTAGAGAAATCTCTCTGTTGTTATAACGCGTTCTATGTGTGAAGAAATACAGACATAATGTGTATCTAGTCCATTAAAACAGTCTTTCGGAGCCTCCACCTGTGGCACAGCCTCTCTGTACTGCCAGTATTTTGCTGGGTACTGCTGGTACTTCAATTCCTCTCCTTCTGCCTTGCACAGATTAGTAGTTCCAGAGAGTTTAAAAAAAAAAAAAAAAAAAAAATCCAGAGTAGCAGCAGGTTCTCTCTAACTTCTGTTAGCTGAGCTGAAGAAGTTGCATTGCGTCTTGGATCTTTTTCATCTTGGTGGAATTATACTGTAACTAATTGAATCCATTGATCACTGTCTTGTTTTTTTCCATCTTCTTCTCAGAGGATTCATTTCATAGTGTTCCCTACATCAGTCAAGAAAATGGCTGCGGTGGAATTACCAGGGTTGATAATAAAGGTAATTTAGCCCAGTTGAAATTATTTTTTATGTATCTAAGTAGGGTAACACATTTAAACGTGCTGCCTTAAATCTTGGGATGAAATACCTGCATGATCTAAGCTGCAGGATCCCGAAATAACTCTTCTCAACAACCACAGAAAGTAGGAGTAGCTGATCAAGGGACCTTTTGCAGCCTGACAATGACCAAACAATAATCAGCAACGTTCATTTGATCAAAGAACTGTCCCAGAGCAAGATAAATAATCTCTGGTTTGTGCACTTCATGGGACAGGGAGTATTTTTGGATTAGATAATAAGTGCTTAACAAGCAAGAATAGCGGGAAGTGTCAGGAGAAGTGGTGGGAGCTGGGAGTAGCTGGTAGTGAGCAGTCTCCTATGATTTGGGTTAGAAATAGGAGCCAAATCTGGCCTCAGCCAGGAGGGTTTTACCGAGGATGTCTGCTGGTGGCATTTAGCTCTTAGTAAGTAACAGTTTGGAAAAGGATTCTCCTGCTAGATTAGGGCTGGTCTTGTCAGTAATGCGCAAGACAGGATGTCAGGAGATCTGAGCTGAGGTCTGCCACAGATTTCCAGCACGATTTAGGTCAAGTTATCTAATCTTGCCTCCTGACACAGTTTCACCCCGAGACAAGGTGACAGGAGAGTTTGTAAAAGGTTTACTTAACAGAGGCATTTTTACTCTCTCGTCCTCACGCAGGTCAATGGCTGGATGCAGGAGCAGAGGCGTCTCCAGCTTGCAGAGCCGCGGGCGAGCTCCTTGCTCCTGCTCCCAGAATTCAGCATCCAGCCCTCTGAGGTGACCAGGTCCCTTGGCCAGCAGGGCTCATTCCCAACGGGAGGAACCCCCACTCCCAGCCTCTCCCTGGCAGCAGCACAGAGGCTGCAGAGCTGCAGGGCTGCCTACAAGCACATGCCCTTTGCTGAGATCAGCACTTTTTTGGACAATGTATAGTATTTGCAAATGGGAACTGACAATGGAAGAAATACAGCAGAGTGAAGGGTTTAATATAAAATATTTATACAGTAAAGATCTTTCATCTTTTGTCAGTCACAGGGTAGGGAAGTGAGGAATGTATTGGGAGTACATTACCAGGAGTATGTTATAAATTAAAATCTCAAATTGAATAATACGGGCTGCTAATGTGTGCAGCGTTGGAAATGAGTCACTTCTGAATCAATGTAATTTACTGTGCCAGCTGAAAGATATTTACAAAAGAAGGTATCTTCTTGTTGTTTTTTTTTTTACTTAGATTTTATTCCACAGTTACAGATAGCCTGGGCTGTCAACATGGACTAATTTGTCACGGAGAGAAACTCACAGCCATTTGTGCAGAGCTGTTTCAAAAGCACTTAGAAAGCAGAAAGGTGGGCTCCAGGCTACTTGGGTGGTCAGACAGTTTGTACTCATTGTTTTCTCTCAAATTTAGTACTGGTAATTAGTAATACAGCAGTTTTGTGGATATCAGTTATTGGGAGAGAGCAGACTGACTGTTTCCTTGTAGAATTATGGAGTGCAGAAATGACTGTTCCCGCTGCATCCTCCCAGCCCACATCCCTCTGTGTATTTCAGCTTTTCTTGGGGCACTGTAACCTCAGAGAAGTCAGGGTTTGGTCCCATGTCTGTCAGATGGTTGGTCTGGTTAATGGTATTTCATAGCTGGGGCCATTTATTACCAATTTATTACCTTGGAACACCCAGCACTGAGGTGAAACGTGGTGCATCCTAAAGGTAGGACTTTGAAAGTGTGGATTTTGAAAGGTTTTAGCCAGATGCTGTGCAGGAACTGGTAACCTCCAATGTCCAGAACACATTTCAGTAGGTATAAAGAGCCATGCTATGGTGCTGTGCACATGTGTGTGTGGTTCTCAGTCCTGGGGAGGGTGGCTGCTGCTGTTTATTTACAGTCCATTCCATGGAAGACCTGCAGGTAACCATGTGTTGGGAAGGGTGAGTCCCACATCCATGCAGACTCAAGGAGCCAGCAGAGAGTTGAATAAAAGGCAGGTTTAAAAGCCAGGCTAGATCCAGGAAGCCTTGTTCCTCCTTCTGCCACTGATTTTTCCTACCTGCTCATGAAAAGGAGGATGCTCTGGGAATTTTTGTCTTAGTCTGAACTGTGCCAGATTTTCATTCCACTGGATTGTGCCACAGACTCTGATCCAGGTAAAAATTTTGCACTGAGGTAAACCTCATCTAAGTTCTTCTGTCTTAAACTTGGGTGTTTGGTCTAAGATGGTTGTGTAGGCTGGTTCTGTTGTTTGATGGTGGCACTCCCCAGGGGCATTCCAGCCCAGCACATTCCTTTTGGAACTGCTTGGCTCTCACTGTTGGCTCCACAAAGAGCAGAGACACCTCACTTTGAGCTGTGCCCAACCATTAGACCAACACTTTTAGGTGAGACAAATCTCACCTCCGGTCTCTCCGCCCGTTAGTGTTTTTATCAGTGCAATAGAAATAGTTTCAGATAGACATGGTGAGAGTAAGTAGTCTAAAGGATGGGAGAATATCCAAAAGGAAAAGGATGTTTGCAGTAGCTCTTGTAAAGTCTGATGGAACTCCCTCTCCCATTGCTCGTAGGCAGTACCAGATCAGATGTAACTGTGGAGATGCAGGTGGTCTGATGGATTCATGGCCAAGCTTCTATACATAATAAAATATGTATTAAGGTCATATTCTAGCAGTGCTGTAGGGAAACTGGAGTATTCTTATGCCATACTTTTTGGTAGGAATGCTTCTGCTGGGTTGCATCACTGTCTGTAAATTTTATTGATTATAATTAAGTCAGTCTGCATTGTCTCTAAGAATCTACATGGGTTTAAAAATCAATACTCCTTATATTCATCAGGGGAACCAGTTTGAAAAGGGATTATAGTGGGAATAAGCAATGCATTTATAGCTCTGAGTTTGTGTTTACAAACCATTAAATGCTGGCCTTCTCGACAGTCCTCATTTAAGGGTCAGAAATAGTTTTTTTTTCCTGTCTTTTACCCCATGAACAGTAACAAAAATTCTTCTTTCATGGAGAATTTCTATTGTCCTGTTTTGTACGTTCTGGGTGAAGCTCTGCTGTCTCAGTGATCTTCTGGGGGCAAAGAGACAGCTTTGGACAGGCAGGAGCATGAGCAAACGTGGTAAAACCAGGAGTGAATCCACCAAAGTCCTCTCAGCTGGGTCACTTCTGTGGCAGTATCCTGTTGCCTTAAAGGGCTCCATTAGTTCTCTCCCTTGGCTTGTTTCTCCAGAAAATATCAGTTCCAGTTATTGGAGGCTCTAACGGCCACGCTCATGGAAAATCAGAACAAAGAGCAATTGCTGAGGGTATCTGCTATTATTGATTTATGGCTGAAGATTAAGACCAGATTGCCCTGTCCCTATTTCTTGAACAACCCCGTCCTCAGATAGACTTCCTCCAACTCAATGGGCCCCTTATTTAAGTGCTGTTTATTGAGGATAATCTTATCGCAGTCTGGTGCACTAAATATGTATAACTCACCTTAGGGAGAAGATGTGAAAGGTCTTTGATGATATGAAGGGTGTGAACACTAAGGAGAGTGAAGAGTAATTTAGGTTGGGACTTGGGAGTGCAGCTAAAACACATACCATCAAAGAAATGGAGTAGATGTGGTGTGCTCCCCAAAAGAAGAATTAAATGCCCTTCAGTTCGAGTCGTTTGAAAGCAGAGAAAGGACTGAAACTGTGTTTGTATGGATCATTCTGTGGGCACAGAGGGCTGGGTGACCTTACTGAGCTTTTCTACCTTGTGTTTTGTGCAGTGCTTTGATTCCTATTTTGTTTGGCCAATAATTGAGCTACATAATGCACAAGGTATTCCACCAGTGATGCTGTTTAACACTGCTATACCTCACCTCAGCCAGGAATTGTGGCAGTTACTAGATTTGACTCCATTTATTTTACCAGTTTTAACAGCTTTTAGAACACTGGTGGAATGGCACAAACCAAGCCATTCCCTTATCTCATGAATCCTTCCAGGACCCCAGGGATCCATGCATGGCTCCTCAGTGCATCTTCCTCAGGGAAGATGGTAGTTTTGCTATGGTTATTTTGGGGATGTGGATGGGTGCCTGCATGTTTCAACTGACATTTTGTGACCAAATGAAAAGACCACAAAGGAAAGACCAAAGAAAACTGGGCTTAAGTAGGAGTCAGAGTGGTTTTGAGATTACATGGCAAAGCAACTTTTTCGTCCTAGGCACTGCTCTTCTACATCATCCACATTTTGATTGTGTCTCTGGGCAGAAAAAGCAATGGCCTGAGCTTTGGGTTTGTGCAGAGACCTGTGGTACTGCCCAATGCTAGTAAATGCACACATACACATATATACTTTAAATAAAAGGCCTGGAAGTTGCTGAAGGAGATGCAAAAATCCTGTGCAAAATAGCAGAACTTTTTTTTTCCTCCATTTTTTCAGTCTGGGCAGCTGTAAAGATCTGGTCAGAGCTGGCTCTGGGCAGTGGCAAAACTTGGAGGCTTAAAAAGCACAAAAGGAGTTGTGAGAAGTGTTCTTCTTTGAGGCTGTCATTAAGATAGAAACCACTGCCCCAAGCCAGGCTATCCTGGAAATTTCTCAGGGAGATTTGAAGGGACCTGACTGACAACTGGAGGTCTGGTGGTATCTGCCATGACAATATTTTCCAGTGTGTTCATTCAGCTGTAATGATTCATTAGAAAATAAGTTTAATTGTGGCCAGTAGTTGTGAGTATTTCTTTGTACTCTCTTATCAATGTTTTCCATTTGCAGCAGGACTTGGTTTGTTTGTTAATCTGAAGTTCTCCATTTATTTGGAAAACAAGGTTTGACTTATCGTATTGTTTGGCAGGAGAGAAGAGAGGTGAAATGGACAGCCCCTAAAACAAGGAAAAGGAAAATTTGACTTTCAGGGAAAAGTGCTCAGTCAGGGGGAACTGGCACAGCTGATGTGGGCAAATGAGTGTCCAGGTCTCACTTGAATCACACAAATGAGCAAAATTAGAAAATCATAGAATCATTGAGTTTGGGTTGGGGTTGGAAAGGACCTCAAAGCTCATCTTGTTCCAAGCCTCTGCCATGGGCAGGGACATCTACCACCAAATCCAGGTGATGATGGTGAAGGGACTAATCTGAGCAGTAGCTGAGGAAGATACAAGACAGTTTTATTCCTCAGAAACGTTTGAAAAGCCAAAACTACTTTCCTTGGACATTTTAAAAAAGCATACCTGTGCCAGTGTGCAAAATAACATACACACCATTTTCCTCAAACTACAAATTGTGAAGTTCTACAACTTGGATTTAGTTCTACTCCCCAGTGTAGTACCACGTAGTAGCAAGGAAATTCATCAAGTTACTGAGTTGTTCATGTGACTCTTGTGTTTTTAAAACACACACAACACTTAGAGTTTTTCACAAATGCACAGTGTGGGGTGGCAGTATTTCCATTTTGCTGGTAAAATTGGGCAATGATAGTTGGCATCTGCATCATGTGTGAAGCTGATGCTAGAACCCACATCTCCTTAATCATAAACAACTCACTTTTAAACTCTTCCCATTGACCTTAATAGGGCCAGGGTTTGATTCCAAGTGTTTATTCTTCATTCCAAGCTCAAAGATGCATATTTTTAATCTGAATTTGAATATATGTTTCATGGCTTATTCATGCTCGGAAATGCTTCTTGGCAGAGTCACCTAAATTGAGCAAAATGAGAAGCTTCTTTTAATGCAGAAATATTAAACAATGTGTGCTGGAGTGCAGAAAGCTATTTGGACACCGGAAAGCTTTATAAACATAGATTTGATTGTGATTGAACCAAAAAAAGTGGTATTAAATTAAGGTCTGTTTAAGACACTAAAAAACCCTCCGCGTTTTCCAAACTGCTAAGGATAAAATCAATCTGCAAAAGTATTTTAACTTTGTAACAAAAATATCATTGACAAAGTAAAGTGAAGATAATAAAGCATATTTAAAATTACTTGGAGGTCTTCTTAAAAATTTATGACCTCTTTCCAGTTGGAGCGCATTTAACTCAAAAGCCATTTAAGAGCCTGGAAGTGGCCGTGTTTGGGCCTTGCAAGAAATATTCATTTGTTTGCTCAGAAACACTGGTAACTTTGGGTAGAGAGAACCTGTTGGGTTTTATTGTTGGATGTGAGCTGCAGTAATCAGTATTTGTGTTTTCTTAGGACAAAGATTACTGGGATGTAGCACAGGGAGCAGTTTCGGATGAGCAGGGTCTGCCCGTACCAACACATGATCAGATCCATGTCCCTTCCCTCCCATGACCTCTGGTGCCAGCAGTCCTTCTAGAAGATCATTTTGGGACCTGCTTTGCCCGTGTCCCTGTCCCAAGCACTGAGATAGAGGCAGGAGCCATGGTTAGGCTCAGCCAGAGGCTGGTTTGGATCTCAGATCTGAGCTCTGTGCCCACAGGAACTGAAGCTGATAGCAAGGCCTTGGGCCGTCGATACTTTCCATTACCATAACTGCTGTTTAGCAATGTCTCCTTGATAGGACGGGAGTGTGTGACTGAGGCCATGTTCATCTCTTTGCAACAGGAAGAATTATGGCATTCATAGATTGGAAGAGAGTGGGTGATAAATAAAACTGAGGCTATCCAGAAAGCCCCAGGGAGCTTCCTCTCCACAGAAAGAATAAGAAATTTATAGATGTCTAGAAATTACAGTTGAGCTTTTTGCCTTTTCTTTTTTTTTTTTTTTTTTTTGGTTAGCCTCTTTCAGTCATATGACTGGAGTTCAATTATCAGCACAATAAATATTCCTGTGAATCGGAGCCATGTGTTGGCAAAATTTTTGTGCTTCTTATAAAGGAAGGAACATTTAGAATTGTTTAAAAACAATAGTTTAACATCAAACTTGCTCCTAAAGTCAGAAAGTGGCAGAGCCCAAAAATACTTGAGTTAAGGAGAAGTGTGTTCTGGAGGATGCAAATACAGGCAGGTTAATGCAAGTATATTTTTGGAGTAAGATTTTACAATTATGAACTATTCAGACTAAAACAATGCTGTGCATCTTCATTGTTTTCAAAACAAAGCAAAGCAGTTACTAAGAGGCCCTTTTTGCTGCTTTTAAGAGGCTGCACAGTAGGAATGTTACCTGCAAATCAATTTAGTAGATAAATTGTTATGCTAGGAAATACCACTGGTAATCATAAAGTGTCTCCCCTAAGGTGAGTTGTGTCTGCCAGGTGGGAAATGGGAGGCATTTCAGACTTTTTCCCCGTCTTGAATTTTCTGGAGTGGCTGTTTGGCTCCTTTAAAGTATTCCCTGGAAACTCTCACTGCTCCAGCAGAGCACGAACTGCTGGGGCTGGGCTTCAGCCCTGCTTTGTCCTGGGCAGGAGATGAAGCGTGGTGACGAAATATAAAGTTCCAAGATAATTTGGAGTCCTGGAACACTTTGATTCATCTCTCGACTGCCTGAGCTTGGCAAATGCCAGAAGTTTGTGTCTTCCCCAGGATAGTCCATTGACTGACCCATATTGACTTGTTTTCAGCGCTGTTCCTGTTTGGCAGGACATTTCTAGAGCTGTAAGCAGTTTCTCCTAATTTAAGAGAGACATGACTGTTCTGGGCTCAAGGAGGTCTGACAAGAGGGAGCAGAAGTTGTCCCAACTGTACACCTTTGGCAAAGGGGACTGTAATTCTTGGATCCAGCTAACACAGGCTATTTTAAGAGAACGACTTGGCCTCTTTACAGTAAACTTCTTCGGGGGAGAGTTCATTGCACCTAACAGGCTTCAGCCAGTCTGGATCAGCGTCTGACATTTGAACTCGATGCTCTTAACACATTTGTCAGCGCTGCGTGCACACAACGAGACGCTAAATGCTTCGATAGCCGCACGTTTCCAGGCAATTCAGCAAAACCCGATTCGTTATTAGCTTTTAAATTCCAGGGGATATATGTGTGTATTTATGAATATTTCAGCAAGGCTCTGGGCGTTGAGCATTGCAGGAACACAACTGCAGTAGCCCCACAGTCATGAGAGCAGCTACTGAAGTTACAGGCGCCCGCTGCAGCAGTCTGGGGAGTATCCGAGTGGAATTTTACAAATGACAGTTTAAAGAGTTATAGTTGCCTAAAGAACGACGCTGGAAAATTTGCAAAAATCTGTTTTCAATTATTGGGGTTTTGGTTGGGTTTTTTTCTTTTTTTTTGTTCAGCTTTAATTCCTCCAGAGGAATTTCAGTGCACTACCTTAGCTGTTCCTTTGTTATCCTGCATTCCCGTTGCTTTATTAAATACCTGGAGTTATAATCTTGTTTATGAAATCGTTATTATCTCTCCAGTTGCAAATTGCAGCATTACGTAGAGAAGTGATTATGGCATGAGGCATGGAAAAATCGGATATGCAAATGAAGCAACTTAAGCATAATGATGGTTCAGTCCCATAAGGGGCAAAAAAACCATCACTTTGCTTTTGAGTTGAAGGGTTCGGCATTATACCAACTTGCAAACTGACCCCATCTTTTTCGTATAAATGCTCCAACTGGCTGAAACAAAACAAACAAAAGAAAAGAAAACAAAAACAAGCTGTGTCAGAAAATATATTATAGAAATAGATTTACTCTTATAAGTAGAATACTTTTGCTATGTTTCCAGAGCAGAAAACAGTGTCTTTAAAAACCTTAGGTGCAGTGGTCTAAGGACTTTGGTTATATATTGTTTAAAGGGAGAATTATTTTAAAGGGTCATCAACTTGTTGGAGAATTATTTTAAAGGGTCATCAACTTCTGGGTTTGAGTGTGCAGCATTAAATAATAAGTAAAATCTAATGTATATACTTACCTTTTCTGATTGAGACAACTCTGGAGAAGTTAAAACTTAAAAAAGAAAGATCTGGCTATAAAAATCCTTATTTAAACCATTTTCTCCTTTGGAGTAACTACTTGCTGTACTAAGGATCGTTCTTGCTCCGTCATATTCTCACCCAGCTGCCCTACAGTCAAGCTGGCCTTATCCTGGTATCTCTCTGCCAGCCCTGCACACGTTCCCAGCTAATCCAGCAACCTCATTTTGAGACTCTCTTTTCCCCCTCCACCTTGTTTTTAAGTGTAGCTTTAATGGTGGGTTGCTTTGGACCCTTTGATGTCTAAAAGGGGAGTAGGGGAATAGAAACTCGAAATGAATCTGATTTTCTTGCTTGCATCTTTCCCTGGCAGTGGAGTTAAAGCTGTGGCTTGTGTTCCCCGGCATTAAGAGGACTGTTGACCAGCTTTCAGAGTTGACAAGGTCACTCGAGGTACTGTGACAGGGCATTTAGGTACAGGAGTTGATCCTGTGTAATGTTAACCCAGGAAGCTGGGGAGAAATGGGGATGATCTTTCTCCTGATTTTTCTTGCCTAATTAAGGGTGTAGGAAAAGCAGGCATTGCAACAGAACAAAATGTAATTACGGAGATGATGCCTGGCATGTGTCCACTAAGCAATTGCGCCTCCCTTCCTTTTCAAAATAACTGTATTTTAGTTCCTTTTGGAGCAGTTTAAACCTTTGAACAGCTCCACTGCTCCTGCACAGACCGGGGAGGAATTGGCCACGCGCGCCAGGGAAGATGTTCAGAGTTTACTCACTGGCTTGCCCGGGCTTTGGGCGCCGTGAGGAGTTCCCTCCGTCGCTCTGGTGCCAGGATCCAGAAATACCGGGCAGGTTGGGCCAAGAGGAAGTCAGAGCTGCCCTGCTGAGGGAAGGAGATGTCTGGAATTCCTATTCCACCATTCACAGCCCTAAAAAGGGATTTTATTGTTTTTAAATTTTTTGTGTGTGTGCTTTGTCCTGTATTTTTGCTCTGTTGCCTGAGGGAGAGACGGAGATGTGTGTTTGAGGGAAGTCAGTGGGGCCAGCAGATCCAGATGATGCTGGATGCTGACATGGAAGCAGCTGTGGCACTTGGTGCACTCAGAGAACACCATAGCTGTTAATTCGATAAAATAGCTTTTCCAATTGAGATATCCATCCTGGGACAGCTGATCTTTTGTACAGCACAGCCCAATCATGCCTTTAAAGCAGCAGCAGCACCAGAACTTCCTGGAGGGAGCCTGCACTTCACTGCACACTTTGGCAGCCTCACCATAGGCCTGAGGGATACTTTCAGATTTCCCTGTAATTAATGAGCACCTCTGCACTTATGGCAAATTACAGTGTCTGATGTAGAATGTTGACCTACAGCTGCCCCATGCCAAGTAGCCTATTTAGACCTATTTATTTCTAAATAGAGCCTGTAAATGATAACCGGAAACTTCACTATTGATTCATTTGCTCCTAAACGCTTCCTCTTTCAGGTATTGAAGTTGAAATAATTTTTGATAATCCTATAGTTACGCTGTGCCTTGGATTTATTCTGTATTTATTATGTGAACATTCTCAAGCTATTTAGCATTCCTGTAAAGCCAGAGAAATTAGAGATGGAAAGGGCTTGTTTGATCTTGCATAGCCTGTCCAATAGAGCTCTGATTATCTACTTCACTTCTGAAGTCCCAGGTAATGAAAAACCTTCCACTTCTCGAAAATGTTGGACTGTCAGAAGTTTCACTGACTTTTGCTGCTGCCATGCAACATGACCAGCTCTTGTATAACCATCTCTTTGCTGTCACTGTTATGCTTATTTTGAAATGTTATTTCCTCATTTTTTCTCTCCCCATCATTATTTGATTTTCTTATTGTGTTTGGCCATTTTTCTGAAACTAAATTTATTCTGTGCTCAGACTGCTTTCAGACTCCTAGCACCTTTCTTTGTTCTTCTGGTACATCAAACATCTGGTTCATGGCTTTGCACGATTTTCAATCCCTTCCTATTTTTCTTTTAAGAAAGATTTTAAATTAGATGGGGTTCTCTTCCTGCCTGTCTCCTTTCCCCATAATACATCACTAAATGAGTAGTTTCAGCCCAGAAGGGGATTATTCATAATTTTCATCCATTCCAGTAAGTTTTCAATCCATACAATAACTTCAGAACCAAGTCAAAATAATGCTGCGGATGCAGAATTTCATGAGAGTTTGCTTCAAGTACTTTGCCAGGATCTAAATATACAACTTCTATTGTTCTATTAATACTGTCATCCCACTTGATATACACCATAGATATATCTGGTTTGTCAAAAAATATCCGCACTAAAACAGTAATTCTAATTGGTTCAGGCAGCTCAGTTGTCTCCCTTATGTGCTTCAATTTTGTTCTGTTAATTTTTTACTCTGTAAACATTAGTTTGGACCGTTAGTGCCAGGATTACTCTTCTCTTCTTTCTGGAAGATTTATATCGCATTTCTAATTTTTCCAGTATTCTGATCTCTTGCCATTTCTCTGAGAATTTTTAGAAATAATTATTCATGTTCTGGAGGGCTAGTTAGATAATTCAGTAAAGAGTTTTTGTACAATTAAGGACAGTAGGTTGTGGATAATAATTTTAAGCTTGATCAAAAGCCCATGGAAGCCAAGTCTTCTTAAGGCTTAAACTACTGTATTAATTTTACGGAGATCTGCCTCTCTTTGCTGCTGATTTTTGCTCACCTTTCACATTGGGCAAGTTCATAGGTTAAAATAATGTAAATCAGCACAAGTCCACTGGAGCCTTTTGTGCCTTTTGAAGAACCAGCCCCTCAGGGTTAGGTGCCTTCCTTTCCCCATATATGCTGTTGGGATGAGAACTACTTTCCTCACAGGAGTGTTTAAAGCTTAATTTTTTATAGCATATAAAGTGCTCAGAGATGTTCAGATGAGGGATGTTGTGAAAATGCAAAGTAGTATTATTGTTGATAAATTATTTAAAATATTGTGGTCCATTGAGAAAATACTGGTTTGTAGGCAGTGAAGTGGTTAATACGATTGCATCTCTTACAGGTTTCACCAGATACACTCACTCACTTACAATGGATAATTGTTAGCTCTTGTTGTGCAGATGCTGTTGCAGATGGAGCCCTGTACCTGCATGCATAGCAAATGAATTAGACTGGCAATCCCCTTTATAAAGCATAAATATGTAATTTGTTCAGCTGTTGTAATTAAATATGTATGTGTGAAACAGCCACCATTCAGGTCATTAATGATGCGCCATGCCAAATTAGAGCTTACAGACAGTAATGTACATTGTTGTGCAATGAGGGAATTGCAAATAACATAGCTAAGCCTTTCCTAGTAAAGTGATGGATTCAGTGGCTTTAAAAGGAATATTTATATTTCTAGCATTTTGATTGCTTCAGTCTATATTTACATTGATGCTCAATGAAAAAGATACAATTGGATGAAATTTTTCCTGTGTTTGTTTTATACTCTTTGAACATGATAGAATACCCATTAGGTACGTGTCACACAACATTTATTGGGTGTAACATTTCATACCCACTGGTAATAGGCTGAATATGTTGCTATGATCATTCTTAAATATATAGTCAATTAAGACCTGGTAAGTACCTTTTCTTCAGCATGATGTAGACAAACAGTGTATCAAAGCATTTGGACAATTTTAATGTTTTCCATGTATCTGCTTTTTAATCTTTGGACTTCAAAGACATGACTGGTAAAGGAATCCTCCCTGTGTTAAACAATGTATATATTTCCACAGAAATTTGCCTGATAGAATAATTGTTGTAGTGAATTAAGCTTGCCAGCGTAGTAGAGTTGTTTAAATGCAGAATGACTTAAACATCAGGCTTGCCTTCTTCTGTCCACATAGTTTCTTTCTTTATATGTAGCAGAAAAAGGTAATTTGCCTTCAAAAAAAGCTTCCTTGAGTCTTCTGGAAAGGACTAAAAGTTAACAGGCAGCTGCTGTTGCAAGGCAGAATGAAAACTCATAACCTTAAATGCATCTGAAACAATCCTTCCTAAGCGTGCCTCCTCCTGTTTAAAATAGATGAAGGTTCAGCCCACGTTTTGTTTTGACGGTGGGTTCCCAGTATTCGAGAGCTAATCGTTCTGACCTTTCGGCCAAACAGGGCAGCAGAAGGAAGCATCTCAGAGTTAATTCTGTCTTGTTCACAGTGGGAACAGAACATTCCTCTGTGATCCTCTTTCACATGATTCGCTTGGGCCTCCTGGAAGCCCGTCCTGATACTATTAGTGCTGGGCTTCTTAGGTCTAAAGGAGATCGACGGCACTGACATCACCCGCCACTCGCGGGCTGCCTGGGCTGGACAGACAGAGCAGAGGTGTTAAGACTCACAACAAACAAGAAACTTTCATGAGACAATTTCTGTATAACTCTAGATTTCAAATCTTCATCAAGCTTTCTCTATTAACTCACTCATACTTAATGAGAACAGGGAGTAGGAAATGGGATTAGTTGATAGATTATTTGTGGAGATTTACAGTGAATTTTCAACTTTTAAAAGCTAGGCTAAGAAAGTAATAAGGAATATTTTTCTCTGGCCTAGAGATCCTGCAAAGCATGAAACTTGGTACAAAACTTCTGCTTTAGTAGATAGACTCTGACAGAAGTCAAGTATTTTAGTTGTTTAATGCATACATTAAAGGCAACACCAGAATAATGATTTGCAAAACTTCTAACATTTTAGTTAAATTATAATATGAGGGCTCGCTTGCTTTTTATTCATTTCATCTCTTCCTTCCTTAGTAACTCCACTCTGTCTCTTCAGGACATTTTCCTGAAATTCAGTTTTTCCTGTTCGTTCATAGGAAAGTCCACTTGATTTACAGTACGAACGAGTCAGATGTGCAGGGTCCTGGCATGTTCCTTTACTGCATTTTAACACTGTAATTACTGGTGTACTGGGAAGCCGTTTCAAGGATGACCGCAATGACAACAGCCCTGATCACAGCCAGGCCTCCTGCAGGGTTCCCCTAGTTTATTTTTTTTCCCCTCCCTTCCTTACCTTTCAGGAGTGGTTTTTATGAACACTGAAGCAGCTGATTTGTGAGTTGAATTAGTTGCATTTTGCACCCCTTACTTAGTGAAGACTCTAAACTGTATTTGGTTTGGAGGGTGGGAGAGAAGTGAGAAAATTTATTTTTGTGTCCGTTAAACAGTGTTGCATCACCAACAACTGCTGTACCTTTCAAAGTCTATCCATTTCTGTCCCCAGCATGCACAGGCCATTGGCCATGCACAGGAGTAGCTTTGGGGAGCTTCCATGTGCACGTTCCAGTCCAGGAGAACAATTCAGCTTTGGAAACAGCTGGGCAGAAAGTGTCTGAACCACCCGATGGCCTTACGGGCCTTCACCTAACAAAGGGTTAATGCTTTGAGACTGTGCAGAGGCCGTGTTCCCTCACGCCAGGGACCCTCATGCCAGGCCATCAGTGCAGATGAGGTCAAACTGGCACATTTAATAAATTAACCATTTCCCGGGCAGGGCGGCAGGCGTGGGGTGGCCCACAGCCAGGTGCTCGGCGATAAGCGCCTGCGGGCCGGGCCGAGGCGAGCGGCTCGATCGCTGGCAGTTGCTGCGTTGGCCAGTGCTGCAGTAAACACTTTCCCTTGGATGTTGGTGTTCTGTTGTGTCTGGCAGCCACAGAGGGCTGCTTGAACTTTAGCCAGAGGCAAATATTTATACATCAGAGCATGCAGTGTTCAATGGGTCCGGCCTGCGAGCACAAGGCACATGGCGGGGCGATCCTCTTAACTGCGCCCGCGATGCGGCGAAGCGGGACCATCTTGGGGGTTGCGGCGGGTTTGGCGGCAGAGCGAGTTCTGGAAACCTGTGAAAACATTGCCTTCCCTGCTCTTGGTGGAGGGGCCATCCCGACGGGAGCTGTGTATGCCTTCAATTCCTGTTGGAAAGTTTACAGTTAATATTTTCCCTGGAACGCTGTCAAGCTTTTGACAGTGCCTGAGTGTATGCTGAGCTGTGAAATTGAGACGCAGAGCAAGTTGTGAGAAATCTGTTTCTACTCAAATCTGTAAAGGTTTATAAAAACTTCAGCGAAGGGGGAAGGAGGGGGAAAAACGTTGGGGACAAAAAGAAGCCCTGGGGCTGGGGCTGGGCTGGGCTGGGCTGGGCTGGGCTGGGCTCGCTCGCCGGGCGCGCGGCAGGGCCGCCATTTTAAGGATGCAGCGAGGGGCGAAGCTCCCGCTCCTTACATGGCGGCTGCTCGGCTGCGGGGCCGGCCAATGAGGCGGGCGGTGCCAAGTCACGTGAGGTGCCACGACGGCACCGACAGCCATTTCCTCATTTCTGGAAAACTTCGGTGCCTCCGCCGAGCGCTTCACCGTGTTTTCGGTGCCAAACGCTCCCTGCCGCATGTGCCTCACAGGCTGGCATTTGTCCATAAAGTTATTTTAGTAGGTAAAAAGTCTCGGAGCGCTGGAGCTCTGTGCGTTCTGTATGTAAAATGGATTTCCCTTGCTGGCCCCAGGCCAGGAGCGCAGAGCACGCGCTGGGCGAGGGGAGCGCGTCTCTGCAGAGGAACTGGTGGACTGACACACTCTAATTTTTTGGCTCCTGACCAGATGAGCTAGATGGATGCCAAAATTCAACAAAATAACACATTATTGTGTAATAGGAACAGTGCTCAAAGTGAGCAAGAGCTCACAGGAACTGAATACCAGCACTTTTTTTCCCTTTCTTTCTTTTTTTTTCCCCCTTCCTTTCTTTCCCCTTGTACAGCAGAAGCTCAGAACTGGCACTTTTAATATTCAGCTTCAATGGAACATGGAATAAATATAACCACAATGTAAAGAATGAGGAATAATGTCCAACCGGGAAAACGAAGGGGAGGAGAGAGAGTAAGGGAGGGAGGGAGCGAGCGAGACGGAGGGAGTTAAAATTACTTTTGTGAGACTTCCTTCAAACATGCTCCATAGTGCTCAGGGCTGGTTTAACCCTGTCTTCCCTGCAGCAGATCCCCAACATGCCTCATGCATCCTTCCTTCTCCTTTAATTCCTTGATAAATAAACACACATGTTAAAGGCAACACCCAGCACTTCATGCTGCTGAACTGGGGCCATCAGAGGGGTTGGAATCAGTGCAGAAAAAGCCTTCCTAGAAAAAAATCTTTTCTTCCTTTTTTCATTGTCCATCTCTGAAAGAAGGAGAACCTGTATGAAATACTGGTTTTCCTCCTCAAATAACCAGCATTGCCTGGGTTTGTCCTTCCTGTAGTAGCACCTCCTAGCACCAGCCCAACTTTGCAGCAATAAATAAATTAAGCTTCCGTGAGAAACCACAGCGTTCCGTAGCTTCATCTGCAAGATGCAGGTGTCTCTGGGGCTGCGCATGGCAACTCCTGGAAAGTGCAAAGCAACACAATAGGAAGTGAAAACTAACACAGCCTATGGAAACTGTGAGGGGTCGTTGGGTCAGCAGCATGTAATTACAAGAGCTGGAAGGCGGCCACGATGAGGATGCCCATCGTGTCAGGGAAACACCATGTGCCCACACGGATTGAGAACTTTCTGGTCTCAGGATTCGTAAGATCATAGAATGGTTTGGGTTGGATGGGACCTTAAAGTTCCATCTCCCTGTGGTGAGCAGAGAGGTCACCCATCTGATCAGGTCTCCTGGTCCTGCTGGAAGGGAGGCCATTCCTGGAGGGACTGTGGAGGACATACTCCTGAAGGGACAGTGCCAGGTCTTGGCTCCCATTCCCCACTGAGAGTTGGTGGATGTGCTTGCAAAGAATGGGAGACAACCTTTCTCTGCCCTGAAACTTCACCATCCCAGAGCAGAGAATAATGGCCATAAACCTTTTCTACCCTCATTTCTTCCTACCCTCTACATCTCACAGAGATTTCCCCCCAAAAGGATCAAAATCCACTGGAGCTTAGGCCGATTACTGTCCTCTTAGTGCTTCTGTTGGATTTATCGGTCTTATCAAGTCTGTGTATTCCTAAGATAGATACTGCTGTGGTAGATTATCACCAAGATCTAAACCAGAGACTTTGCTGGGATTGCATCTTAAAATCTGTCTGAAGAGGGCAAGTACACGTTTCTCATTGCATATCTCAGATTTGATCTGCCAAAGAGAAATAAAGGGCCTGTGTCTCCTTGTTACTTTATTAAAAAAGCCTGCCGTAAGGATTTGAGGAATTTTGAGGTTGTTAGATTTTAACATGAGGGATGCAAGTAACCACCAAAGGTGCTGGTTTGGGTTGAGTGCCAGTTGTGTGTGCACCACTCCTCCCCATTGTCCCTGCCCTGAATTGCTTCCAGGCAAGAATAAACCAAGGTAAACAAGCTGGTTTGGTGTGTTCATGGCCTTGGGTAAAACAAACCATATTAATGATATGTTATATTATTTAATTTGGTTTTTTAATGCCTTATCAACTACAGAATAGAGAATGCAAAATAAATAGTAAATAAAAAATAATGATATGGGAGTTAGAGTCATCCTGGTGTGCAATAACATTAAGTGTGGCTGTAATTATGGTTTGGACTTTCCATGGTAAAAGCAGATTTTTTTCCCTCATAACTGGTTTTATATCCTTCTGGAGCAAAGTAAAAAAATCTTCTGGCAGTTTTTTAATTGAGGTTTTGTAGCTTTAATGGTCTGATGCTATAAAGAATTCAACCCTTCTGCCAGTTTTTTAAGGGCAGATAAGGCTTTGCCATCATGTTGAATGCATGTTTCTCTGTGTACATGTATCCACACGCTCCTTTCTCTTTCCCTCTTTGTCTCTGGGAAAGGGAATAGGAGACCTTCAGAGCAAATATTATTAGAGGATTCAGAGATGTGAAAGAAGTTGTTCTCCCCTCGGTGTGTTTGGATTGTTTCTCTCCGTGGAGCTGGCTGGATGTACCTGTGGTATTATAGAAGTGAACTGAAGTGCAAAGAGAACATTTCTGGGAATGGGTTTGTGCAGATGAGAGTTATGATGGAACCACTCCAGCCCCACAAATACCTGCAGTGCTGCAGAGGCTCAGCTGCTGCCCCACTGTTGGCTTTTCAGAGCAAACCCTTTTCCCAGCTGGCAGGGAAATACCTGGGACTCTGCTCTGGAGCCGGGCTTCGCAGCCAGGAGTGTGTTAGAAGTTAATACAAATTACATGAGCTTTACACCCAGAGCCCTGACTTGCCTTGGGTTACCATTTTGGCACAAAGGGTTCAGGGAACATCCAGCTTTGCAATGGATCCTCTGTCCGGTGTCCAGCTTTGCAGCACATCCCTCTGTGTGGTGTGCCCTTCCCCAGGGAAGAACTGGCTTTCCGTGCCTTAAAGAATTAACAAAGCTGTTAAAAACCCGAACAAACAAACACTCAAACCAGTCAAAAAGCAGTAAATAAAGGGTAAATCCCCCCAGCCTGTAGGGAAACCCAGGGCTGTGGGTGGTGTGCCCTGTCTCTGGGTAGTGTCAGACAATAATGTGTCACAGTTAAAGCCAGTTAAAAACAGTGTGGATGTATCATTGGACCAGTACAACTCCATCATCTTCAGAGATGAGCTGGCATGGATGTGGTGGAAGAATCTTGTATTATTCCACTCTTGGGTTTTGGGGCTTTTCAATGTGTTAATATGTTCTTTTCCACTCAAATAAAAAATGCTTTAAGAATTGGGGGAGAAAAAAAAAAAGAGCCCAGGTGCAGTAACAATAGCTAATCCCAAACAAACAGCAATTCACTCTTGCCACTCTGCAAAGATAAAGCCTGTCATGTACATTAGCAAAAGATAACTGACATTAACACAGTAGGCAAGGTGATTACGTACCACACTATTGACTCTGTATGCTCATTACTGCTATTTGGTGGGTTGCTTAAGTGGGTACCTGAAGGTTAAGTAATAACTGTAGAAAGAATGAGAGGGAAGCAGAGAGAAAGAGAGAAAGGGAAAAGAAGAGAGAAAACATTGACACAAGGTTAAAATGGAGGAAAGTGGATAAGTGGGGGTGTGGATGTCTGAGGAGAAAGGTGAGGTGGCTGTGCCTCAGTAAGTGATATTTAAAGGCTGGTGGCTGAGTAAATAATGCATCCAGTTGTGTTTTCTTTGTTATTTTTAAGTTTGTAAAATAATAGAAGGAAAACACAACTTTGGGGTAAACCTGTGATCGTGAAAAAGCCAGAAGAGAGCCACAATCTAAATTTCCCAAGACGTGTTCTCCCTCCCCAGCTTTCAACAAAACCCGAGAGAGTGCAAGGTCAGGATATGGAGGTTTTTTAAAAAACCAGCTGCCTTTTAACTCATCTACATTTTTTTTTCTGTGAGCCTTTGAAAATGCTTTGTTTATTTTCATACTGTGAGTGTGCACGGCCAGAGAATTCCTGAGCCTTCCTTGCACGGCTTGGCTCCAGCGCTGCGATGGGAGTCGATGGCACGGCTCTCACAGCCCGTGCTTAAGGGCACTGGCAGGGCTTAGTTCAGCCATTGACAGCAACTCTTTGGGGCGTTGGGCATCCTCCCTGTCTGTGTGGCCTGTGCAGTGCTCTGTGGGCATTGCTGCTTCACGGTGAAATAGGAAATGTCTTCTGGAATTGATGATTAATGCCGGCTTTTCCTCTGGAATGCAGTTCTGATATTATATTATCATGCTGCAGAATCAAGTTTAATTTCAAATTGTATTAACCTATTTACGAAACATATCAAGGGGATATTTTTCAAGGGAATGGTTCCCTTCTTTATATAGATTGGGAAATAAAATACTTCTTTTAATATTGTGTTCTCCAGGCTCTAGGACTAACTATTTCCCTGGAATTAATATCTAAAAGGGAGTCATTGCAAATTTTATATTGACGTGCAGAACCTAACATTATGACTTTTTAGGGTGTTATATGCACAAAATATGTATGTGCATTCCAAACTAGCTAATAGTTTTGCAACTGGTGAACATAAATTTTAATATCTGTATTTCCCAGCTTGTAGCAGTGTTGTCTGAAGTCTGGGATGACTGATGTTAATCTCCAGCTTGTTTGTGGCTTTCCAAAAAACGAACTTGAAGTAGAATAAAATGTGGTGTAATTCCCATTCATATTTAAATTTATAATAAAAAGTGCAGTGTGGGATCTGTCCTATATACTCCTGCTTAGCCAGACTTTAAAATGTAGCTGTGTTCTTGCATTGCAAAAGGAGGAATATGCACATATGTTAGCTGTTAAATACATTGCTGTTCTTAGGGGCTTGCACTTAGATGCCTCCCATATCATAAATTTATCCTCCTTTGCCCTGAAGTTTGGAGTTTTCAAACATTAAGCAAAAACAAAGGAAAGGTGGAGGTGATGGTGCCATCATCTCAGTTTCTTCTCAGGAAGCAACATTTGGAGAATGGTATCTTATTAAGACACACAGGAGAATTCTAGAATTTCCTTTTTTACTCTTTCTCTGGAGTTGGACTTACACAAGCCTCGTAGCTGAGAATTTTATAGGTAATCCCTTTGAAGACAGAGGATGAAAGCCTGGCTCCACTGAAGGAAAGAGGAATTTCTGCTGTTGATCTCAGGCCGGCTCCGAGCTGCTCCCTTGGCGTGTCCGGGGACTCGGTCCTTACACGGCGAGCGCAGCGCTGCTTGGTGTATCCCAGCCCATGGCTTTTGTTAGGCTGAGGCACGTTCCATGGCAACATGATGATTTGGAGCCAAATTTCAGAGATGCTGAGCCCCCCTCCTTTCGCCCCCTGCCAGTTGCATTCAGGTCAGCGGAGCCGAGAGTCGAACCCATCCAAAGGAGCGGCGTGTCCGACAGGAACGAGCCAGGGCTCGGGACGGGCAGGAGTTCATTGGGTGTCTCTCCTGCGCTGGAGTTTTAGCCATGAGCGCTGGATTTGTTTGAGAGCAAACAGAGACGCACTAATTGATGAGAGTGTTATGCAAATAAAAAAGAGAAATGGGATGGGTAAAATAAAAGAACTGTAAAACACTTTATTATGCCTGGAAAGCCAAGCTAATCCCAGAGGAATTCTTCTAGGATAAAATGTTAGCTGCTTGGACATTTTAAGCCTTTAAGAGTTGTCCTGGAATTTTCTTTTTCGTTTTCTTTTGTTACTCTGTTAGATCCGTCTACAGAAATGTGGCTCACGTTTTCCTCCCTCCCTCCCTCCTCTCCTTCCCCCCTTGGCTGAAGGTAACTCAGCCCACGCTTGGCTTGCAGGGGAGATGAAATGGTTAAGCAGTTGAACCTCAGGTGCTTTGTTCTTGTGCTGGATGCCTGCTGCTGGGAGGCAGGCAGGAACTCCTCAGGAACGGCAGGGCTCCTGCAGGGAGCAGGGACTTTGCTTACCCTACAAGACCACAAACGAGTGGCTGCAGTGGAGTGACCTGAGCACGCTGCAGAGCCCCAAGCTGGGCAGGTAGTGAGTCCATTAGCTCAACTCCTTTTCTGACCTTTTCTCTCGCTGTTTCTCCCACCTTTCATGGACTTTCTCCCTCTTTCACCTCAGATGGGTAGGCAGGCAGGCTGCTTTAATGAAAGCAATACTGTGTCAAGAGGGATTGCTGGCAGAACCCTTCCCAGCCAGTCTGACCTAGCACCTCAGCAATGTTCTTGGCTTTGGCCAGCAACAGCTTGAAAACCCAGGTCTGTTTCTGAATCCAGATGGTGGTGCGTTGCCATATGTCAACAACACATGTCATCCTGATTAAAATTTTAACCACATCCATTCTGCCATCCCCATAAACCATCCTCGGCCCACTGCGTGGCAAAGGCTCCTTCCACACTGATTCCATTCCTCCGGCAGGAACGTGCTGCTGGCATCGGTGCAGATGAAGCCATTGCCTCTGCAGTGCTATCTGCCTTCCCATCCAGCTCCGTGCCTGCAAGCTCCACCTGTGAGGGTGCATTGTCCTTATCAGCACTGCTGGAACAAGGTCTTTGCTTCAACTGACTCCAGAGTCAGGCTTTGAGTGTTGGAACAGAAAAGAAAAAAAACAAAATCCCCCCCAACCTTAACCTATTTAATCACTTGTCAGGGCCTGTTGGGTTGTCTGTTAGGAAGTGGCCTGCCCAGCCTTGGAAAGAGAGATAACGTGCTCCTGTTGAAACACAACCTTGTCAGGTTGCCACTGAATGGCATTTTGAAGTTGCCGATGTGTGGAAGACCAGCCCAGGCTGTTCTGTACCTGGGGTGAATGCAGCTCCCTTTACCTTGGTTTCTAAGTCCTGAGGTGCAGCCCTTTCCCTCAGCCATGAACGCAAATTCCAGCAGTTCCTGGGGAAAGGAAGCATCCTCCAAGGGGTTTGCAGAGAAAAGCTCCTGGGCTTTTCTGTTTGTCCAAATAAATGGTAGCAGTGGGCAGCAGGGACAGGCTGCGCTACTAAATTCAGACCTAGAGTCTCACTCTGGTCCTTGGAGACTGGGAGAATTTGTGCGGTGAAAGTTGTTTCCCTAGCTGTGCCTCTCGGTTCTTTCCTATTTCAGCTTGGTTTCTGCTGCAGCCTCCCCTCTGCCCGTAGGTAATGCTCACAGAACATTTATCCCTTTGGCTAATTTCATTCCAGCATGACAGACAGATAAAAGCTCTCAAAGACACCAAGTTTCTACTGGGTTTTTTTCTTTTTTAATGAAAATGGTGGCTGAGCAGGGAAGAGACACCCCCATGCACATCCTCCCAGGAGGAATGTCAGCAGGGTGAGCCTCACCTTTGTCTGTCTGGCGCGTCAGTCAACAGATGCAGGGCTTGGAAGCAGCCACACGCAAGCTGCCTCTCACTCTTCCAGATGTGAGGGCCAGAGGTCGGGAAGGGAGGAATCGCAGGGAAGGGGAAGATGAATCATAAAGGAGTTGGGGGAGAGGTGCAGGATGTTGTCCTGGGAGGAATGAAGACATGCGATGCGAATCCTCAGGAAACAAGGCTTTGTTTTCTCTGATGGTTGTATGGAACAACTTGGCTTTCTGAGAAGAAGAGGGGAAAGAAGCTGGAATGGCTTCTGGTTGTTAAATATTTTCTTTCATACCTGTGTATTTTCCCCCACTTCTTTGGAGTATGGTGGATCTTTCAACCACCTCTCTTTTGGTAGGGCATAAATTCTAGTATGAAAATGTCTGGTTCTGAGCTTGTGGAAATTAGGAAGGCTGGTGGTAGACATTAGTTGTCTGTATCTGAACTTGTTTATGGTCTGGAAGAGTTGTTTTAAAAGTTGCTCCAGTCCCCAAGGGGAATCTGGGATGTTCCCCATCTAAACATAGATATGGCTTGTGTGAGTAATCTCCTAAATCACTTCAAGTTAGTAAAGGGAGTATTAGGAATCTTGGGAGAGTGAACTTTCTAATTTCCTTTGGAGGGAAAAAGACGTTTTGGAAGCCAAGGATGGTGAAATGTGGACCTGCTGTAAGGTCTGGGACCATGTGAAGCATTCACTTCAAAGCTTGGGTCCCTCTGACAAAGCAAAAGTGGTATCCCTGTTCCAAAGAGGAGCCCAAAGGCAACACTTGGACTGAAGACAGGATTTTGGACAAGAATTTGAGGGAATTACCTCAGTTGCCTACCTACTATCGCCAATTTAATTGCATTTCTAGAGCAGATACCCCCAGTGGCATCTTCAGGTTCACATTGCCAGTCATAGAGATATAAAACACAGAACTGATGAGGTACTCAGAGGAAAAAAAACTAACAAACTGAGAGAACTTCTCTAATACATTGTGCACAACTGCCTGCCCTAGGAAAGGGATGTATTTGGATCCCATTTTTCTGGGCAGACACATTTTTTCAAGACAATGCCAAGAGTGTGCTTTCGGTTCTCTTTCAGTGACCGAGTGCCGGTGGGTATGTGCCAGTGGAGAGACATGCTATTTATAAAGCTGGGTTTTATTTAGTATATATTTGCACCAGCTATTGAGTTAGATTCCTGGCTAGCGTAACACAAGACAGCTCTGCTGGCTCCTGTGATTTCCATAGTTCAGAGTCTGGCATATGTTTTTCTTGCAATGTATATTGACTGCCCTGCCTGTTAAAACTCTCACCGCTAAACCTACGCTGTTGTGTAATACACTGTTGACTTTTTGCAGGGCTGCTATGAATAGCTGGAGGAAATGAAGTAGCTGTGAGGATGACTTTTCTTACACTATATAAAGTCTGCTCGAGGCTGATACAAAATGTAAATGTCTTTGGTAAAGTTAGATGTGGAGCCTACGTCTAGGGGAGAAATTACAGAATGGTTTGGGTTGGAGGGGACCTTAAAGACCACCTCGTCCCACCCCCTGACATGGGCAGGGGCACCTTTCATTAGACCAGCTTGCTCCAACCCCATCCAACCTGGCCTTGAACACTTCCAGGCATGGGGAAACCTGTGCTGGGGCCTCACCACCCTCTGAGAAATCAGCTTTGAAGAAGTCCAGTGTCAGTTTTGCCTCTGACCTGCTCAGGGATTTGGGGACTTGCCTATGTTTCAGTTTCCTCTTCCATGAAATGGCAATAATGTGTGAGGATTAATTAGTCAGTGGATATCAAGCCCTGGATTTTGCAAATGCCTGCGGTACTGTTTCAAAAACTTTCTTTTCTGGGTTAAAAGGAAACAAGCCTAAGGATTATTGAAGTCTTAAGCAACATTGTTGAATGTTTTTTCAGTGACGCAAATACAGATCTCAATTTTAAAAAGATCAGAACGGACATCGATGGTAAATAAAATCACCGGCCAATAACTTGCAGCAATTAAAGCAAATTTGATTAAGAATTAACTGTGGAGAAACTTTCTTAGAGACAAGTAGAGACTGCAACCCTGGATTTATGGCTCCATTCCTGCACTTCCAACATGTGCATGTGTTCACTACCCACCAAATAGACAGTGCTGGAGGGGATCCCTTTGGTGCACAGAGTTTGGGTGCTGTGCAATCACAGTGAGCTCAGGTGGGATCCTCTTCCTTGTGTCCCACACCAGGACACGTGGGTACATGCTGAGGAAGGCTCAGCCTGGAGAAAAGGAGGCTCAGGGGGAACCTTCTCACTCTCCACAACTCCCTGACCGGAGAGTATCGGGCTCTGCTCCATGGAACAAGCCCCAAGTTGCACAGGGGAGGTTTAGATTGGAGATGAGGGAAAATTTCTTACCAAAAAGAGTTGTTGAGCATTGGAACATGCTGCCAGGGCAGTGGTGAAGTCACCAGCCCTGGAAAGATTTAAAAGATGTGTGGATGTCATGTTTAAGGATATGGTCTAGTGGTGGGGTTGGCAGTGCTAGATTAGGGGTTGGACTTGGTGACCTTAGCTTTTCCAGCTATGGCTTGAAGGAAAGGCCACCCAATCCTCCAGTCAAACCTCCGGGACTCATTTGATGCATGCAGCAACTGATGAGAAATCAATTTATACCCCTTGCTTGCACTGGACTGTTGCATTTGCAGTCCTGATATCAGGCTTTGGGAGCCCATCTCTGAAACTCCTGCCTTCTTGCAGGCTTTGGGCTCATTTCTTCTTGTTTTCTCAACAATGATACTTGTGGTTTCATTCTTACCATATTGTTTTCTTTAATCTAATTGGATTTATCCTCCAGGTCTGAAAGGGAAATCCTTTGATTTTGTCAGTTAGGTGTTTAGTCACAGCAAGTCACGTGGGAGTGTTTTTCATCAGTGGAGAGAGACAGAGGCAGCTGGAGAAGACAGCTCCAGCATTTTTGGGATGGGAAGGCTGCTGCTCTGCTCTTTCTCCACTGGTGTCCTGGGAAAGCTTGGGTTTGCTGTAGGAAAAGCTTGGTGAGGGACGTGAGCACAGGCAGCAGAGGAGGCAGAGCTGTTGTGCCTATCATACCTGCAGGTTATGAAATGAAGGAGTTAAGTTTCCCAACCTGACACACGAGTAGCCTGTTATTTGCTTAACAAAGATTTTTGTGTACGCGTCTCTCCAACACAGTGTGTTTTAAATTCACTGCAAATAATTCTTTCAGCTGTTTCCTAGACATCCTGTCACGCAAATGGATAAAACAATATAGCCAGCTCAGTGGAAAAAACAATAAATTATACAATAAAAAACGTATACAGTGTACTCTTTGTGTTAGGGCCTGACTCGTCGCTGTGATGCTCCAGGTTTACACCACAAAAACTTGACTTAGGTGGTAAAATACTGGAAGGAGAAAGTGGCACATCAGGCTGGTAGCATGATGTGAATGTGCTGAAGTTTTAAAAATTATCAAGAGCAAACAGCTGTGAGATCCTGCATATGAAGTTCATTACTTTCTGGTAATAGTGACTTTGGTAGTGTTAACATTTAGGAAAATATTTCTTCTTAGAACATTTTCATATGCATATTTAAAAACTGGAAATCCACTGCTTGCACAGGAATGCCATTAACATCATAAATCAAACTGCACCATTAAAGAATACACTTTAAAAAACTGAGAAATTAAGAGAAACACTTTGTTTTTTAATCAATAAGCCAGGGTGAAATATATGTATTTCATATAAATTACTGCTTCTGCAAGCTGTGAGCAGCACGTACCTCCTTACAGGCAACGGATTTGGGTGCTCTCGTTTTCTCTCTGGAGGTACTTGCCTCTCTGCCCTGATTGCATTTGGTATTGAGACTCCTAAAAGCAGGCATGAGGCCAGGCACCCAGTGGAGCTCCAAGGAGAGGATAATTTAAGTAAGATGAAATCCTGACAATTTTTACGGAGAGCGAAACTCAAATGTACAAATTACCTGGGAATGCTGGAAGTTGATGGCTTCCCCATGGAATAAGGCTCCTGGAGCAGGGAGGTGCACGTGGGGACTGTTTCAGGTTAGCATCTGGCAGGCCGTGATTTACAGAACCCAAGAGCGGGGCACGGTACACGGTGCTTTCAAAGATCTTTGTGCCGGTTCCAGTTTAATTTCCTCCCAGCCCTGCGTACACACACAGAGCCCCTTTCCCATCTGATCTCTATATAAAGGATGGGGAATGATGTGTGTGAGGGAGCCGAGGAGGATGCCGCAGGGCCAGCCCAGCAGCCGTGAGTAGGTGTTGCAGCGTGCCCCCGAGGCATTTCTCCAGGCTGTTACAGGGACCTGCTGGGAGCTGGTGGGAGAAGTGGCTTTCCAGGCTGAGCTGGGACTCGGTCTGTGCAGAAACAACCCACAAGGTACCGGGCTGTGCTAATTATGGAGGTGAATATGGGTTGTGCCACCTCTCCAACAGGCTCAGGTCTCCGAACATCCAAATTTGTTCCATAGGAACCCTGGAGCAGCCACCGAGCGCTCGGTGTCAATCTGCTTGTGTTTAAGTGCGAGGAGTGGGGGATTGGTGGCCCGGCGCCAGACCTGGGCTGCCAGAAGAGCTCAGAAGTTTCCTGATCCCGCTCCCCACCTCCCGTCTCCGAAGGGAGCTGCTGCCTCTTTCCCATGACAGCTTTGTCACCCGTCCAAAACGCAGGCATTTGTCAGGATGTTCTCTCCTTTCCTGTGATGGAAGAGAGGCTCTGTTTCTGCCTTGTGGCGGGGAAGGAGTTGGGCTTTTGTGGTCTTCCCATGCACGGGCTGGTTATTTTAGGGAATGGGCAGCAGCAGCAGCAGCGTGCTCAGCTCTGGGGCACAGTTCCCGGATGGAGCCAGGCTGATCCACACATGTGCAAGGCCAGCATTCTGCAGGGGTGCAGAGGAGAGGGCCTTCACCCCCAGCCACTTGGCTCCCTGAGGGCTGATGTGTTTGCAAATATCCTCTTCATCATTTTTGCCCACACATAGGATGGTTTGCAGTGTGTTCTCAAAGTCAGCGTTTAATCCCAAAACCCCGGCTGCACTTTTACTCCACTCCACACTTGCCATTTTAACATCAGCCCACGCGGATTCTCACAGGATCAGGAGAACCACAGCTTTTACTATGTAAAATAGACACGTAAGGTTGCATTAGGATAAACACAAAATAGCAAGGAAGGAAAGTGTTTAATTTGCAGCCCAAAGATCCTAGAAATTTGTTTAAGGATAATCTCAGTGCATGAGTGGGTATCCCTTGCTCACACCAGGACCAAATAACAGCTCAAGCTCACAGTGCACAGTCAGGCCCTCATTTACCAAATTATATCGTTCTCAGTAATGTTCCCTGGGTCAGTGGGTGAGGCAGCTGTGGGTTAGGACACTACAAATCTGACAAGAATTAATGCATTAGTAATTCTTTTTAAGCCCGTAATGTATCCACAGCTTCCAGGGGAGGTATTTTCAGATAAGAAATGTAGAAGTCGGTTGTTATATTAAGCTGCCTCTCATTAATGGGAGCCTTTCCTACGGTCGTTTCCGATTGCATTAGTGGCAAATTCTGCTCTTTCAAAGATTAATGGTCTGAGTGGAATCTATAGCGGAAGCAGGGCTGGGGACACCAGTGAGTTGGCTTTAGATCAGGCCTTGGCCACAGATATCCTGGGCAAGTTGCTCAGGGAGGATCTTGGTTATGGATGGAGCTGTGTTATGGATGTGTGCAGCGGGCTCCGGCTGCTTGCCAAGCCCCTCTCACAGCCATTGGAGCTGAGAGTCTGATCCCAAACATCCATGCCTCAGTTTCCTTCCCTGCAGCCTGATTATAACAGCAGCCTCCTGCAGAAGGATCCTGGGGAGTTATGTCAGTTTCTGAGGTGAGTTGTCCAGGTTTGATACTGGTTACGCTGATAAGAGTGATTCACTGGCACACATTGTCCAGAGGAGCTGTGGCTGCCACATCCATGACAGTGTTCAAGGCCAGGTTGGAAGGGTCTTAGAGCAACCTGGAATAGTGGAGGATGTCCCTGCCCATGGTAGAGGTTTGGAACAAGATGGTTTGTGAGGTCTCTTTCAACTCAAAGCGCTGGGGTTCCGATTCTTCAGCTCTGAGCTGACTGGTGTCCCAGGACTTACAGATCCATATGCTGTAGAGGGGAGTGAGCACATGGCTATAGCAGGGAGACTCCTTCAATATTTTATATTCACTGGCTGCAGAGATATTCATGATTCAAAACAATGTGCTTCAGTTGACTGATGAATATTGTCTCCCAAAAAGCCATTGAATACCAAGTATACTTTTCAAACAGGATATGGAAAACTATCTGTATGCAGGCAGTCCTGCAAATTTGTTGTAAACAAATTTATTCTCCTATAGCACACCTACGCTGTAAGTCAAGGCACTGTCATGTGGAAGGTGTCTGGGCAAAGATGCATTTGCCAGCTCTTGTTCCAGCCTGCAGAAGGGCTCTTTAGGTGTTCCCAGATGGTACTCTCATGAATCCCTCTTCAATTAAGTGAAATTTTTGCAGCACTGACTTGCTAATACATCTTGCTTAGATGTCCCATTTATTCAAAGTCACTATCTGCTTTTGGAGGTTCCCTCTTTTCTCCCCCGTCCATCACAACATTCTTTTCTTATATATGTTAAGTAATAAAAAGCCTTTTCAACACTCCCACCCCCAAATCATTAAGCTAAGAGCTGTCATTAGAAATGTATGTGGAGCAGAGCAGAGGAAGTGGCAGTGAGAAAATGTGGCAGTGCCTCACTTTTCTTGTGGTTTTGGTACAATCCTGCCTTGTCATCTTCTTGCAGGTCCAATGCTTTTGCAACACTGAATTTTCTGAGGCTGCTGCTTTTGTTGGTACCCTTGCAGCAGGGGCAGATGTGCAGGGATGGGGCTGCAGCCAATGCTCAGACTCCTCTACAAGGACTCTGAAGAAGCCTTCATGTTAAGCAAAGTTAATTTTGCCTGGCTGTCTTCCCCTTTACCCCTTTGCCCTTTACACCTTTGGTGGTGTAAGAGGGCAATAACCTGACTAAAAAGAGGCTTCATAACTCCAGTTGCATAATACATGGAGGACAAGCAGGGCTTGATGGTAGGAGTGAGTTTCATCCATTTCTCTGTGGTTACAGTCGAGTTCTCTCCTTGTGCTGGAGCCCACACCAGGCTCCACCACTCTCCTCCCGGTCTCTTCTTTCTCCTTCCCTTTCCTCCTTATAAACTTAATTAATGTTCAGCTACCGTTTTCTCTGCCGGGCTCCAGGGAGCAGAACCTCCTCCCGATTGGACATGGCCTGGCAAGCAGCGCTGCTGTCCCGGGGAACTTTGGACTTGTGACACAGCCAGACGAGGGGCCAGCCATGGCCCAGCCGCCGAGAACTTTGTGCGAGATGAGGATGAGTTTGTAACAAGGCGGCTCTGCTGGCTGTCAGCGCTTCCCCGGGGCTGGTTTGGCAGCCTGGCCGTGCCAGGACCCTGAGCCCTTCCCGGCGTGCCCACTGTCCCCCAGCCAGCGGAGGAGGTGGCGGCCGTGTGCCACGCAGGGATTCCCTTTCCTCAGGGCTGCCAGGTTAGAGCAGCTCAGTTCCACTGAAGCAGAAAGCAGCGGCACTGTGGTGAAGAACCGGGGCCTTTCAGTGTGTAAATAACTAACCCCACATGTGGGTTTGATTTTCAGCACTGGGGTTTGGCGTGGGGTGTTTTTTTCTCTCACTGCTCCACACCCAGGGCTGATCTGCAGCCACCACAGCGAAGCTCGCCCGGGTCTGAGGCTGCCCCTCCACTGGCGAGACAAAATATTTTCACGCTTTTATCTGTGCAAATTAAATGAGTTAATATGGGATTAAAAAAAGCGCTTGTTTATATTGTTGTCCTCCTCTAGGGTAACCATCTACAAATTGATCTAAAAAGATTGTATTTGCTTCAGGGAAAAAAAAAAGAAAATTGTATTAAGCTGCAATCGCACTAATTATTGACAGGGGGGAGCTGAGCTCTGGGTATCATGGAGATTATAATAATTATATGGAGCTGGGTTTTAAAAGCAGCATCCTGCGTGGCTCTGAGTCTTGAATTAAACTGGAAGTTTTCTAGCAGACATCTCAGTTGCCAACAGTAAGGTCTGGGTGAAGAACAAACAATAAACACAGTAATCAAAGAGAAATCCGAAGGAGAAGGAGAGTAAGTGTGATCTTTCAAATCAGCATTTAAACTGAACCACGACTGCAGCAGAAACTTTAGTTCAAATAAGAACATTCTGTATGACTTCTAAATTTGTCATTTTGTGTACAGCATTTGTGTACTGGCAAAAGGCTTAGTGTTAAAGGCATTTCTGTCAAAACAACCCGTTGCTTTGGGGGACCTAGTATGAACTTTATTGGCAAAAGCATTTTTTATTTGTATAAGGTACAGTTACAGTAGAGGAGTTTGCCAGCAGAGCTGTACGAGGAATTTCTTTGCCAGGCTGACCTAGCCCAGAGACTTGTTCAAAGTAACCGGTTGTACATCGGCTGTGCTTTGCTCTTGCTAACAGCAGAGCTCCTTGTGTTCATGGGGAGCACAGGGCTTGCACTGATTATTGTACTTCAGCTGTGCAGAGGTGGCCATGTCAAGGAGTTGGGTTGTGATCCTGTGCTCTGGCTGGTGGAGGTAGCTGAAGGTTCCTGCCCTCCATGCCAAGAGGCGTTATTGGGTACCCAAGCAATGATGGGTTGGGGCTCTGCCACTGGGGCCAGTCCCACGACCAAACAGCAGCCTGCCCTGCAGGGTACTACACCCAGAGCTGGCACTGGGACAAGAGCAGCAAGGACACAAAGTGGCAAAACTGGAAAGAAGCGAGACTTTAAATAAAAGAGGAAAAAAAGAGTAGTTTAGGTAGTGTTTAGGTGATTGTTTCGAAACGTAGGTAGGACAAAGATCATACATAGAGGCATTACTAAACTGACTGCATAATGGGGAAAATGAGATAATCTTCTAGGGACACAAACTTAATTAAAACAGATCTTTATATAACTCAGTTCAGCCATTAAAACTTAGCCAACTATCTCACTTTTTAATGCAGACCAGTGTCGCACATCCGTCGCATTCAAACGTGCAAGCAATGTTTTCACCGATATGGTTAAGTAACCCAATACTTTGTATAGCTGAAAGATCAGTGGAACAAAGTATCCATCTAATTAAATCTAATCAGTCAGTGCACAAGCTTACATTGTGGTCATCGCCTTGGTATGTACGGGAGGGTTTGAAGCAGTGAAGCGAGGGGCATGGGATTGAATAAGTGTTAGATGATGAAAGGCAAGGGTTAAAAACTTTCAAACTACAGTGTTAACATTTCTTCCCTGTCATCAGCTATCTGATATTTTGGTATTTCAGGGAGGACGGGGGGGAGAGAGAAAAGAAACGAAGAAAAGAAAGAACAAACGAAGTATGCGTGGCATCTTGATCCTGGGTAGAGTTCCCTGGAAGCTGCAGAGCTCGGAGTTAGTCTGTACACAAAATTAGTTGCATCCTCTCATTTGCAATTAAGGCTTCCCCACAGTGTAATGATAGTGTTGTTTTAGTGATGGAAAGTAACACTTTGCTAAGTTTTCAGACTTCTAGTGGCAGACTTTGGATGTCTCCAGCGGGAAAGTTGTCAGTTCTTTGCAAGACAGTTTTATGGAAAAAAAGGTTGAAGTTTGGTGTAGGAGCTGCAGCACACATAACTGTGTCTGATGTGAATAATCACTACTGCTCACTTCATCCCTTAGATCCAGATAAGCCCTGCTCGCCGCAGAATAACAACAGGCCTTTACTCATAATCTTCCTAAATGTCTTCTGGTTTTTGAGGCTGCTTCTAAAAACTCACCCGGAGCTGCAGCAACACGAGGACAGGCCAAGCCCAGGGTGACTTTCAGCTCTTATGCAAGTGGGCAAAGCGGCACTTCGGGGCATACTTTGGCCATGAACTTGTTGCTCAGAGGAGCTCTGACCATGTGGCCAAAACAAACCTGAATAATGTTCCAGAGGTTGGGGCAGGTTCTCGGGGCCAATCGATGCAGGTCTGCAGAGATTAACAGCACCATGCTGGTGATTGATGCTGTGGGGGGCTTGGCCCCTCATCACGTCCCCACTGGAATCCCAGGGAGCCTCACCCCCATTGCCTCCCTGCAAGTCTCTTTCATTAACTTCTTCCCTCTCGGCTCCACACTAAATGAGCCGGGGCAGCCTAATCTGGTGACGTGGCCGAGGGCTGTGCTGGGGATGTTGCAAGGCTTCTTTTTGCTCCATGTCATCAGTGCTGTTTGCTCTTGCCCCTTCCTGGGTCATCCTGCTCCAGACAGGTAAATAGAAACATGGGGCTGTTCCAGTTCCATGGGTCCAAAAGGAATGGTGTGTGTTTAGTCCTGCCTTTATCATCCTACCTGTGCTGGAGATATTTTCCTTACTGCTGGGTAAGCCCAGATGTACACCATCTGCTTGTCTTATGATCTTTGACATGATTGAGAGGCCACCAAAAATACCCAGTGATTGCATACTTTTCGACTGACTGGTATAAAAGGAGAAGATGTTAATAATCAAGCGAATAATATTTGCTATTTTGGGGCCTCCTGAAATTCTTGGGAGATATATTTTGAAAGTAGAAGCTAAACATTGTGTGTGCATAAGCCTTTGCATATATCTCTTCCCTTAGCCATATGTTTGAATACACACAGTTTTACATGAAATATAGCAGAGTCTATTTTAGGTGTGTTTGAAAAAGTCAATAGCCTTAGATTGGCTGCCACAGCCTGCTCTTGTCAGCCGTTTCAGTTCTGACTTTCTGTGAAGTCACAGGGTCTTGAGACCAAATATCTGAAATGCGTTTTATACCTCTTGGGTAAAAAGTAAAAATATCCTTCTCAGCACACTTTTGAGCAAAATACTTCATCCATTACCCTTTGGAGAGAGCTTGCCTCTGCAAGGCTGGAGCGCCTGTTGCCAGCACGGAGATCAATGGGAGCCCAATCCCTCAGCATCTTGCCAGAGCCCCGCTCCAGATGTCCGATAAAACTCCACGGGGCTCGTGCTTTGAAAAGAGCGTGGGCTCTGTGAATCGCTGTTGCAGTAATAAAATTGCACCTATTCCAGATCTTGTCTTCTCTGTCCAATTAGAAGAGCATGTTTTCTGCTTAGGGTTTGTAAAAGTTGGCTGACCAGCTGGGTTTCATTCCTTTCTCCTTTTTTTTTTTCTTTCTCCTTTTTATTCTGTATTTTTTTTTCCCTTTTTTTAATATGTAACATTCGAATTGATGTTCAGTGCCGTTCCCTTTGATAGTTCATATGCTGGTTTATGAGCATGGCAAAACCAAAAAAGGTCAGATAAAGGTTAAGAAAGACAGTTATCAGGCCTGTATAACTGAGGTATTTTTAAGGCTCTGCTAATTGTCAGTGCAGTTAAAGCATCATTCATAAAATAGTGTGCATTAAAATGACCATAGCCATTTTTAAGAGTATGGAGATTATTCCTTTGCCAAAAGGATTAACTCCACCTTCTCATCACCGCCTTTATACTGGGGTGTTTTTCCATGGGAGAGAATAATTTTGGGCATTTTGCCTGCAGTATCCAGGCTTAGACCCCTCGCTATTTAACTGTTACAGCTGGCAAAATCTGGGACTGAAAATGTAGCCATCTAACATGGCAACAGCCAGAACAATAAGACAGGCAAATCTTTTAAATCTGTATTTTATAAAACATCTGTTAAAGAATATTAAGTCAGAAGTTCTGTTCACATATTTGCTGTGTTTCGCTTATTAAACTCAAAACATTACAGCTTGCCTTATTTTTCTTAATAGCATTACTAGCCAGGCTAGGAGAGAGATTGGGAAAAAAAATCATGCTGTTTTTTTAGCCTCCTCTGAAGCCTCTGGAGTAATGACCCAGGCATTCTGGCCCAAAACCCCAGCAGATTTTACAAGGGCTGCGAGTTACATTCACCTGGTTTGGAGGGAACCATAACAGATTTTTCTCCTGATGTGTTTGCCCGCGTGCTGAAACGCTGCCATAACCCGTCCTCGTTCTGTGGCCAGCCCGCGCGGCAGCCGGCGCTCATTTGTCTTTTGTCTTTCAACCATCCCTCATTCTGGGTCAGCAAATTCTGGTTTTCCTGAGAACTGGAGTGTCCAAATCAACATCTCAAACCTAAACTAAAACATCTGCCGGGTCTCATGTGCTGGCTCAACTGGCAGGAACTATAAAACGGGGCGAGGACAGTCCCAACTTAACCCAAATTTTCCAAAATGTTTACAGTGTGGTGGGTCAAACCACAAGAAACACAGGCTCCAAAGTGGTTCTTCCAGGTACATTCCTCACCAACCACAGCCATTATGGGATATGCTGGTGATACTCACCCTGAGGGAGCCTCTTGGGGTCTCAGCTGTGAGTCCCAACAGAGCAGCGGGGTTGGAAAAGCCCCCACGCCCTCATTTGGTGTGTGGAGACGTGCCCTCAGGCCACACACTGGGAACAGGGCAGCATTCATGGGACTCCAGGCTCAGGCTCACTTCCTAACCCAAGTTGTTGGATGCTGGGCTGGTGGATACCATGCGAATTCATACAGTTGGTACATATAAAAATGGATTATCCAAAAAAGCCTGGTGTTAACTTTTCCAGCACTAGTGTGTACTAATGACTGGAGTGGCAGGGCAAACAAATGCTTAGCATGTTTAAGGTACACATGCATCTTTGTGTCTTGCCACCTTTCCCTGTAAGCTGACAGCTTACAAATTCCTTATTGAACTGGATTCCTTAAAACGAGCAGATACTCCTGGGGAGCAATTTTCTATATTTTATCAACCTTTCAAAAAAAAGGCTGTAGACACTTGTGACTGCTGGTAGAGCCATATTTTAAATATATATTTTATGTAAGAATTTTATGGTTATCTTATTCCATCCGATAAACATATGTATTTTGTTTTTTACCTGGGCATACTAAAGAGTGACTAGCTCTTTTATTCTGAAGCACTTAAACTCAATAGCTACATATATAGACTTTACTAGATGCTTTACTAATTTATTGTGGTATTTAGACCACTGTTTAAGTGAAGTTTGCCAGTACAGTTAAAAGAAATTAGAGACACCATCATTGCTAAATCACTTTACCATTCAAAGAAGAACTGTAAACATATGCATTCATTTAATTATAATAGTACCAATTATAAGAGAAATTGTAATGTTGAGAGTAGTAGCTTTTATGTGATCATAATAATGGCATATATTTATCTTGGTTTGGCAAGTTAGGTCTTTCTTTAATAGTTGGCTTTGCTTAAATAGAATGTGGTTTGTTAAAACCCACACTAACCCCTACACCCTTCCATTTGTTATTGCCCAAATAATGAACAATAATCATGTGGTATAAATGATTAATGTATACATGGCTTAGCAAGTATCTTTGAGGTTTAGAAAGTGTTTTTATTTTCATTCTTGCACCGGACCGAGCTATAGCCCAATTACATGTTATTCTTTGGTATTGGATAGGAAATCTTTTTGCTTTGGAAGAAGTGATAGGAACTTGAAGCCTGCCCGAGTCTGCTCTCTTTGAAGTCCATGGTAATTCCAGTGCCAGCCTTTGGAGAAGCGAGCCCATTGTTTCTGGGGCAGTTTGCTTTGTGCATGTTATCTGCTAAATCACAATTTAATGTCACATGTAGGAGAGGCAGAACCCCGCATTCCGTTCCTGAGCAATTAATAGGGTCCATGCAAGGAACATCCCACGGAGGTAGATGTAAGGAGTCTTCCAATTATCGTCTCCAGATAAAATAACCTCACTCGGCGGCGCGCACGGCAGCGCCTTTTAACGTGCGCCTGCAGCTCCCAGCCTGAAGTTTAGCAAGTTCTGTATCTCGCTTTTATTTACATCTGATTTCTTTGGAGCCTAATCAGTCCAAGTGATAAAAAAAACAAACAAACTCTTCCCTTTCAAGATTAATTTTTAAAGTGTCAGCCGTACGCGACTATTTTCAACAAGATTACCCCACGCAAATGAAGGGGGCTTTATCTTGGGCGCCGCAGCGAGCGGCACAATGTTGTCACCGCGCCGCAGACAATGCCACCCATTTATAAGAGGATTCAAAGAGTTAAAAAAAACGCATTACTTGAAACTTGATATAAAACCTGTGGCCAAAGCAGGCTATGGGCTGGAGCACTTGATTATTCTTTTATCAATAAATAAGAGTGGCATACAGTTAATTTCAGCACTGTAATTGAGCGGTGCATTCTGGGAGGCTGCAAAGCACTGTAAGATGAGGAAATGTTTTAGAGACTAATCATGAGAAGAAAGGAGCCTTTCATAGCCCTTATGATGCTGTTGTCAGAGCTAAAGGCAGATAATGATTCAGTAATAATGGCACATTGTGAATATTTAAGCTGAAAAGATTGGGACAAAATGAGCAGACATTGTTGGTTTGCTAAACTGAACAGTTGGTCTTTGGGCTCCAAAACTATCTACAACTCAAATTTGGGGCTCAGAAGTTGCAAAATGAAAAAAGAAAGATGTTTCCAGGACACTGGCCTGGCACAGGGGTTGTGTGTTGAGCCTGCACGGGGCCTCTTCGCTTACTTTGGAAATCTGAAATTGATAGTCGTAGGGGTTTTTTCATGACTCTCTGAACTGACAAAGTACAATACACTGCAGACTGTGTAAATCTCCCTCCATTTAGGTGCCAGAAGAAATCACTTCAGAAGAAAATCAGTTTTAGTAATGACCTAAAATATTAAATATAGAATGGAGAGTGTCATATTACAAATAAGTCGACTCATTTGCATTTTGTCTCCGGGGCATTGGTAGCGCTATAAAGAGACATGCAGCTGAATTTATGTACATTGTCTTTTTTCCTCATTACTACATTCTGGATCTGTTAGTTGTCTTTCTTTAAACATCTGTTAAATGCAGTTTCATGAAGCCGTACGTTCCCATATGTTTGGGAACGGAATCAAAGCGTTGAGATTTTGGCCTCCTTTACAACCTTTTGTCTCACAGAAAAAGGTGGATGAGCTCTGGGGCCGGATTCTGCCCAAGCCCAGGGCCAGAAGCACTGTTGCTTTCTGTAGGAGCCAGATAACTTTTCTTAAAATGTAAAAACCAGCACTGATATGGACAAAGAACATTTCAGCCCTGGACCCTGCAATCGATACTTTTGAAGTTAATTTTTTTCCTTCTTTTTTTTAATAAAAAGTGAAAATTTAAAAAGAAAACCTACCAAACCCAAAACTTCTGACACTCTTAGGATAACTTTTAGTCTCCGTAATTTTCTGCATGTTAAATCTAAGAGAATTTTGAAAGTTTGCCTGTGTGAGGACTGGCAGGAGAAACTTACTCCTCCACAGTAAGCCCTAATTTATTATTATCTTTACAATGACATAAACTATTCCAGCCCTAGTATTTCTTTTCCAGAAACGCTTTTCATGTGTACTTTCACACAAAGAAGAAGAAACAAACTCCTGCATCTATACATCTGTTTTTCCTTGAGGAAAAGCAATTACTTACAATAAACAGCTTCAAAACTTTAATCAAAATACAGTTAGAAAAAGTTTATCTTTTTGCAAAATTCTTTTTAAAAACAAGCTCCATGTTTATAGTAACACTCATTTTTATCCATATGCTTTGAATCTGTGTATTTACTTAGCTAAGCAATATTTTTAACTTCCCCCCCCCCCCCCCAAGTCTGTATTTTTATAGAAAAGTTTCTTACAGAGTCATTTATCTATTAAGAAAAAATTAAAATCCCAGGACCAGGTCCTTCTCTGGGGAAAAGAAGCATTGCTGCAAGAGTCCACAGGCGCTGCAGTTGTCCGCAATAAAAAGAGAAACCCAGTTTCTTCATGGTTTCCAGGGCCCCAGTCTTGCATACTTATGCACTTACTTCACTTAACTACTGGAAATGAGATCACACGCAGCTCTGGTGTGAGCCTCTGCCTCGCAGGGAAGGGCTGCACGGGGATCGCTCCCGCTACCAAAACAAGCTCCGGCAGACCCTGCTGGTGCCTCTGGTGCCCTTTGCCAGGTAGACAAACCTTGCCATGTAGACAAACCTTGCCAGGCAGACAAGCCCTTTGTGGCCTGGTTTCGCAGCGCTTTGCCGGCAGCTCGCGGGCTTGGCGTGAGGCGTACGAGCGCGTCGGTGTTTCTGGAGCAGGGACCGAGGTGTGGGTCAGCTGACAGTGACCCGAGCAGATCTTTCATTTGGACTCGCATGATTTTACCCCTTTCCCATTTTGCTCTGACTTGTCAGTTTGTTCCAGTTCCCCAGGTAAAAAAGGAAATTTCAGTCTGAGGCGCTGATTTGATTCCGCGTACTTGTGTAACGTCTAAGGACTGGTAACTCTACTCTTCCCTTAAAGGCTTTCTTTCATTTGCCTTGCAAAGCTCAGCAGTCTCCCTCCGTCTCCCACTCTGTCCTGGAAGTGCATTCGGGGCTCGGTGTCCAAGTGCATCATGGTCAGATTTCAGCCAGCTCAGTGGTAAGGGGTTCAGAGCTCTGATTTGTCCCAATAACAATGTCTCAATCGTTAAATGAAGTAACACTGCTAAATTCAGTGAAGATCTGGCCCACAGATCCTTTGCCAAATGTAGTCAGATCTGGATACAGAATTTCAATATCCCTAGTGCCTGGGCTGCTTTTGATCTTCCTTACCCAAGTGATAAAGGTACAAGAAGAACAGATTAGCGTTGGTCCATCTTAACATTTAGGAGCCGTGTTGCAGCTCCAGTACAAATTGCAGCAGCACGTATAATCCATACTAATAGCTCCCTGCAGCAGGGAATTCAAGGCACAAATTTCCCCTTTGCTGCCGTCATCAGAGCCTCCAGTTCACGCCGTCAAGAGAAATTCATAATTGTCAAGTACTCAGGCAACCAAGTCGGCGCAGGACAAACAACAATCCCCGATTTGTTTGTTCCTCCCTCTCTCTTCCTCCATCCAGGCCATCCAAGTTGTCTGAGAGCACTTCACATGTTGCCCTTGGCCGAGGACAGCTCTGCCTGGAGCATGTCCAACTTGGCGTGGAGACGTTCTAATAAAGCCCCCAATGATGCTCGTTGCCAGTGAGGAGGGGGATGAGGAAGGTGAAGGAAAAGATGGCGCCAAGGTCATCGTGTTTTGGCCTATAGCAACGTGCTTTTACAGAAAAACACGTTTCTCTCCCGATTTTACTCTTGAATGCCGCTCTTAACAATGGTGATGATAATTTCATCAGTGTCGCTGATACTTGATATTTCTCATTTACATTGCATGTTTCATCTTCAAGGCTCTTGAAGTAATGAGCTAATCCTCACAACATCCCTGTAAATATTATTCCCCCCTTAAAGAAACTGAAGCAAGGAAGTTAAGTAAATAATGTACGCTATTTATATTATGATGGCTTATAGGGGTGCTGGTGAAGGTCAGGTCCTCCTTGTACGTAGACATTATATAAATAAGAATCTATATAAGTAAACTACTCCTTGACCTGATGAGTTCATACTTCAAATATACAAAACAAGCAAAGAATAGAGGGAAGGGAGCCCTATCAAAACCCCAAAATGGCAAGGAGATTAAGTGATTGAATGGAGGTAATGCCTGGAAACTTGGGCTGAAGGCAGCTCTGAATCCTGCTCTGCTGTGTGTATTTGTCCTTTCTGAGATGAGGATTGTAAAGCCTGGATTAGTAAAACTTACTTTTACTAGCAGGTGACACACGTGACTTTAAAATATTTAAAAGAGCTCCATCTTAATGAAAGCATATTAGTATTAAGGTTTATATTCATTATAAATGTAGAATGACTAGTAGGTGACACAGGAATGGTAACTCACTCTTAGTTCTTAAAACAGCTTTTGGAAAAGTTTGTAGTTTTCTCTTTTTGGCCTTTTATAACTGCAGAAGAGCTGTAGGTAACAGTCCATTAAAACAAAACTGAGGCTATTGTCTTAATTTCACTCCCAGCACTCAAGACTTCAGTGTCCAGCTTGTGAAACAGAAAGGGTTTCAGTGGGATGAGGGTCAGCAAGCACACTTTTTTTCTGGAACTGAGGAGAATTATTTCTTGTTCCTCATTAACTGAGGCTTCAGTTCAGCGAAACACTTAAGCATTTACTGAGCTTTCAACCAGAGTCCCATTGCTTTTAATTTAGAAGAATTTACCTTTGTCACAACCTCTGCTTCGAGGCAGTGGCATGTAAGCACCGGCTTAGAGTTCGGCATGTGTTAATTGTTTAAATATGTTTAGCCCTTTCCCCAAAGCTGTTGTGAATGTTTAATGCAGTATTTACACTAGCCTTAGCACAAGGACTTGCACTGTAGGATTGATGCTTAAACATATACTTGCTCTGGAGTATGTGTCAAGTGCGTCGCTTGAATTTTTAAATTTCTATTGGGACTTGACTTGAAAGTTTTTAAGGGAAAGCACTCTTCAAAAACAAAATGTGATTTAACATTTAATAAAGGCAACTATCTGCTTAAGGCACAAAGTAGCTGGGAAACTGGGAGAAGCCCTGAACATCTGTGTGGTGGAGCAGTGCAGGACATGGCTAAAGCACTGCTCAAGCGCCTGATGCCTCACCGCAAATGCAAGTTCTGGTGTGCTAAGAGCTTAAATACTGTCATAAGTAGTTACCCTTCAAAAGGAGAACGTGTGGAAAAAATTGCATGTTTGGTACTTCAGGAGTTAACAAAAGTAAGGGCAAATCCACTTAGAGAAAGGCTGGGGGGGGTGTGTCACTTTTATGCAAGGATTCATTAAAAAATATCATTAGTTTATTTTAATATAGTTATCTCGTTCTTATTTAAAGGAAGAGGTTACATGCAGTATATTTAGAGGATGATTTTATTTAACACTTGGATGCGTTTTGCTCTAAAATGAATGCTTGCTCAAGAGTCTAAGAAGGCTTCATGGGAAGAGCAAAGCAATCTAAGCCATATGTATTGGGCAGTTTGCCAGTTGTTTGCCAATATGCCCAGGCCACCTGGCTATATATGCAGCCAAGTATGCCATTCTGACTAGCCAGCTTTAACCTTCAGGCTGCTTCTTTTTCAGCTCTTAGGAAACTCTAAAGCCCTCCAAAGCGCGCTGCGTTTCCCCCATGCCAGTAGTTTGTGTGCATCCAGACGCAGGCTGCGCGGCCGCCCTGACCAGACAGCTCGCAGCACCCATTTTCAATGAGTTCGCCTTTTGTCTAGAGAGCGGTTCAGTAGCGTTGAACCCGGGCCATAAGATGAGTCTGGAGATAGCAGACTGAAACCTTTACCCATATGCCATAGTTAGACACTTTGACTGACAAGCCACAGTTTTTGTTCCCAATACTGTAGAGACACTGTTTTACGGGTGGGGTTTAGGCAGGATTTTGTTTAATGTAGTTCACCACTATAATTTCTTTTCCCGAGTATTTGCATGAATTGTAAGAGAAGTGAAGCATTTAGCATAACTCAGGCGTTAATGGCATATTGTTTCATTATTGGGGTAATTTATTTAAATGTTTATTCATTAAATTTCACTCGCAGCCAAAAATATCTCAGCATTCTATTAATCTTTAGTTACATTTTGGGTTGTGGGCAAAGCCTAAAACAAGTACAGTATCCATGGCAGCAATTTAACATTTAGTAGATATCAGATATAATTAAGCTATTCTAAATATTGAAATTAAGGTAGGGAGAAAAAAAAAAGATTATATTCAATTCAGTAAACACAGCATGGGAAGTTTTGGTGCAGCAGCCAGCAAAATCTTTAACTGCATCCAAAGTAAAGGGCGTGCAGTCTGCAGGAATTGTCTTCTGTTTTAATGGAGAGGAGTTTGGGAATGGGATAATGCAAGGACTTTCCCTTGCTTTATAGCTGTTGATAAATTCAGTGGGAGAGCGGCATTTGCAGGCCGGGGAAGGCAGCCGTGCTTCTCTGGGACATGTGCTCGCTGCCTGCTTCACTTTACGGAGGGACGCATATTTTTTGGCGAGCACACGCGCTACAAAAACTTTCTGTGCTCCGATCTGGAAGCGGAGCCTGGGGTTCAGATCGGAAAGCTCCAGGCAGAACTTGCTCAAAATGGCCACGGTTTCCTCCCTTTGCACACCGAAGCCATAAATCTGACACAGCTTCGTTTCAAAAGATCCGTGAACCTGAGGGCCTGATATTTGAAACCCAACTTCTCCATTTGCAGGTGGGATTATTCGTGGAAGTAAGCGAGAGCACGGAGGCATCTCGCCTCCCGTCCGATCCCCCGCTCAGGTGGCAGCAGGACTTTTTTCACAGCCTGCAAAGCCGGGCATGGAAAAACTGACACCCTCCCTTATTTTTTTAGGCACAAAATTGAAGGTTAAACAAAGGAAGGGAGGTTAAGGCTTTTGAGGGAAAAAAAAAAAAAAAAAAATTGGGCCCCGAGGGAAACTTTGCCAAGTTTCCCATGAAGCCCGAAACGAGCAACTTTACGAGGGAAGTTTTGCCGCGCTCGGCTCGTCGCACATTGTTCCCATCGCTTTGAAAGCCGGGCTGCTCCCGCACCGCCACCTGCGCCCGGGCCGTTCCCAACAAAGGCAGCCCGAGATCAAACGTGGAGCCCACCGGCCCTGCGATTTAATCCAGCAGGGTTTGCTGTTGAGTTGCATTGAGGTATTCTTTGTCCCTACAGGCGTGCTGCCTTTGGGGAGCCAGGCATATTGAATTGCTTTAAATCAGAGCCCACGCTGACATGCTCAAGGTATACTTTTTTGGGGAGGCCCGTCTTGGGTTTCCTCCGTGGAGGAAGGAGCACGTTGCGGATCTGTGACTTATTAGCGGAGCGTCAGAGCCGGAGTCGCGCGGCATCGGTGACATGTTCGATAAAGGCCCAGGGAAAGGCGCTGTTGCAAATGCACAAAGACAGACATAAAGGGAGTGGGAAAGTGTCCCGGTGGGCTTTGCAGTCTGGCAGGTGAGATGCAGCTGCAGCCGCCCCATCTGTGCTACCTTGGCCTGCTATGGCTGTCAGCTTAGGTAACTTGGGCTATGATGGGAGAAGCAGAGCAGAAATTGAGACAGAGAATAAAAATTAAGGTTAAAAGGGAAAATAATGTTCTATGGGCATTTTGGGGATACTAACAGGTCACAAATTTTCACTTTAAGCGTTCACTGGGTCCCATTTTGTGCATTGCACTAATACATGGCTGGACAAATATACCCGCTACAGTTTGTATTGTTTGTTTACTCAGCCTTGTATCAATCTGTGGCGATTTCCATATCATATTTAATCTAAGTGGTGGGCTTTGGGCCCCATATTAATGCTATCTCTCCTATAACACGCTTTGCCATTGTAAATCTGTTTATTGTTTTTTAGTGTGGGTGTGCGTCGCGCACACCCGCATTCTTTCTACTTTTTTACTCTCTTATTGTCTTTTTATTTATTTGGACCCAGTTTTGCCTTCAGATAAAAAGATTAGTCGTAAATAGCAGCTTTGTCATCCAAGAATTTCTAAGCACTTAAATTTTGAAAGGTTGTTCGTGAAAAGTTGTTAAATGGGAGCATTATACTACGGTGTTATATTTATAATGTTAAGTATCCGTAGTTTAGTTTGATTGTTACTCAACAAAGCTATTCTGCAAAAAAGGACTGAGAAAAAGGAGGGCTCTGTATACTCCACAGTTATTCCAGCCTCTGAGGACTAGATATTTTTTTCCTTCCACCATTTCTCACCATCTTTCTCTTCCACCAAACCTTCCTCCCATCCCAGCCACATAATGTATTGCAAATATGCAAAAACACTAAGGGCTTAGTTCCCCTCTGCTTGTAAACACAGCACTCCCATTAGCAGTGAGGCTGCCCATGCCTTTCAGGGGGAAAATGGTCTCTGAAATGCTTGGGAGAAAGAGCAAAGCTCTAATTCATGTGTCTTGGGTTGAAAAATTGAACCCACTCTGCTTATTTGCACCTCCATGCCAAAAAAAAAAAGTGCCGGTGCACTGGTCACAAGTGCAGATGAAGCAAACTAATATGGATTTCCGTGGTCTAATAACAAACAGGGATGTTCAGACGCTGTTGCCAATTCTGCATGATTGACTGTTAAGTCCAGAGAGACAACCCTGTCCCATTGAAATCAATAGGATTTTTGCCGTTGGCTTTCCTGGGACAAAGATTTAATTTCCAATAATCCACCACCTGATTTTAGGCATGTCATTTAGTAACTGATTCACTGCCAATTAACAGAAGAAACTTCCCCTACTGAAGAATCTGCTCTCTTTTTTCTCTTTTCCTTCCTCCCATTGCCTCTGCTTCCCCCCCCCCCCCCCCCCACCACTGTCTTACCACTTAGTAATAGTTCTTTCACAAAAGATATCCATTTCCCTTTAGATTTTTTGTCTTGTTTTGTTCTGTTGGGGGTTTTTTGTTGTTGTTTTTGTATTTTACTACATACCATAACATGGGAAACCATCCCTCCAGGCATGACTGTTCGAGATGCGGATGTGGTAAGTTGAGGATCGATGTTGTTGTGTTGGATTTTTTCGTGCCTCCGCACATCCTTAAAGCACTGTGACATGCACTGACTTGGAACAACTAATCCACACCTGGTGACAGACTACATCACCATGGCTTAAAAAATTTCAGCCTCTTCCCTCATGTACAGGAAGGGGTCATGTTCCCCACGCCTGCAGCAGGATGCTAACAGATATAATAGTCAGGACAGGGAAACAGAAGGATCTGTTAAAAGGAGTTGTCGTGATAAACAGGTGTGATATTCAGGTTGCTACTTCAGGGAATCTCAGGAAAGGAAGCTGGGTAGCTGAACCCCAAGCAGATGGTAGGGTTTGTCTTTGCAGAAGGCACAGCCTGAAACAAATTTTGATGTGGTTACACTGAGGCAAACCAGAGTTGACTCCACAGGGTGGTTTAGGAATGTAATGGAAAACAACACAAGCTCCACAACTTCTTATAATTTTGTCTTTAAATTTTAGGTTGTTATAAAACTGATGACCTTTAAATGAATGTGAATGACTGCAGGGTGTTGGGGACAGCCCTGTCACGGCCCAGACTGTTTTGGGTGCTTAGGTTCTCCAGCAGTGCCAGTACTTGAATTAATACTTGAGCTCCAGTTAGCAGTTTGTGACTGCTCACGCAGATTTGCCTGTCTGAGAGCTGATAGTTAAAGTTGGGGATTTGCAGGCAAGTATAAGTCTACGGAGGATCTACCTGTGAAAAACTTTTAAAGTCAGTAACTTGAACAACACTCTAAAAAAGAGGAAAGAAAACCAGTTCTCTAACAGAATATAAATTACAGCAAAGCATGAAATTAATAAGAATGGAGGAGCAAAAACATACAGTGTGTTAAAATAATAAGTAATTTTGTGCACATGCACAATTTATTAATTTACAGTTGTGTTTCTGGAGGCAGTATTTCTGTGCCTAGCTCTCAGTTACTTCAGTATAGAAAAATGTCAATTTCCACTAAAATTCTGTCAGCATTGATATCAGTTTTATCACAGTTATTTATAACCCATATACCAACCTGAATATAATTAACTGTATATAATTTGTAGGGCTTGCCAAATAGCGAACAGTTATTTGCTACCCAAAGTATTTGTGTAATTAAAAAAATGTCAGCTAGTGTATTAGAAACATTTCATACAGCTGGCTAAATAGTTCAGAACATATTGGTGAATAATATATTAATTCACTGATGTACTACATATTGAATAAATTGTTTTAATAAGTGAAATTGCATTTGGGCCATTAGAGTTGACTCCAACTCTGCAAAGCATTGAGTCGAAGGGAGCTGAGGGCATGACAGAGGAGGCTTTATCAGGTTGTTAAATATTAGGTCTTGTGAGTACAGCAGTTAGGGGTACATTTAGGAGCACTGCTGAATGAAGAATACAGTTCTCCAAGACACTGTTCTCCCGAGGTCATTCAAATGTGGTAACTGGAACCTTTCTAAGGCATAAAAGTACTTTTGTACTTTTGCAAAATCAATACGGTGCCGTTAATGCGAAGTTCGCTTTCCCAGCCTGTAATTACTAAGGTCAATATTATACAGTCGTTATTAAATAAAGATAAAAAAAAGTTCCCACCCTGTATCTAATCAAATTTCAGGTTCTGTGTTCTGTAAGTTCATGTTATAACTTTGCCATGTTAACGAGGAGTTTGTGCAGCAGTGCTGGCTGCACCGTGCAGCTACGTTGTTGTAAGAGCTTTCCCATCTGGTGAGCCGTGCCTGCAGCAGCATATAGCACTTCTGTCTGGTGTCATGCTCCCCTCTCCCCAGGTTTTATTTATATGCCTAATTCAATACCAAGGCCAGTCGAGTTAAAGGGGAAATCGAGCCCCTGCCTTGTGGCCCCTGTACTGGCTGTCTCCCTGTCCTTTACCTGTGAAGATCCTAAGGCAAGAGGCCTTCAGAATGAGTTTCTGTCAATGTTTTATGTTGGTATCAATTCCATGAGATGCACAAGAGATTTTGTGGCTTCCTGTTGTGCTTCTATACTCTATTCAGAGCAGGGAAGCAGTAAATTTAGAGAAATAGGAGAATGAGTTTCTGTATTCTCAGTATTTTTAATAAAATTCAGTAATTGGTGTCTTATAAAGTCATAAACCGGTGCAATTTTTACTGCAGTGTCCATTCAGAGGGGGCTCCTGGATCGTGGCAGCGATAAGCAGGCAGGGCTGTCTGTTGGGTTACTTATCCATGGCACCAGGATTGTCTGTTGTTCAGATGTGTGAGCTCCGGCCTCGGTTTCCGTTCACGGTTGCCGTGTATCATCGCAAGAGTGATGATAACGCCTCTTCAAGGTGGCATTATAGTGACAGTTTAACATGGCAAACTTCTGCTTGGCAAACAGACAGCGACTGTTAGCCAATATTGGCTGAGACTCGCTGATGATACCGCGTAGTGTATCCTTAAAGAGGATAGTTCTTTGGACTTGATCCCGCTCCGTTTTCTCTCATGTGCCTCTCAGCCCAAGGAGGAAAACAGAGAGCAGATAAATGTATCGACCCTTCTTTTTATGGCTGCCTCCACCCTTCTTTTTACGGGGGTATGCGGAGGAATGGTTTCCAAATATAGGCTTTTTACTGTCTTTCCTTCCAGGAAATGGTCTGGAGTTTGCAGAGTCAGAAATCCTACTTCTGAAGTGCTAAAAACAGGGTTTAGCATAGTGCTTATCATTGGTAGTTGTTTCTTTTTTGTGAGAGACTCTAAAGAGTGTGTCCCAGTGAGCCCTGCCAGGCAGGATGGCAATCTCCCTCCGGCAGATTTTTGGGTTAACCAAGTTAGGGTAATCTCTGGCCTGTGCTCAGTAACAGCCCTGAAACTCTGCAGCTGGAGACCTCAAACATTTCTCTTCCCCTGCCCAAACATGCTGTCATATCCTTCTTTACCACTAGAGCACAAAATCCAGCAATCCACACGAGCTGCTTCTCAATCCCTACTGCTAACTTCTAGTAAATAATGCATTTAGGATTATTTAAAATAGTTGCCTTTTTACCATATAACTTCATTACGATGCTCTCTGAATGCCTGTCAGTGAAATAACTGTGAATTTTAACAAGCATGCTTTAAATAGGCTGCTTTATGTATAAATGTAAGTTAACATCTTAACAGGAATTCCATTTTAGTATCTATCGTAATGTTTTGATGATCCCTTCTGATACCTTCTGTGTACCGAGAGTCTCATTCCTCAAGCAACATTGTGTTGTTAAAAGGTTATTCTTATTTTACAGCCTTATTTTGTGAGCTTGCTGATGCCAGTGGAAGCGTACAAGCCCCGTTTCAGACAGCAGCACCTGTAACTCAGGTCCTCAAGAAAAGGAGGTGTGCAGGTGTGCAGATATAGTTTGCCAATTGTATTGAGACCTCTTTGTAATTCCTGCACAATTTGTCCCTCTTGATCTAAGCTTTTGGAGTCCCCTTTGGCGACTGGAGGGCTCGGCACGTTCATTTTTGTGTGCTTTGGTCACAGTCTGCTGGGCATGTGGATGGGTTACTACGTGGGTGGAAGCGGAGTCGCGTCGTGCTCGGTTCAGGAAAAACATTGCTCCAGAGCAACTTTGTCTTGGTTTGTTTTGGAAGGAGCCGTCACGGATCTTGGCTGGAGGCGAAGCTGTCAGGGTGAGGGTCATGACGAGCTGTACGAGCGCGGTGAGGCTGCAGGAAAGCCGGTGTCACTAGCCAGAAAAAGTGCCGGCCCGAAGCCGAGCAGATTTACTTTATCCCCACCACGGCTCAAGGCAGATTGCCGTCTTTACTGCTCCAACAGGAATTTGCCAGCCCTTCTTAGGTGCCACCCCAGACATCTCAGGGGGATGCATCTTGCCATGTGCCCGTCCCAGCAGGAATGAGCTGGGACTGTTCTCTTTTCCAGAAATACATTGCGAATTGTTGGGCCAAAATAGAATGTGTAAGTAAAGCTTAGAGGTAATCTCTGCTTAAGCATTGACCCCAGGCCTTAGATTTATAAGCTTATTCCTGCTGTCCCACCATAAAACTAAAATACCCACTCCAACATGTAGCATTTACATAATAGTTTGGTGCAGCTTTATGAATGTATGTGCTCATATTTTTCCTGCTTGCTGTGAAAAAGAGAGTCCTGAGGCCTTGATTCAGCCTGGCTGTTCCAGTGCGGTGCAACTTGATCCCAGTATTGCAGAAGGTGGACTCATCGCCTGGGGAGAGTCACATCACTTTCTTGGGAATGCCGTGAAGAAAGCAGCTGTAAAGTGTCTGTAGGGCTGCCCAGCGAGCAGCTGCCTCCCGGGTGTCCTGGCCATGGCCCCATAGCTCTGCCTCCTCTTCCTCCAGGGAGGAAGATGGGGGTGCCTCACACTTGGGCAGCACCCGCTTGGGGCAGGACAGCTGCTGCTGGGAGCTGGCACCTCAAGTTTTGTCCTTCAGGGACCTGGGGATGAGCGGAACCCTCTAAAGTGGATAAACAGCTGCAAAGTGAGTTTTGCAATAAAACATGCAAAATATGTAGTATATAAAAAAAGAAAGTTATTAAAAACTTAAGATAAGATCAAAACATTCCAGACGTTATGGTCTGTTCCTGCAGAGCTGTGTAAAAAAATGCTGGAGCTTTAGAAAGGGGAGCAGCAGAAGAGTTCAGATATGTCAGATATTTTGGACCTTGCAGCCCATTAACATAACAAATTAAAAATAACAGATGATAGTCTAAGTCTTGAGATTGTAGCACAGTCCTGCTTTTAAAGGCAGAAGATGTCTCTGATTTTTCACAACAAACTTATCAGGTTTTTACGGAAGATTTTCAGAAGTTTCTTGAGTGCTTTGCTAACATTGTGACTTTCAGTATAAAATATGCACTAGGATTTACACCCTAACCATACACTTTATAATTGGAAAAGGGTGTTCCTGTGGCTGAGATTCAGCTGCAAAATCCATGGGATTCAGAACCAAGCTTTCATTTTGAACTGTGGCCATGCAATCTCCAAATTAAACATGAAAATACTAGCTAAGAGATGCATATAATGAGTGGAACAGATGATCTGCAGCAAACATGAGATATTTCCTTTTAAATTATGAATCATCAAAATCACACCTATCGTTATTATTTTCCCAGTCTCCATGGAAGGTCAAAAGTGCCATCAGCTTAATGGATGCAAATCTAGAATACTTTCAGCAAAGTTACTGAAACACGCAACAGACTGATTGCATTGATGAAGAAAATGAGATGAAAGATATATGGCCTTTTTAACACCTTCTTTCCATAGTGTGAATTGTTTTAAGGTTTATTTAATCCTAATTATATGTATTTATATTGGGTTTTGAAAAATAATTTGTTTTGAACCTGTTGTTGCAGTATACAATCGCATATTTAAGGGACAAGTTTAGGACTTACCAGTTGCAAAAAGCACCTCTAAATTGTCCAACTATAAAAGTCAGATATCCTCAAATACCATTTGAAAAGATAACCATGGGGTTTTTTTGAGCCGTGCCGTAGCCTCCATGTCTTTCTGTCAAGAAGCTTCTTTTGGGACTGAGACAGGTCACGTTGGAAGTCAGTGGCTAATCAGCTCCCACTGCACACTGTCTGCTTTCAGCTTGAATTATCTTAGGCAGACATCCTGGCTAGCTGCAACACAAACCTCTGATGGCTTAAGCCTGAGAAGACCTGAGTTTGGCAGCCACTAAGTTAGTGATGAGGAGAGGAAAAGAAATCCTATCTCTTCTGGTGCTTTTCCCGTCTTGGTTTCCCCACTAGAAATCAATAGGAAGGTCGATAGTTGGTTTTGAGTTGTTCGCTACATGCTGGAGTTTTCTGATGTAAACCTTGGGTGTCTGGGTTTCAGACGCTCTAATGTGTCAGGAGGTTTGATAGCTGCCACTGCCATCCCAAGTTACACTTTATTTCCAGTGACAGCCTTTGTAACATGAGAAAGGGATGAATTCAACAGTTAGAAGTACAGATCAATCTTAGATGCTCACTGCTTGGGGGGAGGGGACAGCTTAAAATTTTTAGAGAAATTGTTTATCATGTTTTTTGAACTCTACTTGGAAGAAAGCTGTGGGAGATAGAGCTACATGGAGGTAGCATCATTTTTTCCCCAAAGATACTTTTGGCGTCATTCAAAACTCCATAAGTGTTGGGTTCCTTTGCTCACTGCTAAGTAGAAATTACTCAGCATGAAGGTACAGTGGCTGGGGAAAGTTTTTACTGATTAAAAAGCTCCCATTCAGGGTTCTTTTGTTAGCACTTCCATAACCAGGACAGCTAAAATAATAAGAATATTGCATAAATGCAACTTATGTTTTCTCTGCAACCTATGTTTTCTCTGTTCACGTGAAGGACCTGAATCCATGAGGGAAGCTCGAGTTGTGGCAGGGAAACTTGAGTTGAGAGCAATGTGCAGGTCTTTTCTGCGTTTATTGAGTCTTACAAGCATTGGTACAAGAGTCATCTGTGCATCCCTATAATATGGAAATGTCTTTCATGACAGTGGTTTTGTGTGTTTATGCCTCACCTGCTCTCATCTTTTGTCAAATCCCCTCTGAAAACCCCATTTGCCCCCTTGCTTCTTGAGTGATGGTTCTTTATTCCTGAAGAACATGTCATTGGTGGGGCAGGTGGCTGATGTAATTCTTCTTCTGCAAATTTGGAGGAGGGGTATATGGATGTAGCGCTTCCTCTACAACAATAAGACATCACTCTTCATTTCATCTTCTACTCACTCTTTACTCACACCGGAGGAAGTTCTGTCCTTGGGCCTACACATGGGCTGCATCTTTTGGCTTCAGTGGAGGGCAGCTGAAAGCTAAGCCTGGACCATATATATTTGAAAAGCACAATCCAGGCCTCCCAGCCTTTCTCCCAACATATCTGTTCATAGCCTTAGCAAACATTTCAGTGAGGGTGTCCACAGAATCCAAGGAAAATGCTTAAGCTGTCCTGCCTTACACAGATATTAATTGCAAATGTGATTTTTAGATTCTATAAAATCAAAATGTTTAAAGTAGACCAAGAAAAGTCTTTGAAAATTGTGACGATACATCTTTCATATTACCAAAATGACACTGTTATTTAAAGCACTGAAACTGCTCTTTGAATTCTATCTCAATATTTAACCAATAATATTTAAAGATGTTCACATGAAGCGAGTATCTTACCCCAGTACACTTTTAGATATCAATCATGCTGTATTAATTGAAAGGATTTGGTCTAATCTCATAAAGAAACAGGCAAACTCTTGGCTTTTCTCTAAAGTAAAAATATATCACTCATGTCATCCATTACTGTGCTATAATTATGGTAAGTGAAGCAGAACAGAATCGATGGAGCAATTTATCAATGCATTCCCAACTATTCCTGCACAACTGACGTCATGGGGCTGCAGATACTGTCCTTCAATATAAAAGATACCCAGCAGTGTCAAGACTTTATTCTGATCTACTCCAGCATAATATTTTCATATTTAATATTGTCATTTCAATTATGGTTTAATTAATTTATTTCATTCACTATGAAATTACACTTAATTAGTTGGCTTTTAATTTTTTCCCCCCCAGATTAAAATTTCAAAAGGGCAAAAAAAGGGAGGGAGAATAAAAATCCCAGACATCATTTAATTCAGACTTCAAGGTCAAAAACCCCTTATAGTTTAAACTTTATGCTAATAGAGCATAAACTTGATCTTTTCTGTTCCACTCTAAATTATTTCAAGATAAGAAGCAGAATATAATGTGTGTAGTAAGCATTTCCAATAGACATTTGTCTTCAGATATTAAATACTTCCCCAAAATGTCATTTTAATACTCGGATACTGTTTAGTACCTTCAAATATTTGCCTTTTTGCACAATCTGTTTTCCAAGTGTTGAGTTTTGCCCATATATTATCTTTTTAAAGTTTTATTCAAATAGGCTGACAGAGTTAGAGCCTCATGTAGACTAAACTTTAGTGCAGCAGTCCTGGAGATAGCACTGTTTGTTCTGTAAAAACACTCACCCCACATTCCTCCTCAAGTTATTAAATGTGTTTACACTACATTAAATATGAAAAATTAACTTCTTCAGCAAAGGGATTGTTTAAAATACTGGGAAAAATATGGCCAGAATACCTTGCTGTACCCCCTGGCCCTGAGGAGTGGTACTGAGGCGCTTCCCTTGGCTCACCACAGCACTTTTCCTACTCCTGGGCCAGAGCAGTTTTTGACAACCATGCCTTTCTTCATCTGGCACAAAGTCTTCCTTGGGATTTTGGCACTGTCAGAGTGAAGGGCGTTCGGTCCAAAAACACACTGATCTCGCAGGGTGGGGAGAAGAAGGGAAGTGTTTGTTTACAGCTCGCCCCGCCATCGGGCTCTCTCAATAAACCAGCCTTCCCTAAGATGTCTGGCTGCTGGGATGACTTTTTTCTCCTCAAACTTTTCCTTTTGTCTCTGGGAGAGGAGCACATGGAAAAGTTAGCCAGGAAATTAAAGCTGCGAAAGTACTTGTTTCTCACACGACAGCTGCGGGTTTACATGTTGTTGTGTACAGTCCCCCTGTCATCCCATTTCCTCCTTTGGAGGGGCCTTTGCTCCCGATCGGGTTCCTGGGGCCTTGTTAAACAGTGGTGAAAGGCATCACATCTTCTGTGTCCCACCATCCATAGGGTCCCTGTTGGGCAGTGTTCCCATCACCAGGACCCCCTCATGGGCGCCTTGGTGGGGCTTCACCAGCTCCGTGCCCTGGAAAGGGTTAACGGGCCCAGGCGGCCCCATGGCAAGCACAGTGTCCGTCTCTCTTTAAAGATGTACTTACAAACACCTGTGGGGTGGATTTCTGAAGGGCGAGTTTACCTGATATTACACGGTATTGTTTAATTTGGACTATATTTAACCAGCGCTGTGTTGAAACAGTGTCGGCGAGCTCTGAGAGCTTGCCAGGCACATTCTCAAAATGGTTGCCAAGCTGTAAGATGGCTGCCAAGGTCTGACTGCACTGAACAGGTCCAAAATGGTGACCAACTTCTCACAATTTTCCTGCTGCCGAAATTCTTTTTCTTTTTTTTTTCTTTTTTTTTTTTTTTCTTTTTTTTTTTTTTTTTGTGCTCGTGTGTGTGTGTGTGTGTTTTGTTTTCCTTCCCAAAGTAAGGAAGATGCCGGACTTGGCACCGGCCTCTTGGCACTACGATTTATAGTGTCATCCAGAGATTCAAGTAGTTACTGTGTTCTTGTTTCACAGCACTTGGCAGAAAGCTGCCGAGGGGAGGACGTGAGGTGAAATAGCCGGTGTAAAATAACATCAGCATTTTCCTTCCTTGGCTAAAAAGTACCAAACACGTTGGGGGGAAAAAGTTATAAAAACTCAGTGTGGAAGGTAGGGTATTTGGAAAGAAATCAGCAGAGAGCAACTTTGACCAAAGCTTCAGACTTTCTTTTTGATCTGTGAGTCTGAAGTGGTGCAAACTTTATCTCCAACAGGTTTAGGATTATCTTTATATATATATATGTATGTATATATATATATATTTATTTTTTTTTACCCCTGCATTTGTTTACTGGAGTTTATAGCAGTTTCTTTCTGGCAGTTGTGCTACTTAGCAGATTGAAATAAAATCATAAGGGTGAATTAAAACACACTGCTGTTAGTGCTGATTAGAATTTTAGCTTAGTGTAAATACCGGATGCAGTGTCCAACTTTTCAGGGACTTGGCATAGACTCAACAGGGATCTCTGGGCTGCACAGGAGAAAGTGTGTGCTTGCAAGCTTTTTAAATACTTGGATAGGTGAAACTCACTGCTTCTGCTGGCGTGCAAGCTCATTTGGTGCCTGTGTAATGCATTATGTATCCAAGGTGGCCCTAAATAAGAAAGAAAAAAAACAAAGGATAAGAGTAAAATGCAAATAATTTAAGCTAAGAACTTTAAATGTATGGATTTGTATTTATAGGCTGACCATCCCGTGCTAAATGGTTGCCTGTGCATACAAGCAGTAAATACAGTCCCAGCTACTTTTTAGATGGCACTTGAAATTAAACAGATTGCCTAAGGACAAGTAATTTTGAAAATACTAAATGGTTCTCTATGCAGCTGGAAAATATTTGTAGTAATAGGAACAGAATGGTAGATAGAGGCTTTTCTTTTAGATACAAATACCTACATTCAGGTGGAATATATTAGTAAAAACTCCCTTTCTCACGTAGTCTCACTCTCAGCCCATGTGTCAACTTTCATCTATTAGGAGTTTTCTCTAATTACCTTGGTATATTTTCCCTGTTTAAGTTAACAGTGGAAAATCAAGTATTATCATCCCAAGTGATGTGACAGCTTCCCTCCACCCAGTGTTTGGGAGGTATTAAAGCAGCAACAGGATCCACGCCTAAATCCAAATGCTTCATCTCTGCTATTGCACATCCTCTACTAGTGCTGGGTCAATGGGCCACATCATTTCTCCTGCAGGAACGGCAGGACCCTGAAATCTACTTTGCCTTTATCCATTTGCTTGAGGAAATTCATATGGATGCAGATGTCTTTTTCAGCAATGTTTGCTGTTTATATCCACATTTCTCCCATAACTTATTCCTTTATGTCTTTGTAGAGGTTATAAACATCCCTTTAGTTCAGATTCACCCTCTTTCATTGGCAGCCTATATTTCCATCGTACTTCCTTAGACCAGGGTATTATTTTTAATGATGTAATTTGAACTCTTGATTCTGTAGTGAAAAGATGAGATTAAGACACACAGCCTCTGAAAAAAGTATTGGATACTGGTCAGGGCACATGGAGTTTAATTGAGCCAGATGCATTTACTGAGTTATATACCAGATTCTCTAAAATATTTTTCAGGAGATTCTAACATTACACATGACCAAAATTTAGAGCACTTCAAATTCATGGGGGAAAAAACTCAAGAAAAATCTTGCTTATCAATGTAATAAAAAAAATGGTGTAGAAACTCAAAGTGAACCCTCTTTAGTGTTTAAAAATCTTAGTGAAGACTTTTAAAGAAAGATTGGAACAGGATACTGGTGTCGTGTTCTCAACTTCATCTCTCTTTCTGCCACTTAATAAAAACCTGTTAATTCAAAGGGTAATGTTTCATCTGCTTTAAATAAAGAAGTGCAGTGTTTAGGAGATCCTAAACCTAGGCACAACATGCACACCAGCATAATGTGCATTACTACTTTTAAAACTGAATTTAGGGGTTCATTCTTGCCTTTGTGTTTGAGATCTAGGTAGACAAAACCTCATCATCTGCTGCAAACCTTATTTTCGATTACAAAAGTTGACAATTTGCTTATTTATATAAATATTCAAACATACTTAGTTTAAAAACTGACCATAACCTTTGAATGTGAAAATTTTGTGAGCCATTAGGACACTTGTAGCTTATCCTAAATTATCTCTGGTCCATTTTATCCCACATATTAGCATGGCTCCTGCATGTAAAGATTGTCTTTTGATTTACGCATCAGTAAATTTTCTTTTGATTTAAGAAGGGAATTAGGTCTGTGGTACTTTTCTTTAAGCAGCCATTATTAGCTCTAGAGTCTGATGTCTTATACTCTTGTATAATGGCAACAACTCTACTGAAACTAATGAAACACTGCAGAGAGTATTGTGACGCCGGTAGGACTGAGCAGAGGATCAGTTCTTTAGTTTACAACTTTTCAGACCTGCAGATTTATCTCCCACAAACAGCAGTGAAATCCTTCAGCAGCTCTTGGCACTTTTGCTTGTTTGTATATTCTTCATGTACACATCATGTGCATCTGTGTGTGTCTGTGTGTACGTATATATGATATGTGTAAAAGTACTTTTTATATAGTAACTTTCTGCATAGGGCAACCCAAACAGCTGTTATTCCTTTTTATAGCTTCTTTAATCTATGTGCCAACAAGTCAGTTTACAAAATCTGTTTTGTTGATGACTGCTGCGATAATAATTGTGGTGTTTTGTGGCTTGGCAAAAGCCTGGGGTCTCCTCCGAGGACTCTTGCCAAAGCCTTTGAAGGGGTTGAGGTGGATTCACTGCCAAAATGAGTCACCACTCTCTATTTTATTTAGTGTCCTTCTGCCAAGGCCTTAGACACTTTCTGTTTTCATTCTTTTGTAGGCTTTCCTTCCCACATTGTGGTTTCCTTCACAGCCAGAGTAATGTGTTTGCCAGCATAGGTGAGAGAGTGTGGTTGACTCTCCAAATGCCACTGCTAGACTCTGCTTAAGGGTTAGTGGTTTAGCTATTGTGCTTTCTCAAAATGAATGTGCAAGATTTAATTATATGCCTATGAATTATAAATATTAAAAAAAAGCTGCTGCATCGGATGCAGCACAGTGCAATAATCTAGAGTAAGGTCAAGGGATTTCAGAGGTCTGTCAGTGTTTACTCCTCCAAATCTTTGAGCTCTGCATCCTTTGAATTATTTCACTTGTGATTGTACTGGTGAAACCAGAGAGGAGCCAATCCTCTAGAATAATTTTTTTTTGTTTTGCCTGAGGCTGGCCTTCTTATTTTCTTCTCCATCCGGAAGCAGCTAATGGTTCTGTTCACAGCAGAAAAACAGATGCATGGTAGTTATCATAACACTTTGCATGTCCCACCCAGATGTCTCAAAAAATTTGAGAAACCAAGATGAATGGATGTGACACCCTGACATCCTTCGTGCAGATGTGAAAAGAGAGGAGCAGAGCAGTGAAGAGATTCAGCTGAAGTCACATAGGAAGTCTGCGTGAGGCCTGGAAACAGAGCCCACATCATCTGACTCACTGGCCTTTGCTTTAACCACAAAAGCTTCCTTTTCCCTGCTATACTGAAAGTGATATGTTTTGGCCTTATTCTCAATAAAATGTTAGATGTAGAGATGGCCTAGATACCCTTACAGTAAAATGTGTAATTCCTACTCGGGTGATGTTGGATGAGTCACGGCTCGTTACAGTATCTGTGGTTTTCTTAGGGCTGCGAGGTTTTGGTTTGAATGAGGAAAGCAATATGGGGATTTTAGTTAACTGCTGAGCAAAATTAGAGTGGAAAAACACAGAGTAACAGCAGCATTAAGCTTTCCAAACGGGTTTTCTGTTCCTTATCAATAAAGTGCTGCACTGTGAGGTCAGCAGCTGGGTAGTACAGTACTGATGTTCAACCCTCAGTTCTGAAGGACCTAAAGGAATTATTGTGTTCCCCAAAACCATGCCCTTAGCTGACTCTGTGTTCACAGAGGTGCATAGAGAGGTGGTCCTGCAGGATTTGGAGTGTCACACCTGTTTCTCCAGTAAGGCACCATGTGGGAGCTTACAGGTGCTCCTCAGTATTTGCTATCAAGCAAAATTACTCTAAGTGCGTATTTTTGAACATTAAAAAATACAAATGCTGCCAGACAGTGTAGTCCTTTGTATGGCTGTGGAGTGGAGCCAAATGAGGAGATGTGTTTGCATCCATCCTTTTCAGTGTCATTTGCTGTGTGTTTCCCTCTTTCTTGATTGCCTTCTCCTCTTCTTTGGAGATCAGCACAAAGGCTGAGCAGTTCTTAGTCCTGCTCCAGCTTCTGAGTGATGTCTTTGCCTGAAAGTCTGGTTTGGGGTGAACTTCACCCAGAAAACGTTTTAATCCCAGGAATTTTCTGTGTCCTTAACAATGCCTAGATCTCATATCCCCTCCATACAAGGAACCATTTTAGCCTTCATCCTCACACCTATGCAACTCCTGAGATTACCTGGCTACACCAGAGTTGTTTGGGATTGAGTTTGGGTTTGCAGATTTCAAACTGAAGGTGTAATTGGAAAGAAGAGACTGCCTTCTGTTTTACAGTCTGAATTTAGTTTGTGATAAATAGATTAGACCATGCTCTTTTCTGTGGTACTTAACTCGATTCCAGATCCTGTGTCCTGAGTAATCCAGCTGGACTGGGTGATCTCCAGAGGGGAAGGGCAGGGAAAGGACGAAATGAGAAGAGGAAAGCAAGGGGAAAGGGAAAAAAAGAAAATATCTGTGATTTACAGAGATTTCCAGGGACAAGAAATATTTTTTTTTCAGACACTTCTTTGCTTTCAATGACTCTAGTAACCTTAATTTTGTGTCCTTTTTTATTTAGAAAATATTTGATGTCCTGTAGTCAGATAATGATTCAACTCTATATGGAGTCTGGATGACTGTGACTAAATCCAGTTTTAAGGACAAGTTAAGGGATGATTTGTACAGTTCAGCCACAGCTTGCCTAGGTTATCTGTGGGTTATGGAATTTGCTTCACCAGTGACAGCATCAACAATGCAGGCCTTATTTACAAGAGGTTTATAGTGATACCACAACTGATAGAAATCTCTGTAGTTCCACTGGTTTTAATGGAATTATTCCAGATCTAGTTGCAGATTTGATCTGTTACACAGCACTCCATATTTTAAATTACCATTACAGTTTAGAGGAGTTTAAGTAAATTCTGGGACTCAGTGCATAGTTATCACTGGGAGAAACTATTATGATTAAGATGCAAACCCCCACTTTTCCAGAGTTATATCAGGATCTATATTTGTTAGCAGCAGCTAGACTGAGTCAGCCACACTGGGGAAGATGCAGAGACACCATATACATTTGTTTCCCTCCCCCCTTGTGCTGTTTTTAAAGCATTTGCTGAGTTCTGTAGCTCTAATTCAAAATTAGAGGAGTTAAGAGACAGAAACATTTTAAGATCATGTGGTATATTCTCCATGTAAATGCACAAGTTGAAGAGATGGTTGCCTTATGAGTAGAACATAAAGAAATCTTTCAGTTCAGTAAAAACTTCTAAAACACAATAACAGAGCCTGGACTATATCATATTAGAGAATATATTGCTTACCTCGCTGAAGTAGATTGAGAGTATTCATGACCACTGGTGAATTCCCTGGTGTGTAGTAATCTCTGATTATTTGCACCTGAAATTCTTCACCAGCATAATGTTCTGTAGCTGAGGCTTATAGAAAGTTCAGTTTTTATTAATTCAACCTTATAAGCACAGTACTTGGTTCACATTCGTGATTACAATTATTTATTTAAGTAGAAAGAGATATCTAAAAAACACTGTGTGGATTATCCCTAATCTCAGAGGGCTCTTTTATATACAATATTTAATGAGCAATCTACCTTGGAAAATAACTAGATTTATTGTGGGTAGCAGTCCTTTATCCAAGTGATGTGATATAAATACTGTGGAAGCCACTTTTTAAATTATTACAATAATAGGAGCACTGAAAGAAATAAAAAAGATTTTTTTTTTTTTTTTTTGGTATGGCAAGCCATAAAATGTACAATGGTGCAGCAGAATGAATGAGTGCCTGTTCAGAAGGGAAACTTTCTGTGCACCAGAAGGCTAACTGCCGAAATAATGGAGCCATTCACAAATATATTTTTTTGTGTAGCAAATAATAAAATAGTTGGACAATGAAGTCTCCTCAAGTGCATAATAAATAAAGAAATTAACCACAAAAAAAAAAAGAAAAAAGGGAAATAAAATTCCATCTTCAGGATCATGGTTGAATCAATTAGAAAATATTTGTAAAGGCTGATCCTTTGCAAGTCTGTGTGTGCCCCAAAGGCTGCTGATGCTCACAGGATGGAGCATTTTCTGGACTCTTCAAAGAGGCTGAGTCCCAAGTGAGCATCAGTTTGGGCACTCTGTAAAAAAGGAAATACTTAATCGAACGGGGAGTTTCGATCCAGTCTCTCCTGAGCACATAAATACTCAGCCAGCAATTATTCTCTTGCTGTTCTTCACATTCAGCATTAGTTTTGGGCACTTTTTAGATGTGCTCCATTATCTATGCCTAAAACAGGGGGCCAGTACACTACATTTCTTATCACATTGCATTATTGACACTGTAGTTAGACCAAGGTGGTATTTTAAGTCCAAATCCCATCCCTCAGTGGTTTATGTATTTATTAAAGGACTGAGGTGCATTTAATATATTCTTTCCTTCAAAGGTTTGGAACGAAACAGAGTGGAAAGAATTACCTTATACTTTTTTCCCCCCCCCATTTTTATTTATGGCCTTTTGGAGGCAGAGCTCTGAAGATTTACACTTGTCAGGAGACTTAGGTGCTGTGCTTGTCCTGCTCCCCTGGTAGGCCTAGTAAATCGTGAGCTCTTCCAGGCAAGGGCTCTCTGTTCTTTGCTTCAACAGAGCTCAGCAAAATGGAGATCTGCAGGGGTGCAGTCCTGATCAAAATTAATCCTGGTCAGAATTAGTCTTTGTCACAATTAGTGATCCTGGACTTGGCAGTGAGGTCCCCGTGCAGGGGTAAGGGATGAGCCCTCTCCTGGATCATGCAGGAGCAGCCTGTAGGCATTTCAGCAGCTGCAGGAATGGGAAGAGTTTCTGCTTGGATTATGGAACCTGTGTAAGGTTGAGAAAGCTGCAAAGTCAGATATTTGGTGCATTCACCCCTCCAGTGTCCTTGCTTCTCAGTCTCAGAAGCACAGAGCAAATTGTCCTGGAATCTGTCCTGGGTATTGCTCTTGAGTGAGGAGTGGCGGAGAACCAGGGAAGGATTTTGCCTAGTGGGGGAGCACAAGGCAGTCATAATTTATTGCAGGCTTGCCTGTCATGACTAATGGACTCAGCCCCTATTAACTGAGCTGTGGCACCTAAAACGACTATTTTTCTTCAGCTTCTTCCCTCAATTTGGACCAAACCACATACCTTGCAAGAAAGACATTCTTCTTTTTTCCAGGTTAGATTTCTGGGCTGTGAGATGAAGGAGGACTTCAGGGACACATCCACACCTGCACACATAGGCTGTAGTTAGGGTTACATGGCACCATCGCTTCTGCCCAGAAGTTTGAGTTGCAGGGCACATACATAAAAATATAACAGTGTAAACTCTGTAATACCTCTGGCAGTCTTCTGTCTACCTTGCTATTCCTGTTTTATTTATCCTGCCATAATAAAATTAGTATCTTGCAGAGACTGGGCAAACTAGAGCTCTGCAGAGATGTGCTGAGGGCTGGCTGCCCATACCTTGGTTAGTCAGGAGGATGGGCATTCCCACCTTACTCACTGGGATGGACTGGGTACATCCTTGCATCCATAAAATCAGAGCTGTCCCACAAAAAAGCAATGGGCAGAGTTGGGAGATATTTACAGGAAGGGTCTGTACTTGCCTGGACTGATTTTATCACAGAGGTTATTTTGGAACTTCTTCAGGATGAGAGAACTGTTGTAAGAGGATGGGTCAGACTTTGCTCATCACTGAGCATTGTCAGGCACTGCAGTGCCATGAGGAACTGGGGTTTATTGCTAACTTTTTTTCAGTTTTAGACACTTATTTTTAGGTTTGGGTTTGCTAAATGAAGAAATTCCTCTTTTGGAACCAGCATGAAATATCCATTTTCTGAGCACGTTCACAAAATTATTTACTCTTGATAGGAAGTTTAAGGGGGAAAAAAAGCAGCCTCTTTTAAAGTCTTACATGTACTTTTCTACCTAGATCATGGGCTACATAATTATTTTAGGAAGAGAGCACAGTTCACATTTGAGGACTAAGTTAAAAAAACCCTGAATTTGAAATTCATAGGACAGAGACATTCCTGCTTTATTCTTATGGTTTGGCATCAAACCAGTCATATGCAAATTTTAAATTGTGCTGCTAAATAGTTAAATAAGCAGATCTAAAGGGTGTAAGGTTCCCAGATCCTTTGTAACATCCACACACAACTAATTTTATATCTTCTACCAATACATTTCTAATCACTTTTCTGATTTTATTGTAGAAAATGTCTGAAATTTTAATAGGAAGGACTTGAAAAAGATAGTTGAATCTGGATAAAATATTCATAGATATAAGAACTTCTAGTTCCAGGAAAAGGCTGCTGGGTGCCTTCTTGACTGTTCTTCTAATTTCCTAATTTCTGTTTTCCCTGTTTTCTATGCTGTGTGTTTAAATACACTCTTCTGGTTCTGTCTTTCACACATCATTGCTTTTTGCTTCAAAGGCTCCTTTTAAAAACTTATTCTTTGGTTTAATTTTCTTTTGAACATGAATTGGGCTTCACCAAACACTCTGTATACAGCTCACACCCACAAAGCCTGAAAGCAGGGTTGATTCTGTCTACATGTAATTTTGTGTATGGAGTTACTCTTTACTGCACTGGCTGACAGAGTTTCTGTTTTCAAAGTAGTTTCCTTCATTGCTCCTTCTTTTATCAATCCCGTGGTTGGGGCTGCAACTTTTCCTCCCTCGTCTTTGTGGAAAACAGACCACACTCCAGGTTTGCACGGAATCTCTTCCACCGTATGTTTTTAGTAATTGTATAGTAGGGGAGGGGAAAAAAAAAAATCACTTTTCCCTTGTCAGACATTTCTAGCAACACTTTTTTCGTAAAGGCCTTCATCAGGAGTGGCTGAAATTTGAGCCTATTCACAGAAGCAGTCCTCAGAGAAGGTTAAGTTTGAGAAAGAAAGCAGAAAATATGGCTGAGCTGTGGCTGAGAAATCCCTCCTGAGCGCGCTGGAGGGAGCGCGGCCTGGCGCGGCGAGCGCTCTTTGTTTCCGCGGCGCTGGGAGCAGCGCGAGGCTCCGCGCAGGCAGCGGGTGCCAGCACAGCTTCCAGAGGGTGTCATTTATTAGCCAGCACTCTGCTGCAAACTTTGCTCTGCTCTGGCTCCTTTTTCTGCCCTTGCACCTGTGCCCTTTGGTGGGCAGTGGCTGCGCCTGCTGCCTGCTGCGTGTCGGGGAATCGTGTGGCACTTTGTGTGCCTCCCTCACTGCATTTCCCTACTTCTGATTTGCTTTTCAGCTCTGGTTTTTTGTACCTTGTATGGAGGTAAATGTATCTGTCTTGCTGTTATTCCTTATTTCTTCCAAGCTGCTGTTGGTGGCAACTTAATTGTAGGGAATAAAGAAGAAAAAATATCCCATTTTAAAAATACAAGACACTCAGTTGACAGAGGCAAACGTGGCACCTGCAGACGGCAGAGGGAAATCAAATGTTTATTTACCTTTTGGGATGAGTTGTTCAGATTGTAGTTAATCCCATTAGAGCAGGAACAATCCTCTTGGATGGTGAGGTCTGCACAGCACATGTAACCTTGGGGCCAGTTTGCTGAGACACCTGTGTCCTTACCTGAGTGGTAATGGGAATTAGTAATAGTCTTAATATCAGTAATAATTTGTGTGCTCCAAAGGGTTTTTAGGTATGGGAGGAAGAGATTAAGGGAAAGGTAGAGCTGATTCTTTGCTGTCTTCCCATGGTCTATAATGGGACCAGCACAAGGTCCTATAAATAGCTTTGAACATTTTAATCTGTAACATTTGGTGTAAATTGTAACTTTCAGAAACTTATCTTTTATGTGGTGCAGTTTGCTTTTATGTCCCTACTGTCTAATCTTATCTTCCCATGTGCTGAAATATAAAAATTCATTGCAATTATCTTTCCTGTAGTAAGATATCAAGGAGTTGGTACATTGTAAGGGGACTGGGTTGAAGTACAATCAACACACATTTTTCTGGATCTAAAAATACCAGTGTTCCAAAGGTCAGCTAAATGATAAATCCCGTTCTAAGTGTATGTATAATACACATGAATGCACACTATAAATTTGTTTTATAGATTTTCATTGAAGTGCTTCACAGTCTGATGATAATTTCAAAACGTTTCGAGTTTATCTGAGGTCGCCGGTACAGCGAGCGAGGAGGGAGAGCCGCGAGAGGCAGCAAGAGGAGGTTCTGTCCCTCCCGGCCGAGGGACAAGGATCCTTCCTCTTTGGCATGGTGAAAATCCATCCTTGCTCTTCCCTAAGAAGCCACTTGGACAACTTCTCCTGTGGCCAGAGTCACTCCTGTTGATTTTAATAGGAACAGGCCCTTGTATCAGGCTGTTGACTTCTCCTTTGTTTCCCCAAGAGCACGGAGGGTGAATTTGTGCAGAGCGCAGCTGCTGGAGCTTGTGCTGCCTTTCCTGTGTGGACAGTGTGATCCATAACCCACAATTTAACAGCGTTTCTAGCAGGGCAAGCACAGAAATTCTTCTAGAAGTACTCCCAGAGCTCTGTTATCCCCTCTCGTGGTCTTTTTCTTTCCATGGGAAAAGGTGGATGCAACCAAGGCCCTGTAAATAATATAATTTACTTTAGGCATTTTTAGATGCATGAATACTGAAATGGATTTTCTCTAGCATATAAGGAGAGGAGACTTTTATTCCTTTCCAACTGGTGCAATTTATTCAAGTTTGGTGGTCTCGATATGCCTTTATTAGGAGTAATAGTTAAAAAAGAGGTAGTGGTCAAGGAAACTGAAGGACTCTCATCTGTTTCTCAAAATAATAAGTATTTTTAAGTAGACCCAATGTTTCTTGTACCGAACTAAATAAAGCATTCCAGAGTAAAATAAACACGTCTTCCCATTCAGGCTTTCATTGCACAAGTCCTGCTGAAATTCGTGCTAAGAGGGCTTGAGAGTTTCCCTCCCTCCCTTTGGGGATCCCAGTGTCCGGCATTGTGTCCAGCCCGCTCCGTGCTCAGGACAAACACAGCTGGGTGCTCAGGTCTGTGCTCACAGGAGCTCTGCAAAGAGCTCATCAAATGAGAACGCCTCACGTGCCTCGTCTGCGTGACTGTGAGGAGCAAGCCGAGTTTTAGCTACGCTTTCTGAAGTGTTACAGGCAATACAGTTGCTCTTTTCACTGGATAGTGCTTACTTTTCTGTGGGATCACAAATATTTGAATACAATTATTCAGTCAGCTGGACATCTTTTTCCTCCCATTTCTGCTCGAACAGTAGTAGAATTTAGTGTTGATTTAAAAGACTGTCTGCCTTAAAGCAGATTGCAGAGTTTGCACACTGTGAATTGTAATTAAAGTGTAAGGGGTGCTTATTATGTCAACAACTGGCATGAGAACCCCCGAGCAGCAGGTGACCCCAAACATGTGACGTTTGTGACAGCTAGGATCCTTCTTTCACTGGTTTAGCAATCTGAAAGACCAAATTGAAAGAAGCCCAGAGGCTGTATATTTCATTAAGTCCCAAGGGAAGTGTGGGATACAGCTTCCTTCTGCTTTGCTGGGACGTAGCCAAAAACTTTCTAGAGGCTCTGTTTTTGACAGAGGCTTGCTGAAGGGGGGGAAGAAACCTTCCACCAATCACCCATAGGGCCATAAATTTGACATTTCCCACAGTTTCTTTGAGGCACTCATGTTGCTGTGTCAGCAGTATGTCCCGAATCTTGTGTTGTATTGTTTGAAAAGGAACAGTCAAACTTTCAGGGGAGCTGAAATGTTTTTCTTCATTGTCCAACAGCTCCTCTGCTGCAGAAAAAAACCCCACAAGGACTGTAAAGCACACCTCTCCAAACAGGGGCTGCTTTTATCAGCAGTGGGTTCTGTGCACGCTGGCAGAGCGTGTGCTGCTCTCTGACGAGGCAGAAGAGTCGATAACATTTCATCCATGTTACAGAGCAGGCAGGAGATTATCAGTTATACCCACACACGACCTGATTGCAGCAATGATAGGGAAAGGATCCTTATGAAAGCGCTGTGCTAAGTCTCTCCCCGCTGTAATTCCAGTTGGGTTATGTCAAGAATTATCTTGGCCCAAAGGCTGAATTATATGGTGTGTAACGCAGCTTGTAATTTATTTTTTAAATAATTCTGAGTTTTGTGTTAAACAAATTCTTTGGCCACAGACCCTGCCACACAGCCCACCAATCTTTTTGTGGGTGACCTGTGGTGCAGCTGGAAAAGCCATGCTCTTCCTGAGCCTCCACGGGAGAGCAGGGAGCACTTCTCTGCATGGCTCAGGGGTAGAAGGGCTTTTCATCTTTGATAAGAAATTTTACTTAATTTTTTTCAAGAGGTTTGAAAAACAGCAAATGTGTGCTCATTCTCTTCATTTGTGGTTTGTTACCGTCACACACTTATTGATCTGTCCATCCACGCTGCCACAGCATGTCCTGCCAGCTGGTTTGTGTTGCTGGTTCCAGATCCTTCCCTTGCCTCGTGATTGTTGAGGGGTTTCCATGCTCCCTACATCAGTTTACATTGATATATGTTTTTAATTAGTGGATGAAAGGTTTAGAAATCTTGACTCCCAAATGTGAGCATTATCACTTCCACTGAGTAAGTGTTTCTGGTCAAGTCACTTAACCTATAGTCCTCGTCTGCTTAGAGAGATGCTACAGTAACCAGCATTTTCTAAAGAAAATAGATCAAGCTAGATAAAGATAAAATAAATTTAATAGTACTCCTTTTAGTACTTCTGTTTCAAAGGAGTATTTTGAGAATTATTGTTGATGTTGTTCTTTGATCTTGGATGAAAGATGCTTTAGAAATGTAAAATATCTTTGTTTTTTGTCATCTCAGTGGCTGTGAAATTTTTCTCAGAAATGAAATTTTGGAAAACACATGCAGAAGGTTTCAGTGTAGACCCAGTTGTTTAATTTTTTTTAGTAGACTTTCAGAAAAAAAAAAAAAAGTGACTGGGTTGTTTGTGATTACACATAGCACAGTGTGTCAGTGGAGATGTAGGTAATCTGGATTTCTTCATGCAACTTCCCTCATTTTGACATCATATTCCAGTGCTACTAAAAAAATAGTAAAATTACTAAAATGTTGTGATTTTGAGGGTGGTTTGGAGCCCTTCCTGGCCACTCTGTGTGCTGCCATAATTCTCACAGGATTGCATTTTTATTTCTAACCCTACACGCGGAGCCAGTCGGACTCTGGAACTGAGACAGAATTAGGCCCTAAGAAGTGCTGGAACAGCAGCTTTGCCACCTCTCAGCTCTGGCCCAGGGCAGTGGTCAACTTAATGTCTTTGCATTTGATTTCAGTACATTCTGACAAAGACCTGCGAGCAGCCTCTTCCCTGCCAGCAGAGAAGTGGGTGGAAATCCTGTTAAAAATGGCAGAGGGAGTAGTTGTAAGTCAATGAGGTGGCTACATTTGGTCTGTTTGTAATTTTTGGACGACTGGTTTCTTTTGAAAATCAGCTTCTAAGTGAACCCTTTCCCAAATGTAAGGCTGCACCTTTAACTTTTTGCAAGGTCTGTTTCTGAAGAAAAAAAAATAAACAACATTAGTAATGTTTTTGTCTGGGGAATTTTAGGGGGATTTTTTTTTGTCAAACTGAAGTTTTCAGGCTCTGTAACGTACTGCTTGCTAAAAGGCACACTCTACAATGCATTAAGTACAACAGAATATTCCTTTGCAGGATTCCCTTTGTTGCAGACATTATTTATGACATTTTAGTCAATATTTGCATGGCAGACTGTCCAAAATTATTTTGTTTTAGGCACATCACTGATAACTGGACCCATACTCTTTATCATTCTTTTACATTCATTAGTCACTCTGTAGTGTTTTTAACATTTTAAAACACTCATGCAATTCAAAGGAAAATAGATTTCAGCCAAAACGCCTTCAAAATTATCTTTTTTCCTTTGAGTTATTCAGCGATTTTTAACACTTCATATGTTTGATGTTTTTTTCTTTAGTCTCAGCAAGGCAAAGTTTTTGCAGGCTTTGACTATGCTAAAGATAGGATTTTGATAGAAAAAAAAAAAGTGAGGTAAACTGAACTTAATGTGAAAATGTTATCAGACGTGGTGTAAGGTGTAGCCAGCCAAAAAACCTGGCTATTTGCCTTCTGTGTAAAAGGTAATTTAAAAAAAAAAAATTACAACAAAACTAATTAGCAGATATTCTAATGCAAGAAAATGTTGCTGTTAGTAAAGTTTCTTCAATATGCCAGAAAGCAGATGGTGGCAATGGAATAGCGTTTTCTTTTGCCAGCTTTTCTATATGCTTTCTAAACCTGCAAGAGCTTTTGCTATTCAGTATTCAAATTTCTGACACTCTATGATCTTTTTCATCTTAAAACAGAAATAGAAACTGAAACTTAAAAATGTAATCAAGTCAAGCTGTCTGTTCATCAGATCATAACCATGGCTTTAAAAGTTTGATTAAAATTTCGTCTACGCAGTGTAGTTACGGGTTTGGAGAGCTCTGGACTTTTCTGGTTTTAAATTCCTTCCTCAAAATACGAACTTGCGGCATTGGGACCCAGTGAAAATGGATTTTAGGATGCATTTTCAGAGTCAACACATTATGCTGAATATTTTTTTTAGGGGCCAACTATATATACACCCAACCCTTTTCTGTATTTATAGTGATCCAGTGTCCTTTGAGGTGTAGATATAATTCCAATTCTCCATGATTTATGGTGGTTGGACCTCAGATTTTGCTGTTACTCATGCCGAGCCTGCAGGATGTTCCTTCTCTCCAAGTTTTAACTTTCTCTTCCACTTGCATGGCTTACAAACACAGCAGAAACACAGACCAAGTAGGCTGCCTACCAAAAGGCTGCTTTTTTTTCTGCCCGAGTCTGTGGTGTTGATGCCAACATGATACTGATGCAACAAAACACGTCCCGATTTTTATGGTAATTCTCAGTTCTCCTTCGCAGTCTACAATATTGTGAGAGTAGAAACAGATCCACAGAGCAACAGTCAGTGGCAATTCTTTGTGGGCAGAACCCTCTGACTTTACACTTGGAGAAAGGCTTTGGGCTGATGGCAGTATTTCTGCAATTATTTTGGGGGGAAAAAGAGGCAAAAGGAAAGGAGGAAGGGAAAAAAAGGGAGCTATCGAGCAGCTTTTTCTGCTGTACAATTTTATATATCTATGTATTTTTGCCAGCAGTTTAATTTTGTATATAGCTTAAGAAAACCTGAAATGGAAATTTTTCACATGCCACGTTGAACTCCTTGCAGTGCACAGAACAAGGAAAAGACATCTGCCAGAAAAAAAAAAAAAAAAAAAAGAAAAAAGAAAAAAAAATTTGGCCACTACAACCAAATATGTACTTAAGAGGGACTGAAATGGGAGCCAAGAGGAAAAGTGTCAGGTACATCAAAATAAAAGAGTTGTGAAAACAGGACTGCAAGTGTAGATCCACAATAAAAAAATAGTACCTAAACTTTGCTTAGACTGCCTCATCTGTAACTTGTTATTAATCTGCTATTGACAGAATCTCCATGGAATATTAGTTCATCTTTTGTTTATTTCTGAAATAGCCACACATATTTTTATCATCAACATTGTTTTTCCCTGTGTGAAACAGAATCATCCTGAATAGGGAAAATGGGCCCATTCTTTGAGATATTAGTTCTTTTTAAGTATTCTTCACTCTGTTGGATGTACAGATTCCTAGTTGAGTTTTTGGTTCATCATAGGAAAATGTTGCACTTGTCCTTTCGAGGAAAGAGAAGCGGGAGAGATTGAAAAAGGAGGAGGCTGGGGCTCGTGCCCAGTTCGTTGGTGTGGTGAAGGCTTTTCTTTGTTTTTGCTGGCTGATGAAGCCTGGAATGGCTGAGGCTGTGGAGAGACCTTGGGAACAGGCACGGACTGAAATGTAGGAGCACGCTGATGGTCCCCACGAGCAGCGTGGCTATCCGTGTGCCGCTAGAATGGCCAGCTCTGGACAGCAGTTTGTGAAGCGTGTGCTTGTTGTCAAGGGCTTATTTGGCTTTCTGATGGAGGCAGTTTTGAAAAAAAAATCTGCTCCAGAAAATCCAGAGATCCTCCTTGGGCGTGACCTTGCAGCACGGCGCGCCTTGGCCGGAGGAAAGGCACCAGCTCGCCAGCTCCTGCTCGGGATAAAGGATGAGGATGGGCACTGACGCCAATAGCCTGGGAATACGCTGCTCCCCGCCCAGGGTCCCAGAAGGATGAGTTTGTCACAATAAATAAATAACAAGGGGATGGTGGGGGATAGAGATTAATTGGGTGGCTGTACGATCGCCAATGGAGTCTCACCATATGGTGGACATAATCCTGCTTTGCTGATGGTGGTTTTCTCACCAGGGTAAAACCGCACAAAAGCAGAATGGAGGGTCTTTGACCAAAGCTACCAGATCTGCCCATCACACAGGCTCATCTCCACTTGCCTTTGTAGATGAAGTCAGGCATTGCAAAACCAGCTCTTTAGTCACCCTATATACTATTGTTGTTGTTAAACTGAGATAGAAAATACTCTGGAGAGAGATGATTTCTTGTTTTTCAAAATAACTAATGAGAAAAAGAAAGGCAAGTGAAACAGGAGCCGAGCGGACTGGAAATATCCCCTTCTAGGTGACTTTGGATCCACTCTACCAAATAATTTTCTACATAAGGTAGTTGAAGGCTTCCTAAGTGGGCTCTGCCATTGCCATTGTAATGGCTGCTTTGGTGGGAGGGAGACTTTATTATCCAGAGCTCAGGAGCCCAGCCCTGTGCTTTTTACTCCGGTTAGTAACTGTGCCTCTCAAGGTAAATCACTTAACCTCTATGTGCCTCCTTCATCCCTGCATAAAGTGGGCATAGTTATGCTCACCTTTCCCACAGAGGTGTTGTAAAGCTTAGTTTAATGTTAATAAGCTGTTTTAATTTTCAGGATAAAAGGATGTTCTATAAATATACATTAGAAGTAATAATAGTTTTAATGTATGCCATTATTTTATAACAGTGCTTTTCTAGTTTTAGATTTTTTTTAGTGGTTTGAAATTATTACAGGATCAGTTTTTGTTAATTAAAGATTGACATTCGGGCAAAATTTGTTGAATTGTTCTATAAATCCAGGTCCATGTGCACTGAGCATGCCCAGAGCTGAGCTCACCTGCACTTTGGGATCATCAGGACGGCCCTTTGGCTTTTAAAATAACTCTTTGATGCATGTGCTCAGAAGTTTGATGGCTTCTAAATAGAATGGTTCAAATATTTCAAAGCACTTGAGATTCGTATAGTGTGAAGCAATTTAAAATTATTGTACTGCAATTAATTTTAAATAACTGAGCACTGCATATGTCTAGAAACCCGTACAGATCCAAATGGAAGCTCTCTAAAAATTGAAATGATTCAATAAATTTAAATCACTCTGAAGAAATGGATGTAAGTACTGTAAATCATTTTGTGAGGGGGATAAGCAAATTTTTTGCAAGTGAATCTGAGGGTAGAGACTCTAATTAGATTTTTTATTTTGGGGTTTATGATGATGAAATGTAGGTTAATATATATTTCCTAGGGATATGAGGGCAGCTCTTGTTGATCCATATGGTTTCTTGTAGCTCTTACATAGGCTGCTTTTTTTTATTTCCCAAGATTACAGAAACTTAGCAATCCAACTTTGCACATATTTTTTTTCCATTACAAATATCTTTCCCTCCAAATCTGTATAAAAAGACATGAGAAAAATATTGGTCCACAGCTAGAAATGCCAAGTGTATTTTTAAATGCAGCTAAAAAAAAATCCTGCAGAATTAAAACCCTGTGCAGCATGGAAGCTCACATTTTGTGGAGTTGGGCTGCTCAATCAATATGAATTTTTATATGCCTCCATCACTGGTTCAGGTACAACCTGTATCTGCAGGTAGCAAAGTGGATTATTGCCTGATAGCTGTTCGTTAGCTGAGAGCATGTTCTCTCTCCTTCCCTTACAGATGTATTAGAAAGATGCTATCTCGTTGTAGGGAGGCTGCTAAAAATATTGATGCGAGACCTATTGGAAAGTAATGTCATTTCCATTGGCTCCAGCTCAGCTCCAGGAAAATCCGCGTGCGGCTCCCTCCTGCTGCTGCTGCTGCTGCTGCCGTCGCGCCACGCGGGCTCCCTGTGCCGCGAGCCCAGCTCCATCCCAGCTCTGGGGGTGCCGCTCTTCCCCAGTGCCAGGGCCAGGAATGACAACTTGGTGCTGCTCTCCTGACCCTTCCATTTCGCTGCGTCCCCAGCAGCCACAGGGAAAATGGGGCAGCGTGGTCCCTCCTTGTGGAAGAGCCCGGCTCTGCTCTTGGAGCGCTTCATCCGGAGATGTGGCCACCTCTTGGCAAAGGGTTCCTGAGGGTCTGGCCTCTGGTGTTGGCGTGTCCCAGATCCTCAGGGTGGGACAGAGCCCTTGGAGGCCGAGGGAGCCCCTCTGCCAGGCTACTCCTGGTCATTGTGCTCTGGGGAGGGAAATTTATTTCGGCATTTGCTCCATGGCTTGGTGGGCTCTTCCTGGCTGGAGGAGCCACGGAAAGCGAGAGGGGCCCCTCAGCAGGGTCTTCCTTAAGGCCTTACCTTACTTTTAGACAGTTGTCATTATCTTTGTCTAAAGGTCATGGCTAAATTGAATAAAAGGAAAGCTGTGTGTTCCTGTCGATGCACAATGGCAGTATTGACTTTCGTAATCCAGTTTGCTGAGGGGTGAGAGAATTAAATTAGATATCTAAGCACAGAAATTGAGAGCCTTTGAAAACAAAGATAAGGAGACAGCCTGTATTTTCCTTTTCCTGGGAGCTCTGGGCTCAAGATTTTGCAGGTGTGTCATCTGATCCATGGCTTGCATCGATCAAAACTGTGCCAATGCATATTTAATTAGCAAGGGGACCCTGGATGCATTATGGCCATCATCCCTATATTGAATGGACTGTCAGACTTTCTGAATGCCTCCCCACCCCCCCCCGCTTCGTTGTTTGGGGAGCTTCTGCATTTTGTCTGAGCAGCTAAAAGTTTCTTTGTTTTTAGCTGGTGATGCATACAGCACCACTGAGGAGAATACAAACAAGTAAAGTCCTAAAGTGTTTATTTTGTCTAGGAAAAAGGGCTGAACCAATTTGAATCCTTTGGGTAACGGATTTTTGTATCTCTTGGAATTAAAAAAACACAGTCGCACGATGTTTACTTTAAGAATATTTTATTATAACAAATAAAATCTGTGCTGTGGGATTTCTTAAGGAAGCCTTTGATGACAATTTGAATTAAGTCAAAATTAACGTTTGCTACTGCAAAGGAATAAATAGAAAATGTTCCAGAAATGAATCAGTAAGCAGGAATCAAAGGCTGTAAACTGTTTTAAAAACAAACATTTACAAGTGAATCAAATACTTGTTTGTAATATCAAGGAACAAATATGGGAATACACAGATTCCCCACATTCTAGGCTATCACACGATAGCAGTAAATCATTTATGGGCTTGTGAGAACAAAGAAAGTTGATTTAAAATGAAACCATTTTGATACAGCTTTAGGGTCTCGGTGAAGTTTCGCCTTCTTATTCCCAGCAAGGAGGGAAGTGAGGGGGAATTTCTGCAGCCAAAAAAAAAGTTAGGGAGGGAGTTTTGGAGATCTTTGTTTGCGTCCACCTTGGTACAAAGCCGGCCCAGCAGACAGAGTGTTGCCTGATAAACAGATGTAATACACAAAGTCTGCTTACAATACCGAGCAACAGACTGTGGGCACATGTTTTGGGCTCATTCAAACTCATCAGCATAGTCTAGCTGGCTGTTTTGTTGCTAGTCTGCTTACGGGGTAGCTTAGGAGCGTCTTACTGGTGAAGTAACAAGGAGGGGGGTTTTTTTTGCCACAAAAGTTTTGTGGCAGGGGCTGATGGGAAAATCATTTGCATACATCTTGTTACAAAGGCTGACTACTTCCTGGCTTAGACAAAGTGTTGCCTGATAAACAGACTTAACACACAAATGTCTGTCTGGAATAAACAACAGCAAGCTTTGATTTACATTTCCATTATCAAAGATAATCTCTTTCCCAGTGTACAGGAATTAAGAGTCCTCGCCTTATAAAAAAGAAAAACCAGGCTGGCACCACAGGGATTTTACCAGTGCAGAACCTCGTTGGGGAGCCGTGGGATGGAGTGTACAGTGCAGGGGTATGGAATAAAACTGGGAATCTGGTGCTGGCGTGTACATGTGTGATGGTGAGGTAGATGATAATGGGGCACTTTGAACTCCCTATTAAAGTTGACTTGAAAGCAATGGCTGGAGTAAAATGGAGAGCCAGGCCTTCCTTTAAAGAAATCCTAGTAGCCACCAAAATCGCTGTAAATAATAATTGTAGCATATATGGAGTGACCCCTATGTGTTTATATTATAATGTATAATGAAGGGAAAGTGAGTGTAAAAAAGCCCCAGTCCTGGTGCTGGTTTCTGTTTGTAAATCCCTTAAGCGCACCACATAAGACTGTATATAAAAGAGCATAATTTCAATTTTTTTTTTTTTTAATGTATATAAATCTTTGGTAGAATCCATGCCCAAAATTATAGATGAAAAATTTATTGCATGAACACAACCCAGCCATATAAATTTTTTATTACAAATAGGGCTCTGAAACTTGAATAAAATATGTCAGTTTATTATACAGTATTCCCCCCACCCCCAAAACATGATATGAATGGAAAATTTAGCTTGTGCACTTCTGTGGTGCTCCTGTGAGGTGCTGGGCTGGTGGAGGAGAGGAACCTTCTGTATTTCACTGCAGAGCAGGCTCAGCATGGGCAGTGGCGGTGCTGCCCTGCTCATCTGGCATCGCCGGTCATTTTTTTCCTGCACTACGTGGGGATCACCTTTACTGTTTCCAGGATAGATGTGTCTGCACCTGTGGTAGCTCACAGGCTGCTCAGAGGCTCACGTTCTGCTGGGGAGCTGCTCTGCAGAGGTAAAAAATTGTCTTGGCACCCACTCACTGGGTCTGCGCAAACCAGCAGACAATGAGGAGGGTCACTGCCATCCCAGTGAATTCCAGGCTGGATTCAGCCTGCCCTGGAAAACACAGTGTGTTTTTGGGAGTGCTCCACAAAGTGTCCCGTCTCTCCCCAGTCAGGTGGCCATGGAGTGGTTTAGCAATTGCAAGTGCCATGGCACTCAAAAGAGGCTTTTTTGGTGGAGGAGTGCAACAACACTTCACCGTCTGTGTCACGGTCTACAAAAAAGAACAACATTGTCAGTCTGTTGACATTGGTGCTGTCCACGGGCCAGACTTTCCTGGGAAGGTTTTATTCTTTCCAAACAATGGAGTGCTCCCTTCCAGTGCCGCCAGCCCTGCTTCCCTGCAGCCGCCATGCAGCCCAGCTGGAGCTGTGCTCCTGCTGCAGCTGAAAGGGAAAACTGCAGCCTGAGAAGTCCAGAGCTTCCGTCCCGGAGCTGAAGGTCCCTGCCTGCATAGGGTTTGGGATCAGGCAGATCTGGGGCTGGGTCCTGCTGAGGTAGCATATGCTTAAGGAACAGATCCAAAAGGGAGCGGAGAATAGAGACGTGAGAGGAAATGCTACTTTGAAAAACTAGCCTGTTTTGTTGTTTGTGTATTTTTTTTTTCCTTTATCCCTTAATCATAATTGATTCTTGGAAGTGGAGAGTAAAATAGCTTCAACATGTTTTTTTGATCCTGTTTGCCATGGTTGTGGTTGATACCAGATCCGCTTGAGCTTCTCTTGACCAGTAACCTTGAGCCCAGTGCACAGACTCACTCAAACCCCAGCTAGCTCAGGGTTAAACATTCCAGCCACTAACTTTTCTCTAACTAAAAAAGCCCCCAAATAAAACCCTTTGTGCTATTCAAGGTTAAGCTTCCTTAAACATAAAACTAGATTCCTTGGTGATTTTTTTTTTTTTTAATCAGCAATCTTAATAGTGGTTCCTCACTATAATATTTCCAACTCCATCTGAAATCATTTAAATCCTCCCCTTAATAACATGCACTTTATTGTAATATACAGATTCTTTGGCTTCCTACCAGCCTTAGCTTAAGGCACCAATGAAACTCGTTGCCACAGGGGGCCGTGGATTCAAGAGGGGCTCGCATCTACTGTATATTTTGTTTTGTATGTTTTCCAATGGCTCTAATTATTGCAGGTGGTAGAATTTAACTGGCAGTGTTGTTGCTAAAGAAAATAGGCATAAAGTGTATACTGTTTTGCAGAGTGGCTATCAAATATATAGAAAAGAGAAAATCAAATGAATTGTTAAACTGCTCTATAGTAAGTGATTTTATTGATTTAATGCAAATGCTTATGAAAACGATCTTCCATTTATATCAATTATGTATGGGGAAAAATTAATTTATTCCTCCGGTCACCTGTTTGGCTAACTGACTCAGCAGGACAGACATTCCCCCTCCTGTCGTAGCCGAGCCCGCAAAACACTAAACGTTCAGAAAACTGGAATTTGAAAGTTTCCATGTGCAAAACAACAAAAAAGCCCCGACAGGAGTTAGTGCCAACTGCTGAAAAAGCAGAGAGCGAGTGGTGGAGGCTGAGCAAGACTCCCTCGTCCTAGGCAAGACTGTAAAACACAACGGCTCTGATTTTGCCAATCCCTTAACCATGTGGCGGCACATTTATATGTGCCGGATCATCTGCGGCATCTGAATAAAATCAGGGAAGCAAAATTCTGCATATAAACATTTTGGCTAAGTGCCTCAACTCAGTCTTCTTATCTGGGGTTTCCACAAGATGCCACCTTGCATAACAATGCTGAGCACACGCTTGCCCAGTCCATGTTTTCGGTAGCCTCCCGTGATCCCCACCGCAGGATTGAGTGGCTTTAATTCTACCTCGTCCTGTGTTTTACTGCCCTGCGCCTCTCCACGAAGAATAATGCTTAAAGCTGTGTTGTCTTTCCCTGGGAAATTAATATTTAATTTCAGCAGAAGGGGGTGGGTTGCGGGGAAGCAGAATTAGGAAAAACGCCATGGTGGCGATAGAGGGAGAAAGTTAAAGATTCGGCGTGCAAACAAACGTCCTACGGCCAGTGGAGCCCCTCTTGTGCCACCAGCCTTGGTGTTGGAAAAACAGCACTCGAGGCAGACAAAAGTACTTTGTTTGTTCCTCCCAAGGCAGGAGCAGCTTGGGCTGTGCGTGCTGCCCACCGGCTGCAGGGCTGTGCTGGAGCCAAGGTGCCAGCGCCGAGCCCGGCTCTCGCGGCCGCCACCGCCGCCCTCTCGCCGCCTGCCTGGCACGTTCCAAAATTTTGGGAAAGGGAAACACGCTCCCAGTCCCACATTTCAGCAGGAGCTTCTCCAGATCTATAAATTTTTGTGGAATTCCGAGCCTACTTGAAACATAAAGCCCAAACTCTGATTGAGCCATGGCTGGCTGGAGGGAAAGTAAAACCTAAAAAATAAGCAAAAGGCTGATGCCCGCCCTGTAAAATTAAATCCGTTGAATGTTGACTTTGAACGTTAACTAAATATTTTGCATTCCTGATATTTTACCTTTGTTTCTACCTTTGCGGTATCGGAAACTCGAAACTTCTTGCCAAAATCCAGAATACGACAGCGCTGTGCGTGTTACCCCCATAGTGTATCTGCTGGCACTGATTTCAGCTTCAGGGAGAGATTATTGAGTAGATCAATATTTAAAACAAAATTGCAGAAGTGAGGATTTTTTTTCTCCCCTTTAGCTTCATTGGCAAAATTATTAAAAATAATAAATTCAAAAGAGAGGAAATAGATTCTGTGACATACTGGGTATATATCACTTTTTAGGGAAATTTAATTGATTTCTAATAGAAGTATCATGACTGAAGCTTTCTTTGCTATATATTCTGAGTGGTTATATTCTGAAATTCATCAAGTTTTGTTTTGTGGGTGCTTTTTTTTCACTTGTAGTTTTTAATTTATACAAGATTGTCCTCTAAGCTTCTGAATGATACCTAAAGCAGACAGTCAGCAGGTAAAAATATAATTTGAATATTTAAAATAGGCATTTTCTTTATAGTGCTCTGCGGTAATTAAAATCTTCATTTGCTTAAAAGCAAGGAACCTTTTTAAAGCAATAAATTAGCATTGCTTGACCCAAGGTCACTAGTAGTACTGCTTCTTCCAGCACTATTAATACCTCAAAGAAAAAGAAGGGGTGGTGTTATGACTCTGTTGCAATAGAAGTAAGATTTTCAATTTAATCACAGTTAAGTGTCGTGACCTTTTGATCTTGCGTTGACTTCTCACTGAAATGTGGTCAAATTTCAGACAGCTAGTTCCAAACTCTGCAAAGTCAAGGTGAAGTCAGAAAATGGGTTTGCCACGATGAGGGGTGGTGTTGAGGCATTAGGTTTCGTTGTCTAAGTTTTGTTTCACAGCAAAAACTTTTTCTACAGGATCGACAAATTACAGAACAATTTCTGGGGAAAGGAAAAAAATGTATTAATTGCAAAAAAACAGTTATTTGAGGGATTTCTTAAAAAATATTTTTTCCACAGGTAAAGGGACTTTTTTTTCCCAGTCCATAGTGACAGAAATAATTAAGAAGGAAAATACTGTTTGACTAAAGCTTCCACTAAGAATAATTTTTGGACCAAAGAGCAATCATCTTCACATAAAGTAGAGTTAATAATGTGTAAAAAATGCAAAACGCTCATATTTACACACACCCTTTTATAGATCATTTTATTATTTTAGGCAAATAAATTTTGCTTGTTGGAGAGTGTTAGCTGGGAGGTTTGTGGGATTATTTACACAAGTTCTAAAGCAGGTCAGCCAGTATCTGGACTCACTTATCCCACTGCAAATCACCACCAGCACCGAGCATTTTAGGGATCTTGTGGTGCTGTAACCACTGCGAAAGCACGCCAAAAAAAAATCAGCTCTTCCCTCAGTTTTGCAGATTTTGTTCCAGAAATGTGTAGCCAACAATCTCCACGACTATGTAGGGTTGCTAAGTTACCTTTCTATGCCTGCTTGGAGATATGTTTTGAGACTTTACTATGTGTTGGAGTAAGGCTCTGGTTTGTATACAACATAGAGGCTGCATTATAAAAAAACATGTAGGAGAGTCATTTAAATATGCCTTCTTTAAAAAGAAGGATTCTCAAAGCTTAATTTATGCCAACACACACACACCCCAAGCACTCTGTGTAGTGCCACAAACAAGATTCCCTTTTTAAATTTTTTTCTTTTTATTTTTTCTTTTTTTCTGGCTAGCAAACGTGTTACCTAGGCACGGGACTTTTGCCATTATCATGTCCTAGTGCAACACTCCTGTCCTCAGTTTGTACTCTCAGCCTTTTGAGGAAGTCTGGCGCCTCTGATCTATTTTCCACAGCAGACCCTGTAATTTTTGGCTGTATTTTATGTTTTTCAGATTCAAGTCAATCTGAAAGTCCCAGCCAGCCAAGTGAAGCTGATATTAAGGACCAGCCAGAAAATGGTAAGTTCTTACCTGCTGCTCCTGCTTTGGGATATTAAAACAGCCCCAATTTATAAAGATTTTTTTTTTTTTCCCCCATGTCTAAGGTAAAAAGATGATTCAGAATAATTGACATGGGTTGGCTACAAATAGGTTGTGCACTCTCCTCATAGTTAAAATGCTACTGCTTCACTAATCTAAAGTAGCATTTCTTTGTCCAATCCTGGAGAGAGAATTTTTTTTTTCCCCCTTTAAAATTAATTTTAATTAGGGAGATGCCATAAAAGAGCCTGCTGTATGCAACCCTTATCCTTATTCCTCCATAGCAAAGGCTTTCAGTCCCTGGGCCTTGAGTAAAGATATTCAGGGGTGTAGATACAACAGGAAAACAGATCAGGGAGGTTCAGCCACAGCTCCTTGGTGCTTCTCTCCATGTTCTCCAGTGGCAGTGGCTGCATTAGAAGAACTTGCACTTTTGGGAAAACTCATATTCTCTGCATTCAAAGTGGAAGCGATGGCTTCTGCTGGACCAATGGTTTGCTTTGTAAAGAAGCCTGGAAAACAAAATCATTCAGTAATAGTGGATTTCTGTATGTGAAAAGATGACTATGTGTGTAATGGAACAGCTTCTCTTACTCTTTGTGTTTAGCTAAGGTAGACCTCAACAATTTTTGTTGGCCCATCAGCAACTGAGTTTTGTTTTGTTACTTATATTTAGGACTTAGAATAAGGGATGATTATTATTAGTAGTTTTTCTTGACTTCTTTTATCTATAACCAGAACTTTTTTTCATAAGATGTAAATGTAGATTGTGTTATCTGCTGTACTTGGGGTCTGCTCTGCAGGAAAGAGAATTTGTGTGAAGGGTTTATGCCCCTGAATCACCATTTCTGGGGTGTGTAAATCCATGTAGAAATACTGTATCTGTAGTGATACAGGTGTGAATTCCCTTTCTCAGAGCAATAACTGCTTTGCCATAAACCCCTACAAAGGACAGCGAGGCTGAGGGGCTTCCTCTGGACTGCTTTGGGGTTAGGGTTTAATATTAAGGAAAGAAAAAGAGGTTTAGGTACCTAAAAACCTTTGAACTAGCAGCATGAATCCTAGGACATGGAACATAGGGCTCATGGGGCTGCTGAGATTTTGGCTATTTGGGCTCCTGTGTTTTCCTCCCATTAGATATGAAAGGTTTCATATTTTGATAGATTTTGTGCTGTTCATCTCTAAACATACCATCTTAAAACATGGCTGTTGTTTCTGAAAGACAGCGTCTAATTTCCCTTATCAATCCTGTTCACAGAAATTCTAATTTGTAGCCAAAGGATTGCAAGGTTAAGAGAAGAACTGACTAAACTGTGATTTTTGTTCTGCCAATTCTGCTATTTTTTTTTTATGGGGAATATGTTGCCTGTGTTTATTAAATCATATTTTAATTTAGAATGTATTAGGCACCAAGCATGTTATTATTTCATGTTTAGATAATATTCTTTCTCAGCTATTAAAGCACAGTTCATCTTACCCTGCAGTTTCTTGGTCTAACAAAGCTTGCTACTCAAGAACTGCCCTGAAAAGCAGCAATGTCAGTGTTTAATAATGTAGAATCTGTAAAAGCCTAGTGAAATGAAATATCTCTGATTTGGAGCCTGAGTCTTCTTTGTAAAACAATCTTTTAGCGAATTCTTGGAACTTTGCTGCTGACCTGCAAAAGGTACTTTATTTTTTTAATTTTTTTTTTTTAATAAACAGGAAAAGGATTTTTCTCTTTTTTTTTTTTTTTTTTTTTTTTCCTCAGTTTTACTAAAGGGTATTTTTTCCCCACAGCAGCAGCAGCAGCAGCCTCCTCAGTGGCTGTGCACCTTCTGCAGTGCGTGTGTGGGAGATTTTCTGAGCCAGAGCTGGCCCTGAAGGGCTCCTTCCCCCCGGGCAGGCTGAGCTCATTCCCAGCACACACAGCCCCCAGCCCCGGGGTACCCAGCATAGATCAACACAAATCTGCAGCTCTTATCTCCTGGACGTGAGGATGAAAGCAAAACTGCAGCCTTTAGAAAATGAAAAACTGCACGCACAGGAACGGACACAATAAATCATATTAACTGCGTTGTTCTACACTTGCTGTAGACCCACTTCCACAGGGCCTGATCCAAATCCCTCAGGAGTCAATGGGAGGCTCGTAATTGATTTTACTGAGAGTGGGAATGAGCCCACACAGAGAGGAAAAAATTTTTTTAATTATTTTTTTTCTTTTCTTTTTTTTTTTTTTTGAGTCGAAGAAAAAATAGAATCGTGAATAATCTCATTCCCACTGATGCCAACAGTGGAGTGACCAGATTGAGGGCAGATTTGGAAGCATTTTTGCATGTGTTTCTGGAAGGCACAAAGAAGTGTATCGATTCAGGGCTGCCTTTTCCATGCATGCATTCCTTCATTTTAAAAAAATAAATCTTTAAAGGCCTTGTGAGGGTTATACAGCCTCTCTACTTGCCTGTTAATATCCTTTCTGTTCCACTCCATAAATTCTAGAGCTATTTATTATACACATATATTTTGCATACCTTGAGTAATGTAGGTTCAGAAGGGTCAACTATACGGCCCTGAAAAAGAAGGCCTCCTACTACAGATTTTAATTTATCATCCTAAATTGTATGTGTTGTTTTGCAAAGCCTGTGTGCCTAACCTTCATTGAAGTGAAGTTCATGGGAAAAAAAAAGCTTTTTTTTTTTTTTTTTTTTTAGAACCACTCCTGGTGTTTTTCTAGTGGGTTTTGCTGGTTCATTTTCTGGAGCAGGATCATCACAGACAGGGAAGGTGGTGACACCTTCTGCTCTTAGTGGTGGCTTCAACACCAACTCTGCTCTTTCCCTCAGCCTTCCTTAAGCCAGAATAGTTTCCAGGCAGCCATCCAGTCACCACTGCAAATATTTAACAGAAATATTAAGCATTTAATTATTTCTAAGGGCAGAGATGCAGCATGCAGGCAAGACAGGGCTTGTTGGTGCATGGACAGTCCAAGGTCCAGATGTTTTGTGCTGGAGCTGGGGGTAAAACCAACACAGGGTGTGCTGCTCTGTCACCATGGGAAACAGCTTTTTGGGGAGAGGCAGAAAATCCAGAATTCCTCTGTTTGTTGTATGGGTGAAGAAATTTTCAGGGGCAATAATGAAAGAGGCCAGTGACTTCATCTGAAGGGCAAGAACATTTTTTGATGCCCTGATATTTTGCTCAGACGAGGGGTTTTTTCTGACCAGCTGGGTGGAACAACCATGTGGAAAATTCCCCACTTTTGTAGTTGCCTAATGGTATGTAAAAGCTTCATTTCAGTTGGCACCACGAAGTGATTTTGCAATTCACCCAATCAAAAAGAAAAAGAAAAAAGGGGGGGGGGGGTGGTTACTGATTTTAAAAGCTTGTTAAATGCACTGGTTTGGTGTTGTGTTTTATAAACAAACTAGTTTTCAGTGAAGGGAGGATGACAAAATGGGTAGTCTGATGTAGTGAAGTGACTGCATGCCTGGGGATCAGGAACAACTGAATTCCCAGCTCAGCACTGCTGTGGACACTCTCTCGGGCTTTTATTCTCACTTTCAGTGGTGGAAGCAGCTATCAGATAGATTTTCTTTTTGTAAGTAGGATTATTTTAAACTTTTGTAGGGAAACCTTTTGCTCTTGTTGTCTGCAAAGTGGGGATATTTGCCATTTTGGCTTTCAGAGAATATTAAGAGTCAGATTCTGCTCTGCTCCATGAGGAGCTGAACCCTGGAGAGAGGCAGGGAGGTAATGACTGTGGTGCTGCTGTCAGTGAAGGGATGTCAGGCAGGGTTTGTGTTTGATGTGGTGGCACTGGTGAGTGAGTAAGTGCAGCGTAAAGGTGCACACGAGGTGTGCAGTGCAGAGCAGGAGAATGCTGTGTCATTTCTGACAGCTGCTCTCCAGCAGGGGACTCTGGTTTGGTGCCTCAGAGATGGTAGCACAGCACTTTGATTGTAGATGAGCGAGCTTTTTTTAAAGAAGTTGGTGAATTCTCCCATTTCAAGTGAGCAGGGCAGCATTCATTATTACAGCTGATTGCAAATGTGTGCCAAATCCATTGCTCAAACAATTTCTGAAGAGGGAGAGGCGTTTCTCTAAAAAATAAAAATGTGTAATGCCCAAACCAAATGCTTTTTGGCTTTAATGCAGTCTTCACTGCTTTGAGCTGCAAGTACCTGAACAGCACTGCAGGAAATGAAAGGCACATTGTTCATTGAAACATTAAAAAAAAAAAAAGAAAGAAAAAAGAAAAACAGTGATGCACCGTAACTGGCAGAACTCGTTTTTCAGCCCTGCAGTAATTACACTGGACTTGTAAATATCATCTGTGAATTCTTTGCTTAAGTAGGGTTGGACTTGAGTATTAAACCTTAGAAAAATGCTTAAGTATATGCTTACTTTTCCATGCCTAAAAACAGAAAGGAAGAATTTCTGGTCCTTGAGCTGTGGGGGGAAGAGAAGGCCACAGTGGGAACAAATGCAAAGAGAAGTTTCTTCTTCTCCAGGCAAAGTTGGTCACGGAAGGCGTGATTTAGCTTTGGCTGAAAGGGAGGAGGAGATTATGTGTGGGAAGACCCCTAAGCCTAAACTAACAGGCTGCAGAGCCCAGTGCCCCTGTGAATGTTTTCCTTCTGCTCCCAAATGTGGCATTCCAAGCAGTGGGATAGCTTGGGCCGGGGGAAGCATCTTGGACTCAGAGCTCACCCTTCAAACCCTCGTCCCAAGCACAGAGCTGGTGACTGCTCTTGGTGGCTGTCCCCATCACTCATCCCAGGTGAAATGGCAGCTGAGGGACATCCAGTTCATTCCACAGCCAAATTTAAAACAGAGCTCGATGCCAACTCTCCAAGGAGGTGCTGGGGCTGTCTGGAGGCTCCCCTGTCCTTGGATAAGCCCCTCAGCTCCCACCTGAGGAGTGCAAGGACACGAGCAGCCCTCTGAACACACCATGCTGGAACTGGTGCTGTTAGAAAACACACGGTCTCAGATGGCTAACATTCCTGAAACACCTCATTTTCAGGAGATAACTGAGCCTTGCAGAGAAAGTTTTCTATCAGTTACAGCTGCAAAGGCAGGAATACAGTAACGGCGGCTTTTATTAATGTTCTTGTTCATGGGATTATTTGCATCAGAATCTTATAAATGCAAGAAGACTCTCCTCTCTTGTTTACAGAGCCACGCTGAGGAGTTATCACAGCCTGAGGGACTAATCTAAAATTAACTTTCTTCAGAAAAAGCTTTAAAAAAAAAGCCCTTAGCATTTCCAATAAGGAATCTCATCGCTGGCGCTGAAGTCAGAGCTCCTGGTGATGTCAGCTTGTTTGCACCTTTGGAACTTGCCAGGACCAAATTCTGAACAGATTTGCACCCTTACGGATCGCGTTGTGTGCTGACTGGGAACAGCAGTGGGGAAATTTGTCCAGGCTTGGAAGCTGTGGCCGAGTCTGGGAGTGCTGGTGGGGTCTGGTCTCTTCTGGCTGCCCTGGGACTGGGCAGGACAGGCTGTTGAGTCTGACAGGACCCATCAGCCAAGAAGGGTCTGCTGAGGTCCAACCTGTGTTTCATCACCCCCTGAGAGTGCCTGCAGGCAGCTCTGAGCCAGCTTTTCCCAAGGAAACAAAAGCAGATATATCTGGCTATAAATTTAGCTTATGTGCGATAGTAGTCTTGCATTTCCTTCATCTTATTTCATTGCATTACATTCCCAAAAAGAGCTAGAAATACAGCATTTCAATCATAATAACCTAGAATTGAAGCTTTGCAGCGTCCAGGTGTATTTCCCATCCAGACTCATGACTGTCATGACGAATCATCTGAATTATTAGGAAAGAAAACACCATTTTCCCCTATAATACCATATTCTTTTCTGAGTCCAGACTGTGAGGCAGAGTTACACCATTTCCAGGATTTAGTGGGTGCTGTGGTAGGCTCAGGATTTAGCCTGCTTATCAGTGGTTGGCACTCTCTTGGGGGAATCCAGTGGTGGCAAATGGCTCTGTCTGTCAGTCAGGCCAGCAATGGGGACGTCAGTGGGGTCAGCAGTGCAGCCTCTGCTGGCCATGGCTGGAGACCCCTCTCACCAGTGACCTGCAGTGCTCGAGCCTTGGGCACTGACAGAGGGCTTCAGTCTCCACTGCTGCTCACCATTAACCTCCACGAGCAAAGCATTCCCACAAAAAATTCATGCAAGGCGAGGATGACAGGAAATATTCAAAGCATGAAATGAATGCTTATAGCATGACAAAGCAGTGCTTGAAAGACATGAAGAGTTCATTGCGCTTGGAGTGGCTGAGCACTGCAAAGGAGAGGAGAAATAAATGTGGCTCCAGTATATGTTTTTATTTCCCATTGTGTGTGTGCAGAAAAAAACAATGAGCCCTTCCAATGGGTAAGGTGCGTAAATGCAGCTAATTATTCTAAGTCTTTTCAAAAATGCATTTTTATTCTGTTGCTCCGTCCCATTCTCCGTCCCATGAGTCTTTATCCATGAGATGACAGCAAGGGCCATCTAGAGGGCAGCTTGGAAATGGGATGGCCAGGAGCAGCCTCTTAGGGAACTCCTGAGCTTCCCTTCGCAGGGTCAAGGATTTTCTTTGCCCCGAGGGCACCTCAGTGCCAGGTCACTGCCCCCTGCTCTGTGCCAGCGCTGGGATGGGCAGGCAGCCATCCTGTGCCCATGTCCCACGCCCCAGGACACAGCAGCTGGAGCTGTGAGCAACCACCAGCTTTCACTACAACTGTTTTTAATGTCTCTCTTCTTGAGAGAGCTGCTGTTTAATTAGCAGCTGGGAGCTGGGTTGCGTCAGGGTAATTGCGGCCGCCGGAGCGGACCACAGGCTGAAGGATGCTTGGAACACCACCCTGCCCACCAGGAAGCTGGGCACTTAGGGGAAGCAGTTTATTTGTGGTGTGGGCATCGTTTAATTTCTGTTGAGTGGAGAGGGGAGTTTATTAGTGGAGGGAGGATGGGATGCCAAGGTCTGGCTCACAAAACAAAACCCCAAACCTTTCTGTTTGCCTTTCTGTGTAAAAATTCCCTGGTGCTCGGTAATGTAAGACAAGGGGAAAATTTTACTTGCAGGAGAATTGCCTTCCACAATAACCAAGAGAAAAAACACAGAACGCCCACACCAGAGCAGCATGATCCAAAATGTGAACTTTTTACGCCTCCCCAACCTTCTAGGTTAGGCTTCCAACCAAGTGATCTTTTATTATCAACATGATATACCCTTGACACAATTTGGCGCAGTGAAGCTTCTTCTGCTGAACTCGTGATTCCATTTACTAGATCTGATGAAAGTTCTGTGAACCACAGTAAAATGTGATAATTAGTAGTTTAATTCTTTTAGGGTGTGCGTATTAATTGAAAAGGCTTGAACTATAAATACAGGGCCTGTGGATAAAAGCCCCCTCTGAAATCAGTTGCTTCACCCAAGTATTCATTACTCCACATCTCCTTAGGTGGTGTCTCTTTGTGGCAGTGAGTGGGAAACCTTCTCTCAGAGATCACACTAGGCTGGCTCACCGCTGCTCTCCTGCCATCAGAAGTGCTTCCTGGCCAGAATTTTGCCCTCTGTGGTCAAACCTCTGGAAGTTAGGAATGTGTGCTGGGAGCTGTGCTGTGTCCTGGGGAGGCACTGGCTCCCTTCCTGCAGGACTCAGAAGGGGATGAAGGCTTGAGGCAGAGGCAGTGGGTGGGTGGGTGTCTTTCTGTTTTCTAACAAGTCCACCCAAAGGCATCAGAGATTCTCTGTGACTCCAGTCCCAGCCAGTCTGACACTTCTTAGCAAAAGGTGCTTTTCCTCCCACCTACCCTTCACTGTACCTGAACTGGCAGCACCTAAACTTCAGTGGGTGGCTTCAGCCAGAGCTCAGTTCATCCAGATGGGAATGTCCAAGTGTAGATAAGGGATTGCACTTTCCCTTATCTTTTCCCCTTACCTTTGTTCTTTTGCTCTGACTTCCTGACCAGCACAGAAGGTGTTCTGTTGCCTCCAGACCTTTCCAAATATATCTCCACACTATGGAAATGTGTGTCATTTTTTCACACCTTCCTCTGGTTTCTGTCTGTGGCGTAGTGCCTTTATGAATCTTGTGGTTTTACAGGTACAAGGTGGTTTGCTTTCAAATGGATCCAGACCTTCATACTCATACTTGGTTTGCACACTCAGAAAAATCCCATATGTCTGCACATATTGCAGATTCTTGGGTTTATCAGGTGCTTTCCAAGTGACCTTAACTTTGTAAGCCTGGAGTTGTGTGCCCCAGCACGGAGGTGCCTGTGAAGGGCAATGCACAGCTCCTGAAAGCAGCATAGGGAACTGCTGCTGTGTTTAGGGGGGCCCTTTAGTGACACCAGGCTCCCAGAAAAGGCCCCATCACTTCTATAGATAATTAGATACTATTTTTTAATTGCAGAAGTTGCTAGCTAGGAACTGGAAAGAAAGTTCAGGGCAGTTTTCATAGAGTTGTGAGAATAAAATCCCCTCTGAAGCCTGGCCCTGGTGTGACCGAAATGGAAAAGTACCAGATCCATTTCTTGGAAAGTGAGAAGGAGGCTTTTATTTGCAATGGTCCGCAAATATTTTCCCAGGAGGTAGTGAGCATGGCAAAAGGGGCAGGAGGAAGGTGAGGAGAGTGAGGCACACTTGTAAACACCCTCCTTTCCCTCTGCTGTTGTTATCTGGCACTAAAAAAGGGCGCCGCAAGTTGTTTACAGCGGTTCGTGTTGTTCGTTCCTGCTCCTTTCTCAGTGCCCTATCTTCCCTTGGACAACTTTTTTTCTGGCTTGTGATAGTGTCTGGGTAGGTTTGGGCAGTGGGGTGGTAGGAAGGTGCAAGTTGATTAAATGTGCTGCTTGCTATGAGCATTTTCATGTCTGCTGTCTTAACATTTTTTTGTTAACCACTGTTGCAACTGAAGAAAATGCTGAAGTTTGACAGTTGGGAGTTACTGCTGAGTGTGTGCTGTAAACTATATCATCCCTCTGCCTTCTCCCTTTCTCCCCCTCCTGCTGGAACCAAGTGATTTATAAAATGCCTTCACATTCTTGAGTGAGTTCACACCATCACCTCCAGGCACTGCACTGAGGAGTCTTAGGAGTGGATGGGAAACACAGATCTGATAGCTGGTATTTTTCTCTGAAAGAGGAAAAAAAAAAAAAAAAAAGGCAAAAAGGGCTGATTAAATTTAAAGGAGAAAAGTTTCCTGCTGTGCCCCAGAGTAGATCTCTGTAGTCAGTGAAGCACCTTGTAGTAAACAAGAGATGTGCGTGGTTACAGTGGGGTTTTATTATTACCCACTGCCATTGTTTTCCGTTTTCATAAGATTCAATTAATGCAATCATTTTAGAGTGTCTCTAATCATTACCTCCCGCCCTCCCTCACTTGCACTTGAAGCAAGGGGATCTGCTGCAAGCCACACTCTGCTGTGAGGAGCCAGCGTCTCGCTCCATCCCTGCCGAGGGGAGGCACAAGGAAATGATGGGGCTGCTCCAGGGGATCCAAATATTTATCTTCTCTCTGTCTGGCCCTTGCAGGACACAGGGTCAGCACCCCAACCTGGATGTGGTGTGCCCTCCCATGGGGTCACCATGGCACCCCAGCAGTCCCCCTGTCCTGGCCAAGCACTGGGGTGCCAACAGCAGCTCTCAGACCATGCTGGGCCAAAGCTTTTGCTGGGATTTCTTCTCCCAGGATCATAAGGGAGGGATACTGCTTATGTGGCTGTACCACTCTTACTCACCCAGAGAACCCAAAGCTCTGTCCCAGTTATTTTTCTACTTTAATTCCTTACTCTTAAGATTTTATCTGCAACAGAAGGCTCTTTGGCAGCTGCATCTCCATCTGAAAACCCGCTGGTGTTTAAGGGGGTGTCCCCACCTGACCAGCTTTGCACTGCAGACCTCCTGCAATTTTCCCACATGTTAGACCTCAAAAGCCTGATTTTCAGAATCAGGGAATTCACATTCAGGAAGTTTCCAGCAGCAGAATGCAGAGAGCTGGCCCTGTCCCCCATGCTGTACAGAGGGGAGCCAATTTCAGTGTACAGCCGAGCATGCCAGAGCTGGAGCTGCAGGGGAAGGGAGGAGGTGAGGGGCAGGAGAGGCAGGACAGCAGCTTGACAGGCTGAGGAGGCTGTGCTTTTGAGGCAGGAGGGGATCCCCACAGATTTCTGTGAGGGAAGGCTTAGAGCAGTGGTTGGGAAGTGGCCCACGGCTCCATTTAAATCAGTAACAAAGTGGGCTGGAAAGGATGTGACAACCCCAGCAAGCAGCTGAGCAATGAGGCAGCTCAGTGCTAGTGAATCCAGATTTCTGTCTGCCATGGCCATGAAGGATGGATTTGCAGTAGGACTGGGGGCTGTCCACTGTTAGAAGGAGAGGGAAGTAAAGATCATCCCGTGTACAATGTAAATGTAAGTTGTTATTACTACTATCGCTATGTCAGCCGTAAACTGTTCCCACGAGAACTGAGATGCAGCATCATTGAAAAAGAATGTCTTACTGTGAAATGGGCAGCAGAAACACTGTGGCATTATCTGCCAGGCAGTGAATTTACCTTGGTGACAGATCATTATTCCCTCCTGCAAACGAACCGGATGAAGGGCAGCAACACCAGGATAACTCAGCAGGCCTTGTATTTTACAGGCCTCTGGATTGAAAAAACAAACAAACAAAAAGTAGCCAGATAAAACTGTGAGGATGGAGAATGTCAAGAGAGATTGCCTGGGGCAAGAAATGGGGAAGAAAGCAAATTTTCTTCCATATCTGTGCTGACATGATACGTGGACTAAGACATGGATTTAACAGTAGGCATTAAAACGAGACACCAGTGGTGAACCTAAAATCCTTCCTGTCCCTCTGTAATCACTGGAGATACCAGGTCTTTTGATAATTAATCTCTTTCTGTTGAACCTCAGGGAGTTTTAAAACCAAGATGTTTCAAACACTGCAAATTGCTCTGGACCTGAGGTTCTGCTTCTGGAGGAAGCCACCCACCCCTGTCCTGCTCATCCAGAGCAGACAGAGTTGAGACAGAGTTGCTCAAGAGCAAAGGTGGATCTAACAGGGCATGTGGACTTGGCTGAATGATTTCTTCATCATTAGATGTAGGGAGTAGAAGAGTGGACAGGCTATCTACTGCCCACGTGTACTTTTTCCCTTTCTGTTTTTCTTTTGCATTCTACAGAATGGGAGTTTCTTAGATAAATTACCAATTTTTGACAAGCATTCATGTGCTCTGTAGAAGAATGTGTCAAGGGATGGGCACACTGGAAGAGAGAATTTCCTCCCCAGCTCTTCCAGTGAAGTCTTGTTCTAAACTGCCCAAATGAAGCCATTATTCAAAAGTAAAAATGTTCTGTTCCAGTTCTTGTTTTCATTCTTTCATGTGTCTGGGGACTCAACTTCTGTGAAAAAGAGCCCATTCTCACAGGACGCCTTGCCTAATTTTGCAGACAAGAGAGGTTCAGCTATTCCAATTACGATGAGATAGGAATCTGAAATGTTTGGGATCGCATCCATCCTGAGCTGAACTCTAACTTTTCCAAAATCCATCCATCATTATTTTTCCCTTTATTTCCACATTTCAGTAATGCAAGCAAAGGAGGATCTGAGAAGAAATGAATGTTTATGCATCATAAACCATAATAGATGGGTTTTCTTTTACCTGAGTTGCTTTAGTTTAATGTAGAGCTCTCTGCCAGTGGAATTCCTTTTCCTTTTTCATTCTTTCCTACCAGCTTGAAAGTCAGGCAGAGTACAAACTGTCACAGGCCAGACTGCTAAGTGTGGCCCAGAATTATGAAGTCCTGGCCTCTGTGGCATCTTCAGATTGTCTTAAACACATGAGGATAGGACAGTCCACCCCAGTGCCATGTTTCTGCATCACTGGGTATTGCACTCTGCCATACACACTGACTGCTGGGATGCGTTAGATGGTCTAGAAAGACAAAAATCTTCTACCACAGGAAAGGGAGTGCAAAGGTTTAGCTGTCCAGCCCAGCTTCCAGCTCTTGGTACCCCAAGGATATGCCTGAGTTGCTGCAGGCGCCCTCCTGGGATGGCACATCCCACCAATGTCATCCCAATTCCCTGAGCACCTCCCCTGGAACCACCCAATCTGCCACATGTGGGATAAGCCCTTGAAATCAGCGAGGGATGAGCAAGGTCCCTCTGTGTCTCTTCTGTTTGCTGTGTTCGTGTTGAATCCCTCACCATGAGTGAACTCTGAGACCCGCTTTGGGCTGCAGCTTGAGCAGATTACACCAGAAAAATAAACTTGTTCTGTGTTCTGGCCTGACCTTGGCCTGAACCTGAGAAAGTGAATGCCCCTATCACACCAACATGTGTCTGTGGAAGTACAGTAAACACAAATGGGGGTCACTGGCCCTCTCTGTCCTGCAGTCCCAGGCCAGGAGTCTGGAGTTTTGGGCTGTCCGCCCAAGTACTTGTTAATAAATGTCCATTCTTAGTCCGTAAAGGAATGTAGACAGGGCATGCTGCCCTACAAAACACAAACTTAGAATGAAAGGGAAAGAGAGTCTCAGCCGTGGTGCAGAGCTCTGCTGCTGGTTTCCACACCCAGCAGTCTCTTCCCACTGGATTTATGTCCCTGGTTTGGGACTTGGCTGGGGAATTGCCCACTCGTACCCTGGGTGTTCTCCAGTGCTGTCTGTGGTTAACCCTGAGTGCAGCAGAGCTTGGGAAGGCAGTCACTCAGTCTCTGGGGCTGCTTGGGGCTGCAGAGACCTGGCAGAGCCTGGGATTTGAGCCTGCAGAGCCTGGGTCACCCCAGGACAGGGTTGTGCTGCTTCCAGGGGTGTGCAGCACTTTGCCCGTGCACCTTCACTCTCCCAGGGGAGCCAGTCAGGGACAGACGATTGCATGGTATGGTGTGACTGGTGACACATCTCATCCCTCCCCAGACACAGGAATAACTAAGGTGTAAAGTTAGTTAAAATAACTGATGTGTAACCAGTAGACATCAGACTAAAAGCTATCAGAGTTAGTTCTGTGCAAAGAATACATGAGAGAGACTCCTGGAGAGAAAACTCCAAAAATTCAATTTCAAGGACAACAGGTAAATACACATGGAGTTTACTGTGAATTGCAGTTGGCTCACCATTGGTGTGTCAGCTGAGACCTGACACCACCACCACCAGATCAAGACTTAGCTTCCATGCCCAGCACTCTGAATTTCACATCACATTTGTACAATCTCATCTTGAGCAGATACTTCCATCATCGTGGTGTCCTGCCTTTTAGAAGGGCCGTGGTGTGAAGAGAGGGGAGTGCCAGGAAGGGAGGATGAGAGGAGAAGCAGTGGATGAATCACCAGGGTTTGTGTCCACATCACCTAGCAGAGTGAGGCAGGGGAGCTGCCCTCCCCTGACCCTGTCCCCAGCAGCTCCTCCAGGACTCTGGGCTTTCCTAGAGAATCCTGGAAATAATAATACCATATTATCTGGGTGCATGGATTATTCCTATAACTATAAACTAACATGCACATTAAACCCCCCCCCCCCCAATATCTCTTTTTACAGCCCCCTTATTCTGTGTCCACAGGGCTTCAGACTACCTTGGTCCAGCTTTGAGTAGCCTTGGAGGGTGCACTTGTCTCCCACCAGCTGAGGGAGGGTTTTTTAGATCCTGAAATAATTACAGCATCCTTGAGTGCAGTTGTATAATTTCTTGGCAAAATGCTAATTACAGCAAGGTGTTTACACACAATGCTTATTTAAACTTAAGACTTATTTAAAAGAACCTGCATACTTCTAGTAACTGTGTGTCACAGCTTTATTGAGGATCATGTTTTTCATGCAGATTGTGTTCCCATGCTCTGTTATCAACGTAAATGAGCCCATGGCTTTATGTTCAGGCCTGAATACTTCCAGGGCATCTGAATCATGCTGGTATTTCATTTCACCATCTAAAATTACTTTTGAAATACTATGTTTTTTTTAACTTGCTGTGTTATGGCAATTAGAAATCGCTGTGTTTACTAGGAACAGAGAGTCCAGCAGAGCAGAGTGTTTAATGTGATGAACAGTGTTAGGAGCTCATAGAAAAGTCAGATGCGTGTCGACACATATCAAAGCTGTTCTGCTGCTCAGAATGACTGTTCGTGATACTTGTTTCATGATAAACTTCCTCAGAACATGATGTTACTGGAAAAAAAAAAATGATCCACTCTGAGAAATACGCAGGTGACACAGTTGAGTCAGCAGATGCAGCAGTGACACAGGCTTACGTTTATAAAAATCCCCTCTGAACTTTTGTCTCCTGCCGTGTGTACATCAGAGCCCTGAAATCTGTCCTGCTTCTTGGTGTCACTTGGTGGCTGTTCAAACTAGCAAAAATCTTCCCACCACCCTGATGAGGAGGTAGATTCCCAGCTTTAAAAGTCTCAATAGTCAAAAAACTTTCCCCTTTCGTAAGTAATTCACCATATAAATGTTAGCATCTCCGGTGACCACTGATACCTCCGGGGAAATGATAAACATGGAAAAATAACAGACTGTTGTGGAAACCAGACAATCCTACCTCCCATCCGAGAGGGTTTAATTATTGGAGTTGCAAGCGTTTTGCCGTGCACGAGCATCTCGGCATTCATAGGTGGAAAGTACATCATGCTGTGTTTGAAATATCAACTGGATTTCAAAGAAGGCTTTGTGCTTCGGCATGGACCTTTCTTAGCCTCCTGCAGATGGTTCCTGTTGCTGAAAAGAGACATGACTTGTGAGATGGGGAGACCTCCGTGCCGATTTTCCGTGCCGCTCTAATCCCGCTTTACACCCATAAAGGACTTCAGTCCTTAAGCCTTTACCCTCTTTCTCCTAAATATTAAAATTATTTTCGTGAGTGTCATACCGTATTAAAGCAGAATGAAAATGGTTTTAACAATTGCTGGCATGGGGCTTCTGTACAGCATGTGTGTCACAAATCATGTCACTTTTCAGCAATAGGGCTGCTGCCAGCGGGAGGCTCAGAAATGCTCATGTTAATCAAAAATTTTAATTTCAAATCAAATTGACAGTTTACACATGGTGAGAAATGCTTCTCACCATGTGATATTTCAGTATGCTACACTGGGCAAAATGGGTGCACTTTCCTGTTAAGAATTTTGACTACAGTATCTGCAAATTTATGGGTTTCAGTGTATTGGGTATGGTAGTGGTTGATCTGAGGGAGCCCCTTGGAGAATAGGAGACAGAAGGGTTTTCATGCAGCCTGGCACTGGTGAGCCGCTGTTGGCACATGCTGCTGGAGAAATGACAGGTATTCAATAAACATCACTATGGTTAAGAGGAAGATTTAAAGGAGGGAGGGGCTGCGGTGCTATAAACAGGATTTGAAACAAATGTGCTTATTTCAGCCCGTGATTAGTCTGAATACCTAAGTATTCCACACCAGCTTTTAAATATCCTTACGTTTATTTTCACACTGATGTTCTTCACACAGCATGAACAATAATATTTATGGCATTAATACTGTAGCTAAATTCTGATTTGGAGCAGTGCAAACCCAAGTAGACTCTGCGTGTTCCACGGCACGCTCCGGTGGCGTGCGGTCCACAACGCGGCCACAACACACAGCCCTGCCATCGGCTCCTTCCTCCTGCCAGCAGCATCCCAGAAACCCATGGACAGGCAGATTCAGGAGGCAAAATAGCAGCTGATGCTTGGTGAGGAGGGAGAGGAGCAAGGGCAGGTGATGGAGAGAGGAAGGAGCAAGGGCAGGGGATGGAGGGAGGAGCAAGGGCGGCTGATGGAGCGCGCGCGATCAGCCTCAGACAAGTGAGTTGTACAAACCCACATTTTCAGGCATCACCACAAATAAGGTCAAAAAATAAAACAAAAACATCAAAAAACGACCAGTGGATAGAATTTTGATCCTTGCATTATTCTCTTTAGGAGGTTTCCCAGCTGTCTGGGGGTTCCTGAGGTTAGCGCAACGCCAAGCTCGTGATTAGACATTATTTTCTGGAGGCCTTGGAGATGGAGATGGGCAGGGATGGCAATATTCCCTTCTGGGTCTTCCCCTCCAGTGCCCAAATTTCCCATGGGGTGGGTGGGTGCCTGTTGGTGGGAGCACCCTGCAGCACCACATGCTGCCAGCTTTCCCTGGCAGCTCCGTTTGGGCACTGAGTCACTGCCAGTATCACCACAGACCTTGGAGATCTCAGCTGTCATTGCTCTTGTAACCAAGGGTTGATGTGAAAATATGAAGATAAATAACTCCTTCATATTATTATTTTCAGGGAGGCAGGCTTTTCTTTTTATTACTCTTTTTATTGTTGGATGCTATAAATATTCCAGAATTATTATCCCAAGGTAGATTTCATCTCATTTACTTTGAAACGCTTTTGAGGAGGCATATTATTTTATAAGCTGCCAAATGAGTATGACCATTTATAATTATTTTTTTCTTCTTTTCTTTAATATTTCATTTTTGGATGGAGGACCTGAAACAGAAATATGCTAATTTAAGACATCTGTTGTTTTTCAAGCTATAGGCCCCTATCGGTATTAATGCAGGTTTTTTTATCAAATTGGGTTTATGGTAGACAGGGAGATTCTAAATTTTTATCATTATATCAAAAAATGGTATTTAACTAATTTCTCACACACACGAGTACTGAAAAGTACCCAGTGATGTGAGGAGTCATCGGAAATGAAAACCCACAGCAGACATCTTAGATCTTGGAATGGTTTCCATTACACAAGGTCTTTAATGTGAATTGAAATGCTTTCAATGTTTCAAGAAGACCTTTGTCTTCAAGAGAAAGGAGCTACCCGTGTGCCACCACTTGGACAAAACCTGACATGATTGATTGCAATCTGTAATCGCTTCATTAACGGTAATAAGTTTCCATTAATTCCACTATCTCTGCACTTAAATATAAAATGAGTTGGAATCTCCCAAGAGCTGAGGCTGCAGTGGATCCTGGCAGGATCAGGCTGTTGGTGACACACCTGATGCCATGTTTGCTGTGGTCCCACGTTTATTAATTTGGAGCCCAGACTCTGAAGCTCAGTATGACAAATATCAAAAGCATAATTAGGCATTTTTCTCATTAGAGATTCTAAAGTGCCACGAGTAGGAAAGGTAGCACATAGGTTACACATGTATTTGTGTTCTGGTTCACGTCTGGAGCATCCCTGCTCAGATGGGTTCCTTAGGGAAGGGTCAGAGTCCCTCCTCCAAGCCATCCCCAGCAGACATTGATTCCCAATGGCCACAAACCATATGGAAAAGGAGCTGAACTTGAGCTCTGGGCGCCCACAAAAATGAGCAATTTTAGACAGACAATTTCACTGTCTGCTGGATACAGACTTTTTAGCCAAAACCCAAAAAGGCAAATCATTGACCGGTGGTTTTGCATATTGTGAAGGGTTAACAAAACTTTCATTATCACAGTCTATTAAGCCAGGACCAGGAAACAATTTCTAATCAACACTCAGATCTGGGCAGGGATTGTGCAGTCTTTTGTAGGAGGCCTCAGATCTGTGTTCTCTATTCTCACATGCTCACTTCCAGCTGTTGTCATTGAAATCCCACATAATCTCCCCGGGTCAAAGGGCAGTCATCCATGACTGCCGCTGTTAGGAGGTTATGCTGATTTCTGTTGTCAAATATTGGCCCTTTTCTCTTTCAATCACTCCCATTCTGCTTTTTTTAACAAGAAAGATCCAGCCTAGAATTGTATTACATGACTTTAAAGTCTTAAAAGTGTTCCTCTATTGTACTAACACGACATGCCCCGGACGGTCTAATCCATCCTGCTATGGGCCACAAAGAAAGTTCTGGTGCTTCTTAAAACCTCAGCCAAAGGCAGGTAGTGAGTCAGGGAAAAATAACAGCATCTCTGACATGTGGCCCCACAGTTATTTTCATAAGAAAATGCACAATTTGTCCAAGGTGAGCTGCTGCTGTGGCATTAAAATTATATTGGAAATAACGAGCCGAAATAGGAGTGGGAGCATTTGTCAGGGAAGGAGAGAGAGGCTTCTGCATCACCTTTAATGTATAATGACTTGCTTAACTCTTCTATAAAATGTCCACAAATTAAAAATGTAGTCTGATTTACCATTAAGGGTTTATCATTTACAAATTTGAGGAATGCATTTTGTGCAAAGCAATTAAAATAAGGCCACCGTGGCAGCTCTGGTGATCAGCATTTGAGGGCTGCTGGTAAATGCAGATTTCATTGTTCCTACATGCTGTATCCCAGCCTGGTGTTGTCTGCCATCAGAGTGGCACAGACATTCCCTTGGACAGAATATTGTGACTGGCATAGATGGTCTCCTCCATCTCCATTTTTTTTTAGATTCAGAGTTAGTTTTTTTTTAGATATACAGCTTAGCCCCGTGGATCTTGCTTTGTATTTCCAGCATGAGATAGAGCTGAGCTATTTCTCAGCTGCCTCAGCTGGGTCAGCCCAGCCTTGATAAACTCACCTCCCAATTAAGCAGGGTGTAAGTGTTATGAAGGCCTTGACTGGAGCACACATGTTCAGTCCTTCCCTTTTTTGCTGGAGAATGCAGATTAGGAGTTGCTCCCTCAGCCCCATCCTCCTCAGCCATGGAACAGCTAATCTTTTGGGAGTCCTGGGGGTGAGCTGGGTTCCCTCTGATAACATCCCCTCTCTGCAGGCCTGCGTGTGCTGTGTGATACAGACATTAATTTTCTCATCCACATTATTGCTCCGCATTGTTTGTGAAACATGGGATTATCTAGATAGAGGATAAAACCAAAAGGAATCAAGTTGCACTTCGAGCAGAGAGGGCTTTTCTTTTAATCAGGCATTTGGTTAAGATAATAGGCTTGAGACCCTAATTGATTATTACTATTTTAAGGTTTTAAGATGGCTATTTATAGTGAGATGCTGAACATGAAAAAAGCCTTAGAAATGGGTTCAGTGTTAGTTTGGGGGACTTGTGTAATTTCAAAACACTGAAAAGGAATCAAAGTCTCCCAAAAAGCTGTTCTCTGAAGCTTAATACACTGTCACTCAGATTGTAGTGGAAGAAAAATAAGTGGATTTGGGCTTCTTCATCTTCAAAGGAGTAGCTCTCTCCTGGTTTTATTTAAGCTTGGCTTTCAGGAAACCAGCTGCATCTCTGTTTAGAAAATACCTTGTATATTTATGGTGCAATCTAGCTATTTTACAGCAAAAATAATACTGTTGGAATACGCAAGGAAGCCTGCTAATTAAATAACAATAATACCTTGAGCACCTTGAAAACATCTTCAGATATTCAATTAAGGAACAATAACCCCATGAACTTTAACCTATAGACTATATTCAGACTTTCTACATAAAAGTAATTGCATCAGTCATGATTTTCTCAAGCTACAACACAAGCTCTTGATTGGTAGCTCAACGTCTGAGACTCCTTTTTACTGCATTAATTGGGAAAGCAGACAATACTCTCCCTGTAAACTCCATTTTGGGACGAAGGTTAGTTGCCTTTGTACACGTTTACTCATTGAAATAGGAATGTTTGCTTAATAATTCAAAACAAATAGCACTAGACAACAAGTCCTAATCCTGATTTCTCCTCTGCCAGTGTAAATTAGGAGAAAATGAGGTGAAACTCTGTTTGATCAGTGCAGAAAGATTTGTTTAAAACTTCTTTGAGAGAGATCAGAATTAGGCCCCAGCAACTGAAGCCTTTTCTTCTGGCTTCTTAGCTGGGATCCAAAGGAAGAATATGTAAATGGCGTTGGGAATTTTCTCCCCAATTAAAGCAGCCATCAAGTTATGGAAAAATGTTTTCCATGTGGTACCTGGTACAGTAACGTCGTGCTGTTGTGCACAATGATTTAATAGTAACTATCTTGATCTTCGTTATTCAATTTGGTCTTATTATCCTGGATGTTTTCCCCCCTTAGGGAAAGATGATCATCCTTGTGGGCTGAAGTGAGATCTTAGGTGGTGAGCTAAGTCCTACCTGCCCCTAGACTTGCATGAAGGAGTGATTGAACCATTTATTTAATTCCTCCTGGAGGTTGTCAGCCCATCTTTGTTTGGCAGGGCAGCGAGCACGTGCTTTAGCCAGGCATGTGATGGAAGTGGAGCACGTGTTCCAGCAGCTTTGCTGAGTCAGGGCCTGCCCTGGCCAGCCACGTGCATCAATTTGTACCCAAAACTGCCGTGAATGAACTCTGAGAGGTTCATTCTGAGCACCTCCTTTACTACCAAACTGTGACAAAGCTGCAGACATAGCCTGTCATACACAGCGGTTTCAATGTCCCATCTCTTGGATGCTGAGCAAAATTATCACAGTGCAAGTGCTTCAGTAAAGTGCCCCATGAAAAGTAAATCTTGGGAGCTTTCAGGATGTTTAATCATCTTTTCAGGGCAGGAGCTTTGTAATGCTAACATCTGCATATGTAATTGCTTGACTTTACCTGTTTTTCTCCTCATTCAGAATTAAGTGGATCAGCTAAACTGATACATTTTCTGCATTTTGAGCCCTGTTAACAATGTTAGCTTTGCATCTTTTGTCAGTGCTGCTGTTTCCCAGTAATTCTTCTTTTACACATTTAGGTTCTTTGTACTATTTCCCTTGTTTTCTTCTCTCACTGTTATCCAAGCTCAGCAAAAACAAGAGTCCTAGGCCTGGATTTTGCAGTCTGAGCCATCCAGGCAAACCTTTAAAAATTCCTGAACTGCAAATTCACGGACCATACCCTAAAATACATTCAAGATCCAGCTCTAAGCCAAGGGCAAGGCTTTTCTGGGTATCAGGGTTTCCTTAATGATTGGCAAGGCAAGCCCCTGATTTCCTAATGCTTGTAAGTAAATATCAAATTGGAGAGTTGTGAAATTCACCTTCCATTTGTGAAATGTTTATTTTTGGTATTGAAGGGTGGAAATCTTGCCATGCTTGTTGCATGCTGTTGTTTAATGATTACTATTACATGTACTCCCAATAAGGAATGTTCCTGCAGGAGTAAGTGGGCATTTGAAGTGTACCCAAGATAGGAATACTGAAGTCAGCATGCTCAAGATAACTTATTCATCTTCTCTCATGCACTGAGAGTTAGAAGGTATTTTAAATGACACTTTCATTTCTGGTTTCAGTTGTGACAGGTTAAAGTAGCATGGTTTGCCTTGCCACAATCACATTTTTACTGGATAATTACAAAGGGCTCTGGGCTTTCCCTTTAAAAGATCAGCCAAATATCCTACTGTGGCTGTGATTCAGGGTTTGAGGTTTTTTTCCCCTTCCATATTTAAATTTCACCTTCACTCTCCTGCCTGGGAAATGCAGGTGGGAGTGGACGGCAGAGCAGAGCCAGGGTGGTGTGCTGCAGGAAAAAACAGCACGTGGCAGATGTTCGTGGCATTGCTGGATGCACTTCTGGAAGTTGCTCAGATGCTGCCATGATGAGCACAGTGTGAGAAGTTACATAGCATGGACTGGCTTCCCTCTGAAGGGCTCTGCGGAGTAGTAAGCGTCCTGGCCCTGGTCCAGCAAGGCACTTAAGCATATGCTTAATTTTAGGCACATGAGTGGTTTCAGTGAAGACCTAAGAGAATTATTTTTAATTCACAGATCATTTAATTCAATAGGCAGGTCTGCTGCAGCATATGAAAAGTAGATCTTCATATTAAAAATACTTGGGAAATCGGCGATGAACAAACGTTGTGTATGGGCAGCAACCGTTTCTAAAAAGCAGAATGAGGTAGTCATCACCTTTATTGTGGGAAAATACAAAGCAGATCAGGCAATAGCACTTACAGCTATCTGGGAGCTATTTCTAAATTGAAAATAAGGAAAAATAAAAGCTTGTAAGAACATTTTTTTTCATTTGAAGTAGGGAAAAATTTATTCTCTTGATGTAAATAAAAACCTTGTTTGCAGATTGAGGAATTTGTTTGTGTTGAATTTCAGCATCAATTTCAATATTTTATAGTACATTTATCTACAGCTGGAGCATGACAGATTTGTGTATATTTATATGTTTGTGTACATAATACATATGTATACACACATACACAAGGATGCCCAAAGATATACATATACACAGTTTGAAAACTCATCATTATTGCTGGAGTATAAAAACATGCCTGATGCAGAAACTTGTCTCGAGTCTGTTAGCTTAGAGACTGCATTCATCTGGCACCGCGGGCTCCTCGCAGAAACAGGGAACTTCTTCTGTGGAGGAGCAGAATTCCATCAGATCTTGGCTGGAGGTGGAAGGCTCACCTCCCTCCAGATCTCTCCCAAACCTTGCCCTGACACACAGCCTGACATTCCACCCTCTGCAGACCCGCGCAGAAGGTGCATTCTTTTAGCATCCCATCCCACAGGTAGAAATGGCAGTGCGATATTCTGGGTTTGTTTCAACAACCCCAAAAAGAAAAGCCAGGAGTACAAACGTGCAGCTGGCATTAGTCCTGTTGCTCTGACCACTAGATGAGGGTGCACAGGTATTCCCAGCAGGAGCGTGGGGTGCAGGAGAATACACGGAATGCAGGGAAACCGTACTGAGCCTGACAAACAATTACCGGCGGAGCAGATGGTGCCCCTGCAAAACATTCAATAATAAATGTGTGCGTGCGCCGGAATCGGTGACTCTAAGTAGGACAGCCTAAAAAGGTATGCCACTTATCCTGTGGGCAAGCAGGACTTTACAGTTCTTTTAATAATCCCTTTATCCTGCGATTTCTGCTGTGACCCTGATTTCCCAAGCAGGAGGTCAGCCCGAGTGCTGCCTTCCCTCCCTCCCTCTCGCTGAGGTCCGGCTCTGTCCCGGCCTGGCTGCAGCTCCTTTGTCACTGAGCACAGCCGTGAAAATTAAATGAACATTTGGTGGTAGGCATGTTTGCAGAGAAGAAGGGAAATGCTGTTATGTAAAGTGCCATCACATTTTGATACCGAGCGTAGAGGCATTCCTTGCACAGGGGAGCTGAGCGTGGATGCCTCAGCCCTGGTTCCTACAGACGGCCCACCAAGTTCATACTTTTTAACTTGAGATTTATTTTTCCTTTCAAAACCTAGATTTAAATGTTAGAATTTTTTTTTTTTTAGTTGAAAAGGCCTTAGTTTAATTTTTTTAACCATCTGCTCTTCCAAGATCCCCCTAGTGTAACCTTAGAAAAATGAAGAATACATCTTTAAATCTTGTTTGGTTTGAATGAATGGGTAGATAATCCTGATCAGATGTTTCTTTAGAGAATAATGTTTAAAACGATTATGGAACTTAGCTATCCTGTCTGTTTCCTAGGTACAGTATTTCATTTCAGTTGTGAAGTCATTAGGGGTCATCCAAGGTAACCGTTTATTAAAATAGTCCTCTTTTGTTTCAGATTTCCTGTTGAGATGCTTTAACATGTAAAAATCTCCCTGCTGATGTGTCATGTTAGCTTTTCTAACCTCTAGATAGAAACCACAAAGCAGCCTACATAGCTGTATGACTGGTTACCCACCTACATAAACAATAATTACTGCTAAGTGGGAAATTAGATGTCACATTTTAAGTCTAAATGAAAGTAAAGTATTTGAGAATACTGTCATTAAATGCTTGAAGCTAATCGTGGTTCTCTCTCTCTCTGTTTGTTTTACAGGACATTTGGGCTTCCAGGACAGTTTTGTCACATCAGGTGTTTTCAGTGTGACTGAGCTAGTAAGAGTCTCACAAAGTAAGTATGGTGTTGTGTCTGATCATATGTGGTTTCTGCAATCCAAGTTGTTTTTTTTCTTTGATTCTTATTGTTCCCTTCCTCAATTCAGAAACAGCATCTTGAAAATTAGGACTCTCTTCTCCCCACTTCTTGCCAGTGGACAGCATTAATGTGTCCCTTTTTTTAATGGGTGAAAATAAACCAGCAGAATTTTAAAGTCAGCTGATAAATAATTTGATTCTGCAAACTTGCATGTGCAGGCTGATAAGTTTGTCTGGTACCCAGCTGAAAATGGGCAGAGTGCAGATAAATGCATCAGAAATCAGCCTCCCATGGATCCCTTGGAGGATCCAAGGGCTGTATTGTAACCAGACCTCTGGAAATTACCTGATCTGTGCACATAAACCTGGAAATTTCCTGATGCTGTTTTTTCCCATTGTGTTCATCCATGCCATGTATACATCCATGTGTGTGTGATTGTTGGGGCTGTCCCAGTGCAGGGCCAGGAGCTGGACTTTGATGATCTCTGTGGGTTCCTTCCAGCTCAGGGTATTCTCTGAATCTGGAGTTTGCACACCTGCAAGTTGCTGAAGTCATTACCAATGCCAACAACAACTGTGCCAACTTCAGCCCTGCTAATGTCACACATCCCTCACACTTCCCCAGGCCACGTTTGCCATTAGCTGTATGGAATTCTGGCCTCCAGAAGGATTTGGGATGTGACCTTTAAAGAATGCTAATGCCCCCAGCATGAGTGACACGCTGCAGCATGATCATTACAGCCCTGTCAATACTCACTAACAACACCAAATTAAGAGCACCTGTCACCACCCTGCTCCATTGATCAGAGGTGCATTGATTGTATTTTGCTATGACATAATCCAGATAGTCCAAGGAAAGAGTGTGGACAGGCCCTTGCAGAGACACTGCTGCAAAGCCAGGCCTGCAGGGATTTCTTTAGGGATCTAAAAATTCTTCCCTGTGAGGGTGGAGAGCTCTGGCACAGAAATACTGTGGCTGCCTCATCCCTGGAAGTGTGCAAGGCCAGAACTGGGTGATCTTTAAGGTCCCTTCCAACCCAAATTATTGTGTGATCTTTTCTCCAGCTAGTGTGGAGATAATACCACATTATCACCAATCACCACTGCTCCAGGCAAAACCCTCAGCTCTGTGTCCGTTTAAAACCTTAGGGTGCAACCATTTTCTTTAAATGATAAAAATGCTTCTCCTCCTAGATAGCATAAATATTTATTTGTGTTCTGGCTCTGGGAACGTAATTTAAGTCATTCTGGGGCTAGACTATAACTGGCACAAACCTAGTAGAAAATCCATGGTTTTGAGTGAGAACACTGAGTTTCTCAGAGGATTTTCCTGGTTTATTTCTTCTTTTGGAAAGATACTAGCTAGGAAATTTGCTTTATATTCAAAAATTGATGGTACAAGGAAAGCATGGCAAGTGGGAGATACATGAGAGCTCTATGCCCTGGAGAGAGGCAGAGAGAAAAACTTTAAAGAAAACATTTCTCCTGAGCTTCCTTCCCTAGCAACTGGTGGGAATTTTGGGAGAAGGGCAAAGTTAAGAGGACTCAGGAGTCAGGAGGAGCTGCTGAGAGCTCGGCACATTTGCCAATCAGTTCACTTGCTCAAGTGCTTCAGCAGAGCCTTTGGCATCTGTCTGGCCGTGCAGGGAGCAGCGGCTGGCTGTACCTGCAGCCAGGCCGGACAGGCCCAGGCTGTCACCAGGGTCTGAGTGTCCCCGCGCTGTGTCACCTCATCCCAGCGCGACAGCGCGAGGCTTCTGAAGCCCCAAGGGCTCGCCCTGCCCCTCTGCCAGGCATCCCATTTCCCCACAGCCTTATCTTGGCTGGAGCGGCCCTGCAGAGCAGAGCTGCCTCTGGACTCTGTCAGCCGTGCTCCACGAGTGCGCTTTTCCGAGCAAAGTGCCCCCCGCTCCTGGCTGGAGCCTTCCCAGCCTCCCCCGGAGCTTGGCACTGACCTCGAGAGCATCGTGTTTCAAGCTTATTAATTCTCCCTGATATTTTATTGTAACTAAACTGAAACACTGGGTATCAGAAATCCTAGCACTCAGCATGTTTTGCACGTTATGAGCTGTGTCTGAGACGTTCCCTCTGCTTGCAGTTGACGTGCAGCACCTTCGAGGATGGGGCACCTGCACGCAGGAGGAGCATGGGCTTTATTAGAAATAAGAAAGGAGGTGATGGTGGGAAAAATACAAAGATTCAGCTTTTATCTGTTCCAGACACGGGAGTTTGCACTGTTTTTCATGGGCTCTTTAATAATCCTGGGAGGTCAAGACCTCAGTTTTATATCCTGTCTACAAGCCAGCACCTCTACCAAAAATAGTGTCCCCAAAGCATATCGGGATATCACTTCAGAACTGACTCAGAGGGAAGAGTGCCAGCAACTGATTTAGCTACACTGCTTTTGATAGCACCCTGAATTTTCCTTGGAGATGCCCCAGACATGTACTGACCAGCCTTAACCTTGTTTACTTTATGAGGTCTGAGAAGCCCACAGCCTGACATGCCCTGGCTACCCAGTGGGACATGTTTAGTGTCAAGTCCAGCAGCACATTCCCAGAAAACTCAGTATTAATTCACATGCTCATATTCAAAGAATTATTTAACATAACAGAGCAACAAGGTAATTGCTGCATATTTGCCTAAATTGGTATGCAAGGTCTTTTAAAGTTGATATAACCCTCTCTGGGCTGTCTGCTTGTTCCTGTGTCCTGATTTGAGACCAGTCCTCTTTCCAAAAAGGTCATCTTTGTGCATGCCCACTGCTATTTTTCTTTCTCTGCTTGCTTTTGGTAATACAGTGATAGAAATAAGTTATTTCCCCCAGTTTTAACTGGCCTGAGGCAGCTGTTATCCAAAACTAATCTTACAAAATATTGTGGGTAGCAATTATGTGCTGGGTTTATTTAGTAAAGTTCCCAGAGGTCCACATGACAAGGAGTCTCAAGCAAGAGGCAGTTGTCTCCGTCATGCAAATTTGGGGAATGAATTAATCAAGTGAAAGGTCAGCTGTTTCTGTTATCTATCTTGCCTATCAGTGCTGATCATCACACTTTCTGTGAGCTATTGAACAAGTCTAGACTGTGTTGGTAACAGAAACTTGCTTTCTTCAGTCCTATAGATGCAGATTTTCTTTCGAAATGCTGCCCAGCTGCTGAGTCTTGCAGAGCCTAGTAAAACAGAGAAAAGAGATCATAGATGTGCATCTGAAAAAACAAAGGCTCCTCTCCAGCCCGTCTGATGTGGGTGTTGCAGCTCATGCTGTCAGTTCTCCTCCATTATTAGCAGGCAGAGGGTGTGAGCTCCTCTCTGAGTGTTGTCTGTCACCCCAGATAGTGGGGGCACCCTTGCAGATAACAGAGGCTTCATTCTTCCCTCTCTGGAGAGGTCTGTGCTGACAACAAAGGGCTCTGAGGCAGAAGCGTCGGGGACGGGCGGCCTTGGGCACTGACAGCCAGCTGTGGGCCAAGTGAAACCTCCTCCTTTTCTCCCTGCTCGGGAAAATATTCCTCTGGAAAATATTCCATCTCAGGGCCCTGGAGGAGACCCTCTGCAGAGCGTCCCCTTCCCTTGGCAAGGGCTGGAGCAGGGAGAGAGGCACGGGGAATGCATCCCCCCTTGGCTTTGGGTGCGCACCGTGTGCAGGGAGAGCTGCTGGGAAGATCTCCTCCCTCAGAGGTCATTCAAGCAGCCAGATAAACTGCACTGCCCAGGATGTGAAGAAAGATTTAGGATTTATGAACGTTGGCTAGAGCCAAATCAAACATATTTGTTTGGTGGTGTGTTATTTGTCAAAATGACATCATCCTCCGTGCTGATAAACAAGGGAATTCTGACTGCACCCTGGCCTGGAAATGCCAAACGTTGGCTTCAACGTGTGCTGTGTGCAGTGAGGAGCACTGAGGGGGGACTTCCAATCCTTCTGTGGCACCACGAGCACACAAACTTGCTCACTGCTCCTGTGCACACACAGAAATGGCCCAGCTGATTATCCGTGAAACTTATTCCACGGGTTTGAGCAGGATGTTTTGGGAGGCTCAGGATTCTGCATCCATGCTGATGCAGGAGGTGCCAGGCTTGGGGATGGAGCTTTGGGGATGCAGACAGGGCCTGAAGTGTCCTTGCCGTGAGGGCAAGGGCTGGGAGGGAGAGGCACTGCCAGCACTCCAGGCACAGAGCGTGGGTGCAACTAGGGAAACGCAGCCTCCTCATCCAGCTTTTCCCACAGGAAAAGTGAATCCCAGCAAGGTGTGGGCTGCCCTTGCTCTTGTGGAGGGGCTGGGCTGGGCAGTGGATGCCTTTTTGTAGCCCAGAGAGGCTTTTCTCCTCCTCACAGCCACGTTTGTGCAGCCAGGGTGTGATAAACCTGCTGTCCCTGAGCTGCAGCCCGTGTGTTTTCTGCTATACTAAGCACTACACTAGTGAAGGCAGTTAAAGTCAGCAGCATGAAAATTAACATTTAAAAAGATACTCTATATTCCTTAGGAAAGCACTGCTATCCAAAACTCTCTGTGTGGGCTTGGGTATGAGAGGGAGAAAAAAAGATTATAATAAAAAATAGACTGCAGGCATAGAGTGAACAGTTGCCGTGACCTTGCCTTTTGTATGCCATTACACAATTCAATGGCAGTCCACTCAAACCTTGCTCTCGATCAATATCCTATTAAAGCAGCACAAAAAGTCTCTATAAACTTAGTGGTTAGCTATGTTTATAAATGGAACTCAGCATAATTAGATGGTCAATAGCAGGCTGTACTTGTAATTTTAAAATGAACATCACACATTTCATATCTGTTGTATTCGGCGAAGCCTCTTTGAATCTAATGATACAGTGTGGAGCAAACAATGGCCTTGCAAAAAAAAAAAAACCCACCCAGCTCCCCTTTCCTCCCAGCAGCAGCAGCACAGGGTGTTTCCCTTTGTTTATGGAGTCACAACACAGGAAAAAGTTTATTAGTCAAATGTCATGTTTCTCCCATTTAACCTTAAACACATTATCACTTCACTGCAGTGTTACACGTGTAATGATCTTAGTCACATCCCAGCCCCTCTGTAAAAATAAATACATACAAATGGGGACAAAAAAGAGAGGCTAAATATTAACGTGGATTAAAGAAAGTGCCATATTCCAAGGGAGACAAATGCCAGCCTGGCTGGTTTTATTTGGTGGGTTTCCTGTTCTGTAATTCAGTAATTTTTTTCAAAATAAATGTTGCAATTGGGTTTAGTCAGAGGGCTTTTTCTTAATTTCTCTATTAGTTTTCTTGACATTTGGGGTGAGGAGCTGAGCTGGAGGGAGCAGGCTGGGAGCAGGGTGATGCTGCCCTGCATCCCGGGAGTAGAAACGTGTCAGGCAGAGGCACCAACCTTCCTCCTCTTCCTCCTCCTCTGTTTGGGCAAACCAGCTCCTCCTGCCCCTCTGAGTGTGTCCCTGTGCACAGGGAATTTTTGTGATGCCAACAGCTGAAATGGGGGCTCCAGGCTGGGTATGGGGTGAGAGGGATCCTTCCCTCTCCCCTCCTTCCAGCTCACAGCCCTGGGTCAGGCGGCATCTCGAGATTTTTGCTTTGAGTCACAGTTGCAGTTTCTGACATCCTTTCCCATTTGGGGGATGTTCCTGAGCTGTCAGGAGGTCACTTTGCTGCAGAGCATTTCTTGCAGGGGTAATGGTGTGGTTTAGATGTTGTTGCCTGGAGTTTGTGAGGCTGCAGCTCCCGGCATGCTGCTCCATGTGGGGCTGAAGCCTTGTTCTGGGGCCTAGGTACAAGGGAAGGGAGGTTGTGTGGTGGATTGCTATATGCTGCAAGGAACAAGTTTGGTTTAGAAAAGATTTTTAGTTCTGACAGTGTTTTTTAGTTTACACAGAGTTTTTTTTAGTTTAGATAAGAGTTTTGGCACAGTTTGCAGCACTCTGATCCCTTTGCATGCTCTGCAGAGATGCTGCCTTTGCTGGGAGCCATAGAACCCCAGAATGGTTTGGGTTGGAAGGGACCTTAAATCCCATCTCATTCCAGCAGGAACACCTCCCACTATCCCAGGTTGCTCCATCCTGGCCTTGGGCACTCCCAGGGATGAGGCAGCCACAACTCCAGCATGCTGTTGTGATTTATGGCAATAAATGCAATAACTGCAAGCAAAGGTACAAATGGGCTTTGGTGGAAGACAGGCACTGTTAGAAAGGCAGCAGAAGGGATTTTGGGGCAGCTCAGCCCTGTGCAACCTTTGCCACAGCACTTCTGGGGCAGAGACCTTGAGCTGAGGGTGGCAGGGTGGTGGCTCCTGTGCAAGGGCTGCCACAGGGCTCAGAACTGGCCCCCACAGCCCATCCAGGCACTTTAACCTCTGCTGGGGTCTATTAAAGGTGAGTTTTGTGCTTTAACCCTTGGTTTCAAACTGGCATTTGAGTGTGGCAAGGTGATTTTGGCCAGTGATCAGCACACCATGCTCAGTGTTTGCTACCCAGGCATCAGCCCCTGTGGGGTCAGCCCTTTCTGCTTTGCACTGAGTTTAAAAATCATCAGCAATACCTTGTTCCTACCCTACCCCTGCTCTAAACAGACATTCCTCTTTTCTATAGGGCCAACTCAAGAAATATCCAGGATTTGGGGAAAGGGCAATAAACAGTGCAGGGGGAAGGAAAGAAGGGAAGCATTACCCACATACCAGTTTTTCTTCCTTATCTCCTTGGAAAAAAACTGTTTCATAAATCTGGCAATGTCCAGGAAGTTCATTGTGGCTCAGAAAGAAACAGTGCTTTAATTTAATGCTTGCCTTTTTATGTTCCTGTTTGGAAAACTGTGTGCTTAACCTGTAAGTTTGGGAGGCAGAGAGTGCAGAGGAATTGCTCAGGAAAGGGTTTGCAGAGCACAAATCTGTTTGGCAAGGAAGTTGCTGAAAACTGTGGAGTAGATGCTGCAGAGAGTACCTTTATGATTGATTTCCATTCAAGTCAGACTGACTGCAGTGTGGTCATTTTTCTAACCCATAACTGCACACACTGCAGCAGTCTGCTATCTGCAGGGTGTCTGAATTATAGCAGTCCATGTCCCTGTTACCTTTTACACAAATTACTTACACCGGTTTCTTTTTCCATGCAAATTCATCAGTTTTACAGCCTCTTGTAGCTGCTGTCAGGAAACTGTTGCAGAAAGCACAAATTGATAAAACCAGTTAATTTTACTGTGCTTAATTTTTCTTTGCCTCTGTTAACACAGCCTCTCATATACCCGGCGTGCAGGAAGCCTATGATAGTTAAGAGAAGATAACAAAGGATTTGAGTGTTCTTGTCATAAATTACTTCCCAACTTAATTCCTTTTAATGACCATTCCAGATTTTCTCGAGTTTTAATGGCCTTGTGCATTTTCCGTCCCCGGCTTTTAGAAGTCCGTGGATATCCAGGCTGTTCCCTTTCTGTCTCAATGACGTTCTTAAAAGATCCTTGCCAAACAACAACTAATTGTCTTGTGGGGATGATGAGGCAGCTGCAAAGCTACATTATTCCTCTGTCAAATCTGACATTGTGAGCTCCTTAAGACTTGGGGTGAAATACTGGCCCCATTACAGTCAGTGGCAGCACTCCCAGCCCAGACATGTTAGCTGGGTGATAGGAGCTATCCTGTCTTCATTTCCTCACTCCTTCCCCGTTGGACTGAGAGATTTTTTCACGTTTGAAAATGGGCCAGGTTCTCAGACCAGAGATTAAACTTGGCTCAGCATCCCTGTGTGGCACTGAGACTGCCTTGCCTTTGTGGCTGTGAATCAGGGCTCTCAGACAATGCAGCCCAGGCCAGGCTGGTGCAGTTCATTGTGCAGGATGTCCTTGTTTCAGATGGCTCTGAAATGTGAGAGAAACTCATCATCTGTGATTGTCAGCCCCCAAAGTTGCATGGTCCTGTGAATAGCACTGGGACAGCCACAGTGGACGTGGTACCATTTGCTGTATTAGTGGCATTTCGGCACGAAATCCATTCTCTGCTGGCTCCAACGTTAAGCTGCTCTGCTCCTTGTCTGCTCCCAGAAGAATACAGCACATGGAGCTCATGCCTTGTGCCTGCAGATTTCAGGGTGTGTAGGAATCTGTGGTGTTTAATGTGAAACCAAAGATCCAACCAAATTGCAGGGATTCGTGTCCCTTGCAAGAAAAATTCCAGTACTGGGTAAGGTGATGGGGTGAAGAGTGGAAGGTCACTGCTGGATAAAACTTTTGGGGAGTAGTATGTCTCTGGCTCAGATTTAGCTGGAGGAAAGGCCAGAGGAAAGCTCAGATGCTCTTAGGCAGAAAAGAACTCGGGTTTCTCATCTGCTTTTTCAACCTCTGTGCTTGTGGCTGTACATCACACGTACCCCAGAGATTCTGAGGTGTGTATTTCCCTGCCTGTGCTGCTTATACATCCTGCCAAGCACTCTACAGGGATGATGCAGCCTATCTGTAACCATGCCAATAGAGACAACGTGGCCCTAAAAGCAACAAGTTTCATTAAATGTTAGAATGACATTAATAGAACAGCAGCGCTTAGAGGAAGTCGTGCTGTAATTGTTTAATTTTAAAAAATAATAATAATATCTTTGGAGGAATGTAAGAGAGATTCTGTGTCATGGAACATTGTATTCTTGATAAAATTTCCATCTTCTTGATTGCAATGCCAGGTACCATTAGCATTTCCTAATTTCCACATCCCACCTGTTCCCATCGTGAAACTAAACACACCCATGAGGAAGAACAAAGTGATTTTGAAGTGCAATTCATGCCATATTCACATGACTTACTGACTGCAATCTCTTTTGTTTCCCCAGCACCGATAGCTGCAGGAACAGGCCCTAATTTCTCCCTCTCAGATTTGGAAAGTTCTTCGTACTACAGCATGAGCCCAGGAGCAATGAGGAGGTCTTTACCTAGCACATCCTCTACCAGGTAATTTAATCTCTGCCTTCTACCAGGTTCCTTGGAAACCCAGGCCAGCATCATTACTCATCTGGGAAAGTAACCATTAAATTCTCTGACAAGCTGTTTGGGGGCCTCACGATGTGGAGCTGTTTCAGATTCACAGAGCTGAATGTTCAGCTGGATTGCAGTAAAGTTCTTTTTGTGTGTGCAAGCCTCTAAGAAAAACTGCTCTGTGGACCTGTGTAGGTCCTGGTTGTACCTGGGTGTATCAGGAGAAGTTCCACTGGAATTGTTGAGTTTCAGCTTGAGAACTTGCAGCATAGTAAGATGCAAGGAAAGTCTTAAGATAGACTTAAATGTATTTTTTATTGTAAAAAGCGTTACCTGTGAGACTAAGACTGTTTTAGAACCTTGGTCTATGAAGCATTTAGTTTTCATAAAGCATTTAGAAGTCTGTGACTCAGCCTTTGGAAAACCAAATTGCTAATGCAGATGACTGCCCCATCTGATTTTGATTTTGACTTAGATGCCAACTATCAAACAAGGATATTTTTTATTTTTTACCTTTCACTTTAATCATCCATGAGATTAGATTTATAAACAAGCTCAGTCACTCGAGTAGTCTTGAACACTATTAAGGAACCAGATTGATTTTTCTTCCCCCACAGCCAAAATAGATCACTTATTTCAAAGACATGACAAGAAAGTCTAACTCCTGCCTAACGCTCTTTTACATTTTTATCTCAGCCTGTAGTGCCACCAGCTTTGCAGCGAGCAAGTGCACGTGCAAAAAATCTCCGTAGTTTGAATATAGCTGTTGTTTTTATTTTAAAAATAATAATCTTTAACAAGAGGCTCTTAGCTGCAACTTCTTACAGTTTGCAGTGATTGGAAGAACATTCTGTCTTGCACTTAGTGTGCACGCTATGGAGCTCGGTGACTACAATTCCCACTACACATCAATTAAAAACTTTGTGCTGTTTCTTTCTTGCCTGTAAACTGTGTAGCCTACAGCACTCATCATTAGCACCGTTCTCAGGTAGAATTTACTGGTGACTCCAGAAGCAAAAGTGAGGTTATTAATGTTACTTAAGAGCTCAGTTGTTGCTCTTCTATTCTTCTGCAAATAGCTACCACTGATAAGGAGCTAATTATAAACAGCATGGGTAGTTAATAACTTGGTAATATGTTTGTTTTCCTCTCATTAGGCTGTTCCCAGTCAGGAAAAAAAAAATTCTTTAAATACACAGACTCAGCAGAATTATCAGGCGGTAATTATATTGTATGCACACAATTTCCCCTATTGACACATAACAATTCTCTAAATTAAGGAATGGCCAAACCTGCATTCCACACATGCCACAAGACTTATTCTTCCTGTTTCTCACCAACTGGTTTTGCACACCCGCCAGCTCCTACCTGTGCAGAGCTTCGGGTGGAGAGGCTGCAAGCTCTCAACCAAGAGTGGAAGATTTTATGTCTGCTAAATGTGTTCCCCCTACACAGAGGAGCCTGTTCTTGAATGCCTTAAGTCTTAATAGAATACAGATTTTGGGGGAAAAGAAGAAAAAAAAAAAAAACAGTGAGCTGGCCCAGCCTTGGAAAAGTACTTAGAAGAGAAATTCTCAGTAAGGTCCCCACACAGTCTGTACAACTCATTATGGAAAGCAGAGCCAAGCTGAGTGTCTTTGGCTCTGGGATCCTCTCCCTGCAGAACTGCTGGAGCCAGCGGCCACCAGAGACCACTCAAAGGGCTCTTCTGTGTCCTGAGCCTCTGGTGAGGGAGGTGTGATGCATCACAGGGGGATTCCTTAATGCTGACACTGGCCAGAGATACCCATTGGGGGCTTTCTGTGCTTGCTGGCACAGCTGCAGAGTCGAATGCTTCTTGTTGTAGGATAGCGTGAACATTTGAACCAAGAATGGATCCTTCCATCATCCACTTGCCTATGTTCCTTCTTATGGGACTGAAGTCTGAGCTAATTGAAAAGATGGAAAATAAAAGTTTGAACTGATAAACAATTTGCTTTCAGAATTAGCCGTGAAAAAATCTGGCAATGAAAATAAGTCTCGTGTGTCATCACCATATTCATTCAAACTGCAAGAACCATGCAATGCAGATGAAATTCTTGCCTTTTTATTGACCTCTGCATGCTTTGAAAAATGTCCTACTCTGAATCTGCGAAAGCCTAAATGTCAGACTAACTTCTGGTCAAACCAGTGCATGTTTAGGGGTTAGGCCTGTGAAATGTTGTTTTGTGTCTCACCAAAGCACCCTAAATCTGTTCCACCTTGAGTTACTCTCAAGCATTTCCCCACAGCAGTGCCTTGATTCCTCCTCCAAGCCCTCACGGTGTGTTCCTTGCATTCCCAGCTCCACAAAACGTCTCAAGTCTGTGGAGGATGAGATGGACAGCCCTGGTGAGGAGCCGTTCTACACAAGCCAAGGGCGCTCTCCGGGCAGTGGCAGCCAGTCCAGTGGATGGCATGAAGTGGAGCCAGGTAAGCCCCGGCTCCCAGAGCCCCAGAACTCCATCTCCACGTGCTCTGTTTGGTTATCAGGATTGCTGTGTTAGAGAGGTGACCAGCTCTAGACGTCTCGTCACTTCCGAGGAACGGCCTCGTGAAATTACGGCAGTGGTTTTATTGCTCCTGCAGCTGTGAATGTTTCTGTAGTGTGTCACTTCTGTGTTTTGGCCAAATATCTGAAGTATTTCAATAATGCAGCAAAAGATAGGCGGTCTTTTTCTGTCAAATTGTCCAGATCCAGTTCTGGGATGGCTTTTTTCTAGCAAAAAGCAATACCTGTCTGGGCTGTGCTCCATCAGTTATGCTGCTTAAATAAATATCCCTAAACTCATATAAGGTAGAAGGACTTTTCAAGCATTATACAACACTTGAGATCACTCAGTAATGACTTTTAAGAGACTTACAGAAGGAGTTGTTTTATTAATCTGTAATGCTGTGAAGGGTGATTGGAGGCTTCATATCAAAATAGATATCACTGGCTGTTACACTTCAGAGTGTTGAGGAAGCTCTTTGGCCTCTTCTCAGTTAATTTTTGTGTGTGATTTTTCCTGTTGATCATTTTTTTGGGTTATGTTACGTTACATACTTGACTGTCCATTGATCACTTATCCTGAGATCATCTGGGTGCTTAAAACTCTTGGAAATATTTTTCTGGGTCAGTGCTATGTGCACAGGTGAAGTGAATGCCTCAGTGTTGCTTACAGCTAAATAATCAAGTATTTATTGCCAATAAAAATAACAGAAGTCTTATTTGTTAGAGGAAAGCAAGCAGAGCCTCCCAGGGTTTGGGAAGGTCCTCTAAAAGCGCAAAGGATCTTTTGCAATACGTATTTTTTGTCTTTCTTGTTCGTCTGGATTTAAAATAGTATGGGTTTGGTTTGTTTGGAAGAAACACATGCTTGTCCAGGGCACTGCGTATAATGAACTATAGAGCACAGAAAAGTGAATCCGACCTGCACAGCATTAAAATCAGTTCTGTGGGCACTTGGCCAGCCACCTATATCCTTCATCATGTAGGAAACATACCCACAGCTTTCTCTGGAGACCCTGTCAAACAGCTGTCCTTTACAGCATGCCCAGAAAGTCACCAAATTTGGGCTATTCCAGACTGGGAGGAGACTGATTCCTGTGCCTGGGAGCCCTTGGAGGATCCCCTGCCAGCTGCCCTCTCTCCTCTAATGAGGAGGAGCCAGCTTGTGGGCCCTTATTGACTGCAGATGTGGCACTTTGGCAGGAGGAGAGGGTGGACCTGCAGGCACACAAGTGCCAGGCTCCCCTTGCCACGGCCGTCCCCAGGGCTCTGCTGCTTGCTGGGAGGTGTCCTGCTCCAGGCACCAGGGGCTGTCCCCTCCAGCAGCTCCAGGCTGCAGAGATGCAAGGCAGAGCTGAACCTTGCGCTGGCAGAGCGGCTGAGCGCGGACAGAAGCTCGGCGCGCAGGGACAGACCCCAGGCTGCTCTGCAGACACAGATGGCTGCAAACTGCTGGGGTCGCTGCTTCTGCAGCACTGCCAGGCTGGGGGACAGCTCCCCCCAAAGACCGGGGTGCTCGTTGGTAATGACAAATGTTCTTTATTTGTGCAGCAGCCAGGGGTTGGTTATTAATTCTGCTGTCACTGCTGGTGGTTTTCCCCACATGTGGTCATTGCCTCTGGCTCGTCCAAGCCCTGCATTGATGGTGGCACTGAGCTGCTGAGCTGGGCAAGGGAAGTACCCAAAGCCTTCACAAAGCACCTCTGCTGCTCTTGGCACCACTGGGTACCCATCGTGAGGAAGCACAGCTGCCTATGTCAAACTTCCTGAGGTGCTCAGAAAGGCAAGAGCAAGTCAGACAAGAGAAGGTTCTTCCTTCCTCGTGACCTTCCTCACTTATTATAGAGAAATCCCAGATTCTGCTTAGTCTTGCCTGTAAAATGGCAGAAAATCACCTTGCAGCATCAGGGACTGTAGCCAGGTACCAACTAGATATAGCTCAGATTCACCGAGCCATCTATCACTGTCACAGCTGTGAGGAAAAAGAGCTTTCTTTATCCTGCCCACGTGGGATGCACTTCCAAGCCATCCTTGTGCTTTATCCACGCAGCCCCACCCCAGTGGCTTTCCAGCAGCCTGTCCTCTGAATTCATTGCCTCAGCCTCTCTGTGAAGCAGGGTCACTGCAAGAGTACGGCTGACAGAGGGATTACCTGGAGAGCTCATCAGTGGTGAAGGACAAAGCAGTGCTGAGTGTCCTTCCCCTCCAGGGCAGCAGTGGTTGTCACTGGCCTGAGGTGCTCCCTGAGGGACACGTCCTGCTGTGGTCTGTGCACAGACATCACACCTGGGTGTGACACTAACCTGTGGCCTTTTGTGTTGGACACGGAGGTTTCACCCCCAAAATGTTTGAGGAGTCTTTAGTGGGCATCTGCCTAGAAAATAATGTAGAAGTGATGTTAACATCCCATTTTAGCTGAGAGCTTTCCACAGCAGTCCTCTCTGAGAGGGAGCTTTGGAGCCTGGACCAGTTTCAGATCCATCCCTTCCGATGTCTTTATTTCCAGAGAAGGGCCTTGCCATTGATTTAATCTACAATCAAAATGGTGGCACAGTTTTTAGCACGCAGTAATCTCTGAGCTTCGGTGTTTTGTTTTCTTCTCGGTGAAATTTGCAGCAGAAGTTTAAAGACTAAACCCATCTTTTTGTTTAGCTTGGCACTTCTTTCCCACAGCTCATTTTGTGCAGTGTGGGATAACACAGGTATCAGCAGTGCAGAATGGGGCTGCTTCAGAAGACAGGCTGAGGTTTTATCCCGTGCTGGCAGAGTCCTGCAAGCCAGGTTTCCAAAGTCCATAATTAAACCCTGTCCTCTGGGTTACTGGCCAAACAACAGGAGGAGGAAATCAGAGCAAGGAAAGGAAGCTTAGACTTGTCTGTGGGATGGCTGCTCTGGCTGGGAAGGAAAGTTCAGAGAGGAGCCAGCAGCCAACCTCCCAGCCCAGTAGGATCCACACCAAAGATAATAATACATCCTTTGCCTTTATTGCCTTTGAGTAGATTGCTTCCTCACAGGAGATTTAGATTTATGCAGAGATAGCTTCTTGGCCTATATGCCTTGACAGTTTTATGGGAGTGAGAGGAAGAATATTCCATCTCCGTGTGTCGCATCTGCTTAATTTTGAGGTGTGCACATGAGAAAGAGGGGAGACTCAAACCCTGGGGCAGGTGTGAAGCACACACGTGCTGGTGGCACAGGCACTGGGAGAGGGTGGGACTGAAAGGTGTGGCCTGGGACAGTGCAGGGAAATCAGGGCTGTGGGAGAGGGAGGTGGAAGAAATGCACTTCAAAGAGAGCAAAACCTAGAAGAAAAAGGGAACATGAGAAGACAAGCTTTAGACCATACAGAAGGGAAAAAGAACAAACGCCAGAAAAACAAAGATTTGACTTCCTAGAAAGGAAATATGAAATGGAATATGTGAACTCCTCCTGGAGAAGGAGAGCACTCCAGGCAGAGGGTTATTTACCGCCAGCCGTGACTCGCCGCTCTACATCTGTCTCCATTTTTTCTCTTGAACAAATTCCCATTTTGGACACTTTTCTTCCTGCTTTGCTTCCCTGTGATTGCCCCTCTAAGTGGTCTTTGGAGGGCAGGCTGTATGCTCAGAACATATGTGCAAACTGGCCGGAGAACAGAAGAGGACAAAACCACTCTGTGTGCTATTTCCATCAGGCACTGGGTGCTTCCTTCCCCCACGCCTGCTCCTGTGTGCAGGACACAGGCTGCACCTATTGTCCATCCACAGAGCTTTCTCTTGCTCTGCTGAGGCACCCTGGTGTCTGTCTCATGGTGAGACTTTGCTGGGTGTGGATTCTCCATGGGCGAAGATCCTTCATGCTTCACCCACCAGCAGCATCACAACCTTTCACTTCGTGGTACATCAGGCCTGCAGTGATGAGCAAAGGACTCAGCTTTGTTCCTTTTACAGATATTTCCTGCGACCAAGAGTGCAGCAGTCTCCCTGTGTGTCAGGTGTGACAGCCAAAGCAAGCCCCAGCATTAATCCCATGTTCCTTGGGCTGCACTCCTTGAGCCTCACATCCATTTACCTGCACTCGAAAGCTCCTGGGGAGCTCTCCGACCTAAAAAGGCTGGAGTCTGCCAGAAAAGATGAATTTCCCTTCACAACAGGAAGGCTTAGGAAGTAAAACAAAGCAGACATGTAGTAAATTACTTCTGCTTTTCAAATACCTTTTGCGGTATCCTCCTTACCATTACTTTATCTCAGCACTTTCAGTACATAACTCTTGTTAGCTGAGAAGAAGGGTAAGAGAGGATAAAGATGATGTTAGTAAGAAAATAAGGCACCATCACACTGGCTTTGAACTCCTGCATAAAGTTGGCCTGTGTTCAGTTCTGTGGCAGCTCTGCTTGTAATGGGGGTAAGCCATAATTACAGGTATACATTTTTTAATTCCATAATAAGCAAACATTGAGTTAATGTATATCTCTATTCCACTTATGCAATTTTTTTAATGCATTCTCTTGATCCAGTCCAGGAGCAATGTTCACATTGTGCTCCCTCAGTCATTTTGTGGAACATATGGATGGTATTTGCCAAGTCTGCTTCCATTGTGTTTCTGCGGCGTGGAAAGAAATGTTTAAGATGCAAATTCAGAATATCCTATTGGATTCCTTACTTAGGTATTCCACCTGTTTCTTTACTTAGACCTTCTACTTTATTCTTAGATCTTCTACTTGTATTTCCACACAGTAGTTCAGTCCCTAAAGGACAGTAATGCCAGGAAAGGAACATGTTTGCACTCCTTGCACTTCTTGAGGTATCTGAAGAGACAAACAGCTCTGCTGTGGTTGTGATCTTGACCAACTCGGTTTGCAAAATGGCTGGAGCTCTCTGGTCCTCTTTCCACTGAGACACTGGTGTGGTTGTTCATGTATGGTCACCCCCTTGTCCCAGCTCCACCCTGGATGTTCTGCTCCCATTGTGCTGTGCTGCGCCTTGTCTGTCTTCACCTTGAAAACCCCAGGAAACAAAGAAGACTTTCAGTGTAGAAACCTTAAGGAATTGGTAATACCTCTTGCACTGCATGGCTGATAGACATGTCCACAGTTCTAGGGGCTTGTGAGGTTGATAATTTCACATGAATTTCTCATGGGAGAGCTCCCCCTTACTCTGCTGGACTCTTCTGTGGTGGTGACGATGCTTTTAAAGTCAGACTCATGATTGCTCACTGAACCACCCGGGCTGCTGCTGCCTGTTCTCAGCCCACCATCTATGGAACTGTCTGAAAGCAGTTTCTGAGGAATTTCTGTTCTACTGAGGAGCTGAAAGCTCATTTTGGAGTATTTCCCTTGCAATGTCAGTGACCCCTAACTTAACTCTCCCCATGGCTCGTTATGGAACAACCACACGCAGGCAACCAGTCCAGAACTTGTCTCAATAATGCTTTTCTTAAATCTGGCATGGGCTTTCTCCTCAGCAGGCAAGAAAACTTCTCCATGTTTACTGAGAAACTTTTATTTATGCCATATGCATCAGAAAAGCTCATTCAGGCATAGTTCAGATGACCACAAGAGTTTGTTTTCAACGTCTGTTCGGAATTACATCTTGGAAATTGGAGAGAAAGTGCTATAAGGGAGATCCTAGATAATTTTCTTTGTGCCCTGAGCACAGTTGTTGCCTGGCACTGCCTGGAAGATAAAATTTTATGTGTGGTGTGTCCCAGCATCAGCAATGCAGAGTGTGTCTGTCTGTCCTCAGGCAAAAGGTCTGTGGGCTCATCAAAGGCCTTGACATCGTGCACTAACTCAGAGCCCAGAGAAGTTTTCAATGATTGTGCTGTGTTACTACCAAAGATTCAAGGGATTGACTGCAGAAAATATGATGAAAAACATGAGAACCATGTATTATACAAAATAAGGAATAGAAAAAGAATCCCTTTTCACTGGGAAAACATTCAACTGCAGAGCTGGAGTATTCAATGTCAAATAATTCTCTGGCACTACTTTTCACTGACTTGCTGCAGTGGGCAGTTTTCACTGGGTCATAACCAGACAGAGGAATTTCATGATCTTAATTCATTTCCTTGAGCTGAACTTTTTGGATACTCACAGGCCTACAGAAGAAAGGCAAAGCCCAGGTAACATCCCTTTTCCTTAGACCAGAGGAGGTCTAACATCCAGGATCCCTGCAAATTGTATTTGCTCAGTATTTCCCAGATGTGCCTTTGAATTGCCCTCTGGTTCTCAGTGTGTGGGGTCAGGCAGTCCCAGAGCTGCTCTGCCTGTACCTGCCTGGTGCAGCAGCTTCATTACACACCTCAGCACATCTCCCTGCAGGCACCAGGGCCATTTTTTCCTCCACTGAACTTAATATCTAAAGACAGTGGGAACATTTCACACAGGATGGTTCAGGCTGGAAGGGACCACAGTGGGGTCATCAGGTCCCACCTCCCTGCTCGAGCAGAGTCATCCCAGAGCACAGGGCACAGTCCTGAGTATTTCCAGTGGGGGAGACTCCACATCTTCTCTGGGCAGCCTGCTCAGGAAAGTTGTTCCTCATGTTCTGGATGAGCTTTGTTCTTTAACATGGAATTCAACAAGCAGGCAGCCACCTCAAAATCTGTCTCCAAGTGAACAGGTAGATGCTTGAAGTGAAATGTAGGATGGGAACACACTTCAAGGAGCTCCAGCAGCTGTAGGATACAGAGCTTCCCTTAAATGTCTTTTTTTCCATGGAGTCCATGTGTTGCCATATCCCTGCTCTCTGCATTACAGTATCCCATCAAAACACAAGCTGCCCAGTGGTTTTCAAGAACATAAGATTTTTCTTTTCTTCTAAGAGCAATAACACTTATCAACTTTTACTGAAATACCATATCAGCTCCTTGTCACTGGCAGTCTACAGTTCCTGCCGCTAAAAGTTTAATGCATTTACAGGAGCACTTAGGCATCAAGACTTTGATATCACAATCTGTTAGTCACAGGTGCTACATGATAGGTTTGTGTTAGCACATTATAGATCTTTTATCAGATACTGCACAAAATGTGTGTGTTTCTCTGCCAGGCAATCAGAATCAGGCTGCTGCATAGCTGATGAGTTACTCACCAATATAAGTTGTTGTTTATTTTAAACAGAACTTTCCCAGAACTGCACCTTAATGGATAAGTTAAACTCTAATTGGTCAAGGCCAGTGAAGACCAGGAACTCAATGGAGCCAGGAAAAGCACAGCAGGTCCATGGTGGTGCTGTGAGCATTGTCAGTCTTTCACAGTGGCACTCGTCAAGCCGAGTGATTAACATTGCTCATTTGCCATCACAGACAGAGTCATTTTGACAGCAAATTACCACTGGATCAATAGCTCAGCTTGTCTTTGGCAATTCACGTAGTAGCATGAGACCTGTGACAACTTGCCATGCTGCTGGCAGTGCTGCCTCAAAACCATGGAAGGAAGCTGGAGGTAGGGGAAGAACTGCTCACCAAAAAGTCAGCTCAGACTGAAAAGTTATAGATGCTTTCACATCCCTCCAGGGCTCCTTTTATTATTTTTTTTTTCCAGACTCTGGACAACAGAAAAGAACTTGGCCTCGGGATTCAGCCTAAAGTGTACTTTCCATTTTTAATAAAATTAGTAATCCCATGCAAGTGTTGAAGCACATGCCTCAGCTTTGCTGTAATCCCCTGAGGAAAACATCCCTTCAGCGCGGTCCCGGAGCAGTCGGGCGGTCGGTCAGCCCTGTGGCTTTGCTCCTTGCATCCAGTTCCAGATGTCAGGAAATGCATCATTTAAAAATGGAGATGGAGCTGTAGGAGTTCTGAGTTGAAAATGCAGAAAGAATTCTCCTGTAGTTATCAAATTAGAGCTGTTTTTGACTGGCCTGGTGCTAACATCACCCCTACGTGCTGCTTTCGCTGACCTCGGCGGCTGAGAGAAAAGCAGATCTTTTGTGCACTGGCACAGTGTAAGGTCACCTGAGGTATTTCGGTCACCAGACACAATTCACATCACCTGCATCCTTTTCCAGACCTATAGGAAGGATTTCCTGCATAGAAAGCTATTCCCTGACAATGGCTGGAACGATGCTTGCCAATGAGGTCAGGATTCCTGGGATGGCAGTGCTGTGTTGGTCATCCACGGGCCTGAACTTCCTCAGATGTTGCTGGTGACCAAGCAACAGTTTGTTGCCACCCATTGTTGACCAGAAAATCAAAGAATGCCAGCATGGTTTGGCTTGGAAGGGACCCCACAGCCCCAGGCAGCACCTCCCACCATCCCAGAGCCCATCCAGCCTAACCTTGGACACTTGCAGGGATGGGGAGTCCTCACCCTCTGCCCACAACAGCCCACAAAATGTAACTTAAAGCCAAGACTGTGATGTGTCTTGGGCTTCAGCAGACACTTCCTTTCCACAGGTGAGCTCTGAAAGACAGAAGCTCCTCTGGCTGACTGGGGCTGTGCATTTCTTGCTGCTTTGGGGTCTGTCAAACCTGAATCTTTGTGAGCTCCAGACAGCTCTCCTCTGACCCAGAGATCCTTGAAGATCATCTGATAGTGCAGCATGGGGCTGTTAAGTTGCAAAACGGCATTAAACACATTAAAAGTAGTCTTGCAAAAATTGAGCTAGTCTTCTTGTTTGCTTCTGGGACCAATTCAGGATGTTGACTTGGATCTATAAACTCTCCTATAGATTAGATCTTGGTTGGGAAATGGACTACATTCCTTTCATGTGCTGTCTTAGCAGTTGAGATCAGCAGACTTGCTTTTTCTAATGTGTTTGGGAGGCAGAAGCAATATTTTATCTCCTGTGGTATGCTGCTGGTATAGAAATGTTCAGGCTTATTAATTCTTCAGGACACAGGAAAGTCTTCATCACCTGTGTAGGCAGTCATGGGAAAGGACCCACTGCAAAGACTCCATTGAACTCTTTCTTTTTTTTTTTTTTTTTTGAAAGCAGCTGGAAAATATTAGTAATCTTCAGAGCCAATATACAGTACATATTGAGAGCCAGTAAATGATGCATATTATTGCAAATTCCTGTGCACTTCTGCATTTTATAAAACAGATAACTAAAATACTCACCTAGCCAGATCGGCTCCCCCAGGGATGCACATTTCCAAGCAGAGGACAAACCAAAAACACAGAACAGAGCAAAATTAGCCAAATAGAATGGCTAAGTGTTTGAAACAAATGGTTTTAAGATCACTGAGTAGGGAGCGTGACCTCCTTTTGCATCAGTCAAGGCAACTGTGAAACTTTGTGAAAGAAGCTCACCACAAAACAGATGCTGGGCTATCTTAGGTAAATAAGTTACAAAAAAATAATAATAAACCCCCCACACACACTTTTTACAAAGCACAGCTGTGTAAATATTGCATGAGACAGGGGAGAGGGGGAGAGATGTAACATACACCCTTTTTTCATGCAGAAGTTCTGCTCTGGGCACTGTTTATTAACATTCCCAGTACAACCATCACTCCAGTGCCTAGCACACAGTGCAGCTACTGTGCTCCCTGCACATGTTTGATCTTGGCTTGGGAGGAGAAAACAGGCTTTATTTTAAAGGAAACATTTTCACCCAGAGATAAAAGGTGCAAGGAGAGGTGTTAGGAGACGGGAGGAATTACAGGATCATGGAATGGTTTGGGTTGGAAGGGACCTTTAAAAGATCATCCCATGGGCAGGGACACCTTCTGCTATCCCAGGCTGCTCCAAGCCCCATCCAGCCTGATCTTGGACACTTCCAGAAGACCAAATCTCATCTCTTTTTTCCATCCTCTTTCCTACACCTTCTGCCACACTGATTTAAATGTGCTCCTGCTTCTGCACCAGGTGAGGAGCAATTCTCCTTAATTTCATGGTGCTGGATGCCTACTGCAATTTTCCTGCTTCTCAACTGCCAGGTACAGCACATTCCAGCCTACAAAAATGTGCCCACAGAGAGGAACAAATGGCTCTTCTGATCTAGACCAAAGGCTCACCTGGACAGGCAGTTCACTCTCTCTGACAGGAGCTGGTGGTGGACACTTCAGGGAAGATAACAACAGTAGGAGAGGCATCCAGTGATGCTTTTCAGAGTACAGCCTCCTGGATTTTGGCAGCAAACAGCTTGGTTTCTCGAGCCAGAGGTTTTGTTCGCATCTTTGTGACTGACTGCCTTCAGTGAACTTTCCTTTCAGAGATGTGCTTTTAACCCATTCTTTATTTTGGCCCCCGCAACATCCCATGGCAGAAAGTTCCAGTTTTACTCAGTGCTGCATGAGGAAGAACCAGTTCTTTTGTCTGCTGCCTGATCATTTTGCTGGATGCTTCTTAGTGGTTTTCTTTTTCACTGCCAGAAGTAGTGAATAAATCATTCCCCAGTTACTTTCTTTACTTTCCTTCGAGTTAAGTGCTGCCCAGCGCTTTGACCGCGAGCACAGGGAAGCACAGAAATCCATCTGCAGCCTCTCATCTCGGGTAACAGTTTGGCTCAGTGGCTGCAGAGCCATCTTATACCTGCAGAAATGTCTGTGTGCTGTGACAGCAGCTGTGCTGTCCCCCCAAAATGGGTTTTCTGTGACTTCCACCCCAGAGCTCACAGTGTGAATGCAGTGAGCCCAAAGAAGGGATGATGTTTTAAGTCCATTCAGTTTCCAGCTTCAAAGAAACTTAAACCTCAGCATCTAGCATGGCTGCAGCTCTGTTCTGGTTCCATCTTGCCCAGGGAAGAGCAGGAGATCCAGCACATCCTGCACCTCTGCTTGTCCTCAGCACTCCAGCACAGCCCTACTGACATCACCCTTTCTGCTCTGCCCTTACATCAGTGCTCGCTGCTGTTTTTAGTGTGATATACACCAAAAAGCATAACATAAAGAGATCCTCTTGCTAAATTTAGATGGAAAATTATAGGCTGTTTTACTGTTTTGTGCACAGTCTTCATTTGCCTCAATAGATTTGCGTGCAGATCTTCAAACCCCAAAAAGCCAGACAAGTGAGGTGGTACCTGCAGCCCCAAGAGCAGCACTCTGGAGAAAAATGGGACTGTTTTATCTCAACAAGGGCTGGAGGCAAAGTCTTGGGTTCCACTTATAGGAGAGAAATAATTTTATCAAAAAAAAAAAAAAAAAGGAAGGATTTACAATCAACAAGATTTGAAAAATATAAATGTATGGATTATCTTTCTTCGCATTTAGTGTTTTATTGCAGCAGCCCACGTTTGTCTCCAGGAGTATTATCCATGATGCAGCACACTAATGCACTACCTTGCTCTGAACAGGAGAAAGCACTTTGGATGTAGTCCAGGTTTAACCCTGTCTTTGGGCTTGCTTTTACTTTTAAACAAAATAGCAGCAAATGGAAGTGAAGCACCATCCTGACTCTTCCTCGGAGTGTGGCCAGTCCTGCACATGAGGAGCAGCTTTGAGACAGAGGTGATGCTCATTCCCACTTGGTTCATGACTCCTCTGCCTCTCTTTCCCTTTCAGTCCCTACAACCCAGCTCTGTTGTCCATCCTTGAGTGAAATTCCCCCAAGCACAGGTAACCTAAAGGTGCTCTGCAAGGAGCTGCTCCTGGTCAAAGGGACTGTTCAACATCTGACATCAGACTGGTCCCTGGAAAGACCCCTGTCATCCAGGCAGAATTGAAAATTCTGGCTGTTTGGAGGTTTTAAAAATTAAAACATTCCCCCAAACAGCTGTATTTCTTATGCAAATTCCCCACCAAATGGTACCTTGTACATATTAGAGAAATTGTTTGTCCTCTGTTAAAAAATGATCATCTAAAAACCCATTAATTTTGGGGGGAGAAAATGTTTTAAGAGGACAAAGCAGGCTTACAGACCACATTTCTCCCATGCCCTGTGAACTGTTGTGCTATTGTGATTTTACAGTGCTATTTCTCTGCTTCTGCTGGGTTTTTCTCTTTAATGTAATGTGGATAACCCAGAACAAAAACTGACACTTAATTCTGAGTAAACAGTGGCAGGGACTGAATAGAAACTTGATGTCAAATATACAGCCACCCTGGGAAAGTCAAAATCCAATGCTTTCTCCTCTCTTCCAGTTGTGTCCTCCATAAGTGTATTATCCATAAAATTAGCCATTTAAAAAGGCATCAAAACATTATTTTTCATATTCATAGCGTCACTTTAAAAAAAAATGGTTAAAAATCGATTTGCTGGCCTCTTGGGGAAATGCTGTAATGTTTTTGGCTGTCTCCTACTTTCTGCTGCCAGCTAAAAGTACCATCTGGCTTGTTTAGGGCCCTTTTCCATATCAGGTGCTTCCAAAATTCTCCCCAACCAGAGGATTGTTTCGTTGGGTTGCTCTGCCTGCTGAGGCATGTGTCCTGGGCTGGGAATCCTACTGCTTCTGTTCCCTGCCATCTTGCTGACAGTGGTGTGTGTATGTTTGGGCACGGATCTTGCTGCCTCTCTCCCGAGGACATTTGCATCATTGTCAGCTGCACATATTAAATTGATATGCAGGGCTCAGAAACACGTATCCCATCTTTTGTCCCTTTGTTTGTGCAATTGTTGTGGTTTTAATTCTTCTTTGACACCTGGAATATCACAAAGCTGCTGATAATCTGTTGGCTACTAAGGGAGATGACATTGATAGGAGGATAATGTGTGTCAGACTTATATCTCGATAATTGCCGACACACCCCGAACCCTCGCAGCTCAGGGAATGAATATCCTAAATCCATCATTAATTTGGAGAGTCGCATGTGGCAGTTGGCTGTGGTGTCACCCTCTCCCTGCAAGAGTCACTTGCAGGGGATTTGGAGGCAGTTTTGGGTGGATCCTGCAGCGCCGCGCGGATGCGCGAGTGAACCGCTCTTGGTGCGTCCTCGCTGCCATTTCACAGCTGCCTGAGGAGCTGGGACAAAATGGGGTGGGTGTCCTCCCTCCTCAGCAAAATGGGGTGGATGTCCTCCCTCCTCAGCAAAATGGGGTGGATGTCCTCCCTCCTTGACAAAATTGGGTGGATGTCCTCCCTCCTCAGCAAAATGGGGTGGATGTCCTCCCTCCTCGACAAAATTGGGTGGGTGTTCCTCCCTCCTTGACAAAATGGGGTGGGTGTCCTCCCTCCTCAGCAAAATGGGGTGGATGTCCTCCCTCCTCAGCAAAATGGGGTGGGTGTCCTCCCTCCTCAGCAAAATGGGGTGGATGTCCTCCCTCCTTGACAAAATTGGGTGGATGTCCTCCCTCCTCAGCAAAATGGGGTGGATGTCCTCCCTCCTCAGCAAAATTGGGTGGGTGTTCCTCCCTCCTTGACAAAATGGGGTGGGTGTCCTCCCTCCTCAGCAAAATGGGGTGGATGTCCTCCCTCCTCAGCAAAATTGGGTGGGTGTCCTCCCTCCTTGACAAAATGGGGTGGATGTCCTCCCTCCTTGACAAAATGGGGTGGATGTCCTCCCTCCTTGACAAAATTGGGTGGGTGTCCTCCCTCCTTGACAAAATGGGGTGGATGTCCTCCCTCCTTGACAAAATGGGGTGGGTGTCCTCCCTCCTTGACAAAATGGGGTGGATGTCCTCCCTCCTTGACAAAATGGGGTGGATGTCCTCCCTTCTCAGCAAAATTGGGTGGGTGTCCTCCCTCCTTGACAAAATGGGGTGGGTGTCCTCCCTCCTCAGCAAAATGGGGTGGGTGTCCTCCCTCCTCAGCAAAATGGGGTGGATGTCCTCCCTCCTTGACAAAATGGGGTGGGTGTCCTCCCTCCTCAGCAAAATGGGGTGGGTGTCCTCCCTCCTTGACAAAATGGGGTGGATGTCCTCCCTCCTCAGCAAAATGGGGTGGATTTCCTCCCTCCTCACCTGCTGGGAAGGCAGCTCCCCACCTGCCTTCTCCTGCCCAGGAGTGCCATCCCAAGCAGCTGAGAGCTGATGCTCTCTTGGTGACGGTGACACCTCCTCCTCCTCCTCGGGACCCTCTGTTTTCCAAATTTACCAGTTTACTTGGAAATAGAAACACGCCCCTGAAGGGTTTACGAGTAGATTTGAAGCCCTGTAGCTGCAGAGTCCAGGCTTGATGCGATTGTGTGGGAACAGGAAGGGTGTTTTGGAGCAGCTACTGCCGTAAGCTGTCTTGTCCTATTTCAGAAATGATCTGTGCCATACACTGCTGACTTTTCCTGTCCATCCATTAAAAAGTGAATTATGAAGAGTGCTGAGACAAACAGATAGGAGTTTAACCTTGTTAGTAAATATCAGGTAGCTGATATATACTGCTAGAATGTTACATCACAGCCTCGCTCTTCAATATAAGTTTATGAAATTATCTTGTTACTATATAAACTGCCTTGGCTGGGTACATTCTTCCAGAGGGTTATTGTTTCCTGGATGTTGGCACAGTAGCACGACTCCAAAGAGTCAGTTCACAATGTGGTGAATTTTAAAGACTTGGGAGATGGCCATATCTATTTTTCAGCAAAGGAATGAAAGCTTTTTTCCCTTTTTTTTTTTTTTTCTCCCCTCCCCTAAGGTATTAAAAGTTTCAAAACATGTGCTGAAATGAAAAGGAAATAATAACTAAGACCTGGATGGGAAGTAGTGCCTCAGAGTACTGACTTTGTTTATTTGCTTGTTTCTCCCAAAATCTTAATATTTCAAGTACAAGTTAATATTTTAAATCAAATAAACCTGTTCTGTGAACTAGTAAGGTACTTGAACTATTATCACACATTATTCATTTATTTCTGTGTGAGTGCAATAAAAATTTTACAAGCTGTAATCTTGTTCTTTTAATAGAGAGAAAACTATGCAGAATATGTTGCTTAGAGTATTAGATAAGCTGCAGTATGTTAATCAAATATTTTCGTGATATGAGGGCAGTTGAGAAAACAGTACAATTTTTGCTAATGGCACTGGTAAGTAAACGGATCTATCATTACATTGTCATGAAAAGTGACATTGAGCAGAAACACCCTGCCAATCCCTAGAAGATAAGTATTTAATGTAATTAGACAGACACTGTCTCCTTTGTTGAACGTAGCATTAATCACCCAGAGAAGTCCAACTTTATATGAAATGGCTTTTTCTGATATGTCTTTGTATTAGAAAGCTTCTCACACGGTTTTGCCACGATGATGTATTTGAAGAAGTGACTGCAGCAGCTACAGGGGTTTCCTCATGGCACGTTTCTTGCTGTTCTGTGTTCCATAATCTTTAATTCTTTTTTATTTAGCAGTGTTGCATTACATAGCTGTGACTTGTTCCTAAGTCCAGAAAGCCACGTGCAATTGGAGCTGAACCTCTTTGAACCAGTGTAATGCATTCAAGTTATGAAATATAAAAGCAATACAAATAGCTTCCATTGTGTTCTTCAGTCCTTCCTCTGTGGTGTTAGCACAGGTTCATTGTTATGGCATAAGCAAAATGTTCCTTGCCTCAAATGCTCGTCCATAATATCACACACAAAAAAAACCCCAACAAAAAAAAAAAAAAAAAAAACAAAAAACCCAAACAAACAAAAAAAAGAACTTCTTTTTATGAAAATCTCATTGTTAAATGGATGAAAAATGTTGCCCCCTTCCAGAATTCATTGGCACTACATTTTTTTTTCTCCCCTCTTTTTTTTTTTCCCCCCCTCCCTCCTCTCCTCTGTTGCTTGTAATTTGTACTGTGAAACGCTGTCTGGTTATGAACTGGTATCAATTTGAGTCAGTGCACAGCTGTGTCTTCCCACCTTCTCAGTGGTGCCGAGGGCTTTGAAGGGAAAGAAAAGGGTTTAGTCAGAGATGACAGCCAACTTCACCGGGTAACAGGTGGAGGTCAACTTGGTTTATTTGTTGGGCTGAGCAGAGTGCAGAGATGAAAAATCTTTGCCATAATAAGGTTTAGGAAGAAAATGCTGACTAGTCTAAGCTTTGATTCCAGCTGACAGATCCTTTTCTAGTGTTCATTACTTGATTTCACAGTTCAGGCAATTTTAAGAGGCTTAAAATTATGTTTCTGCTCCCCTCTATAAAACTTTCCGATCACTTTCTAATTTTTGCTTTAAGTAAAGTTATAGGGACTCCCTGATATATCACTCCTGCCTGTAGACTCTTACAAAGTCAATATGCCATCAAAAATGTAAGGATAAGCTTTTTTTTTTTTTTTTTTAAACCCTGCTTTCACTGATTCTTTTAATAAATGAAGCAAAAAATTCATGTGTAGGCACTGATTTGATTAGAAAATGAAAATGAAAATTAAAATTAAAATTAAAATTAAAATTAAAATTAAAATTAAAATATTTTTTAAACCCCCCCTGAATAGAGGATAGTAAGGATACTTAAGAAGCCAGTGTTGCTGTCTGGGCCTTTGGGATTTCTGTGCTAGTGAAGCCCAGAGTGCTGAGTCCCTGTGCTCCATCCCAAAGAGGAGCCACAGCCAGGCCCTGAGAATCAGAGCAGAACGTGCTGGCTTTGTGTGGCTGGGCTGGGGTGAGCACACACAAAGGATCTCACTGGGCTCAGCTGCCTGCAGCCTTTGGGTCCCTCCAGTGCTCCCTTCCCTGTGCCAGCTCCTGGGAGGGACACGGAGCCCTTCCTCCTCTTTCCCTTTTTCTTCCACCACCACCACCACCTCCTTCCTACCTGCTGGAGTGGGCAGAATAGGATTATCTTTAGCCATTTGCTAAAATCTCCCCCCTCAGACTTTCTATTACTTCTGCATTCATTCTTTGCAGGAAGAGGAAACTCACTGGTCAAACCCTTGGACACCAGAATAGTTGCATGCAGTTTCCCAGGGAGCCAGATAGCTCTAAAGCTTCCCAGTGAGTGACAGTTTCTCTCTTCTATTCTTCTGAAACATGTGTTTTACACATATACTGGAAAATGTTAATATCAATTTACAGCCAGATCCTTGCTTTTTTTTTTTTTTTTTTTTTTTTTTTTTTTTTTTTTTTTTTTTAATGTTAAAAAAAATCAAATCTCCCAAAGTATTTACACTTAGAGCACCTCAGCATACATGTCACTTTTTTTTACATAGGAAAAAGTGTTGGATGCTCTTATACACATAACATCATTGGGCTTTTGAAAGCTGTTAGCTCATTCTGAGTTAGTGGCAAGAACGCTGGACTTGCCAGCACCAAACTGTGAAACCTTTTCTGTGTGACTGGTAGAAATCTCATGGGGGTAGAAATCCAAAAAAAAAAACGAAAAAAGGGGAGGAGGGGGGGATGTAAATCTGTGCATTTGGATTTGAGCAGCTTCAATAGCATGATATCAACTTTGTCCTAGAAGTCCTTGAATCACAAATCATTTGGGAGAGTGTTTTGGAGAATTACCACTGTATGCTTTCCCTGGTTTTTTACTCTCTTCTAGGCGTCCATTAGTTCCCACTGTCAGGGAGAGGATTCTGGACTAGGTGGAACCCTGTAATCTGATTTGGCATGGCTGTTTTTCTGTGTTCCTAAGCTCATGAGATCAAGTTATGTAGGATTATTTCATAATGCCAGAGCAGCAGTTTCTGAGGTTGGACAAAGCTATCTAGCAAAAGTGTCTGATAAAAGAAAAATCCTGTCCCATACTGTAGCTTTCTTGGTCCAGTGAAGCAGCATCCTCACGCACACAAATCTTGCAAAGTTGCTTCTGATAGCTCCCTGTGTCCCTTGGTTTTTGTAAGCTAAAGTGCCATTTTCCTTTTTACAGCTTAATTGAACCTAAATGCACCCATTTTCTGCAATGTGGTATTTTGGTAATTTCTCTATTTGCTCGTAAATTTTCCCTTAAGCAAACTGAAAGCTTCCCCTTTTATCACTTCACTGGGCCAAGATTTCACACAGTATCCTGCTTGCTACAAAATTATGATAGTGTTCTCTCTCACCTTGTTTCTTTTTTTCTTCTTTTACTTTCTTTTATAAAATCAGGATATCTAAGAAACCCCGAACACCGCGGAGCACTTCATGGTGGGTGTGCTTATTCAAACAATGCCAATGCTCTCTCTCGTTCTCGGTGCACAGAGTTGTTGTGGTGGTTTGGGGGGGATGTGCCAGGTGCCCCCTCTGCTGTGGATTCTCCTGTGTCCAGCAAGGGCAGAGCTGGTGCCAAGCACTTTGCCAGGGTGCTGGAGGGGGCACTCCCGTGTCGCCTCTGCCGTGCCCGTTGTCATGGGATTTGCAGGGGGATTTTCCCTGGGAGCCCTCTGCCTCTCTGCTTTCACCTTGGGCAGCTCCCAGGAGCGTTCCTGCAGGCAGCAGGGCCATCCAGGCCCCTCTGGAAACGGTGCCAAAGCCAAAGTGCAATGCTCTGCCTTCCCCAGGGAATCCTGGAGCCACTGGGGATGCAGGGAGGGAGGCTGAGCTCACCTGGCTGCTGTCACCTGTGGGGAAGTGGCTCCAGTCTCTCTGCGTGGTGGCAGGTGCCCAGAGCCATCCCAGCCTGCAGCTGGACGTGGACATTCCCAGGAAGGAGTACGGCAGCTACAGATTATTTCTGGTGTTGTGGAGGGGTCAGTCCTGTGGCTGTCAGATTGTCAGAGGGTGAAAACACCAGGAACCACTGGACACCAAAATATGACAGCTCCATGAGTCCACTCTCTACCTGCCAAATTATAAATCCCTTGGCACAATGCACACAAATTTGGTTTGCAACTCTTTCTTCCTTTGGAATAACCTATAAACTGTTCACCTCAAATTGTGCAGAAATCAGGTGGCTTTACAGTGGTAAATCACCTGGGTTATTTTCAATCCTGGCCACAGCTCTTCTATTAATTAAAACACATGTTCAATGGCACTGTACACCGATTAAATCTTGAAAACCAATATTAGCACCAAACTTAGTCTTGTCATCATAAAAGCCATTTGAAAGCATTACCATGCAGTAACTGAGGTCACAAGTCCAGAAAATCTGCATATTTACCCATCTCCATCTCATGCCTGGGGCGTTCAGCAGCCATCATTGTTATATATAGCCTGGGTAGCCAATGATGGTTTGATGACATGCAAATAATGAGCAAATGATTTTTAAGAAAATTAAATAAATTTAAAAAAAACCCAAAAATTTTACTCCGTCCTCTTCAGTTACTAAAGATTCCCTTTAGTATCACTCACAATTTAGGATCCATATGCATCTTCAGGAAGATATAGTTGAAACATAAATCTATTCTGGGTCTTTTACTTGCAAAAATATCATACCTCAGCTGTAATCATATGCAAAGACTTTTTAGAGGGCTTTGTAAATGCCATCCAAATTTATGATGGCATTTTTTGCCTTGCAGCTATAGATGTTCCATCCCCAAAGCACCCACATAAAGGTATATTCTCCTATGGATGGCTGCAGTTTGTCCCTGCTGCTATATCTAATCTGCCAAGTGTGCTGAAAAACTCTCAAGTAGCATTTGAAATGAAACAAATGTAGTCATGAATTTTAGACGAGATGTCTAAAGACGTCATTAGAAATTTATTTTTTTTTTATTCTCCTCGCAGTATATATTTATACAATGGAAAATTATGCCGAAGCTGACATTAACTCAAAGGCAGAATTGAACTGTTATCCTGCTGTTTATTGCTCTTCTCATTAAAGTTTTTAAATATATAACTCATGAAATTATGTTTTGAAGAAATTGGTTAGATTTCAGTACTAGTTTATTAGTTATTGAAAGAACTGCTTGGGTGGCAGAGCAGGAATGAAGCCTAACTTAAGCGACCTAAAACAATCCAGATGATGCTGTAAACACAGATACAAGCAGACAAGGTAGTACCTCTGTGAGAATGTTGTACCAAACAATTTAGGCAGATTTTCATGGGGTAGGATGTAAAAATAATTGTGAATATTGAAGTGCTCGGCTTTAAAATTCAGTAGGCAAGGTTGTCCATCACTATAAAGTGATATTTCTCCTTCGTAAATGGATCTGTGCTCATTTGCAAAGGAGAAGTTTCAACCTTCTTTTTCCCTAAGTGACATCAGAATTTTGATTCCAACATGAATTATCATTTTTGGCTAAAAATTGCTGAGGAGTCCAAAAGCATTTAAAACCTAAAGCCATTGAATCCATTTAATGCGCCTTTGGCACCTCTCTCTCTCTTTCTCTCTCAGTCCTTTTTGAACATTCTGGTCCTCATTTTAATCAATCTCTTTTTATTAAGTTCTTTGGCTCATTTACTTGTACGTGCATTTGCTTTATTTTATTTGGAACATTTCTTTTGTAGTGTCTTGAAAAAGAGTTGTGACATTTCTTTTGGATGGCTTCTTAAGTATCTGGCAGTCACCTATGATACGATGTTGATGGGTACGGATAGATTAGCTCTGCTTTCCTGATGATCTGTCAGATGTCGAGTTCTGAGGAAACTGGATGTGTGTGTTGGTGATGCATATGCAGCAGTTTGATAAGTGGATAGAGGGGGAGCTTTCATTTTTCTTCTGTAAAAATCACTGTTTATTAAGCTGGATTTAGCCTTGTGAAGCGAGGTGCTCCGCTGGCAGGTAGTTAATCAGTGATCATGGTAACTCCGGCTGCAACCAGGGGAGCCAGTACCCATTCAGAGCGTAGAAACTAAAGAGCACTTCATTAGGATGAGTGAATTTCCATCTGTGTTGTATTTTGTGTATACTGGAGCAATTAATACAGTAAACTGATGGATGGAAGTCAGTGTGATCGTATCTCGGCTGATGACAAAGTTTGCTCAGCACTAAACTGAACAGACTTGCTATGACTGGCAGGAGGGTAGCCGTCAACGTTTCAAGAAGCTTGAAATTAAGAATTCCCCAGGAATTTAAAGGAAAAAAATAGAGCAGTTGATCAGCCTTTCTGTTGATACTGATTTCAGTGGAATTGCTGGAATAATTCGCACAGAAGGATGAAAATTCCTTGAAAAATGCTTCCCATATATTCAGTATTTTTCCTTCAACAGCCGACTTGTTTTTCCGCATCATCTGTTTGTTCTGCATGTTGTCGAGTTCATGGTCCACCTGGTAATACCTGAGCTTCCATGATTCCTTTTCCTAGTGTGCCTTGGGAAGGAGGATCCAGACCATGTTTCACTCATAGCTTTTGTTATGAAATCTCCATCAAGAGTCTAGTGGCAGAGAGCTGCTGGGAATATTGGGGTAATTATCCAAAGGTCTTTGGAGATGAATATGAGCTGGTCTACAAACGCAGCTGACGAGAGATGGAGTTGTTGTGTGAGATGTGTGCAGGTAGAATAATGTCAGTAATTAATCAAGCGAAATTGGATGGATTTTCAGGTGTAGATTTGGAGGGAAGGGGGATTGTTCTCCTCTTGCTGTGACTCCGCTGACTCCATCAGAGTTAATCCTGATTTTTTTAGTAAGGCACGAGGCAGGTACATGGAAAAGAGGTTCTCAGATGCTTGTTTGTTCTGGGGAGGATTCGTGCATTCAATTCTCACGCATCATTTTCTGGTCCATTTAAATATATATCAGCCTCATACATGAACATTTGAAGACCTTTAGCTGTACTCAAGGAAGACTCTTATGTGGTGCGTTTCTAGTACTGGCAAACATAAGGAGGTAGAGGAATTAAACCCACCACAGTGCTCCAGTGCCCCTTAGAAGATGAGGAACACGAAGTTTTCCTGTGCACTCATTAAACTTGGGCTGGAGGTTTGCGAAGTGCAGAGTTTTGGAAAGTCTTTCTGCGGGACTTCAACATCCAATGGCTCCAGTAACCAGAGTCTCCCAAGGACAAGGATCCCATTTGCGCTTGCATTATGCATTTGAGCAGAAGGGTGTGATGCATGATGTGGAATGAACAAAATAATAACTCGTGTGTTTAGGGAAATGCCAAATTAATGAAAATTCAGAAAGCTCTAATGTTGAAAAAAAAGCGCACAAATTCCTTGATAGAAATATAATGCTGCTAACAGTTTCAAGATTATTGTTGTCTGAATTTTCCGCTTATTGTGTACTGCAATTAAAATTCTTCTCGACTGAAAAACCAATGTCAAATTAATATTTCCTTTTGGAAAAAAATACGAAAGTACACATCTTGTTCCATTTAGCACCATCATGGTCTTTGATCAGGTTCCCTCTGTCCAGTGAATAAAACAGATTTATGTTAATGGGAGCAGGCTCAGACCATATATGTTTGGCATACATATGGAATCACATGAACACAAGTACAGTAAGTTAAAGTAGCACACCCACTCAGGCTCCCATCTGCGTTTTATGCCACAAATCCCTTTATTTTCTTCTTTTATTTAGCAATTAACTTCCCCATTTATTCTGTAGTTAAAAGCTGCCATAAGATGAAAATAGACTAAGTCTGATTTTCGTCTCTCTCACTCTAAATAACATTGAGAGGAGACTCAGACCTGGATCCTGAAAGCTGCGCTCCCTAGAAGCGCCAGGTGTGGCTGTGATTTGGACAAGAGTCCTATCCACAGAATAGTCAGGAACACTTCTAACCCCCACCTGGGTTACCCAGCCGTTGTGTTCTGGCTGTTCTTGTTTATTCCTTGCTCGGAGCAGATGGATGGAGAGAGGCAGGGAACGGGGAGGATCCTTGGCTCCGTTCCCTCTCCACCGGCCAGCACAGCTGAGACGGGCTGGGGGAGATTGCAATTTGTTGCTGCCCTGCACCAGAGAGCAGAGAGAGGAGAGCAGGGGCTCAGGGGTGTCCTCAGAGCTGGCACTGCCCCTTCCTCAGGGTGCTGTGAAGTGCTGAAATCTGCTGTTCAGCGCGGTGGCTCCCGGGACCGACGCTGAGCAAAGCTGTGCAAGGCAGCCCCGTCCTCCCGGGATGCATCCCCAGCTCTGCCCAAGCTACCTTCAGCCTGAACTTTTTAATTTCCTGCATCCCTGAGCAGCACAGGAGGGGCCCTGCGGACTGCAGGCCGCTAAATGTGTTAAAACTCATTAGGTTTGGAGCAGAAGACCCTTAAAACTAGCCAAGAGTCTCAAACGTGGGTGCCAGAAATTAAACACCTAATTCAATGTTTAGCCACCTACCTTTAGTTCCTTCCTCACAGTTAACATACACTGTGCCACCTCATAGGTGGCCTGATTTTCATAGGCACCAGGCACCCACAACTAACTCAAGTGTTGAGGCTGCTCACCTGAGTGAGACTTGTAGAATTCAAAGTTTTTTCTGGGTGATTAAACAGGAGTCCCCTCGCTCCCAGCTCCCGAAAGGAGCTTCGATAGAATGACCAGCATTGTAACATATGGCTTAGCAAGGGGAGGAAAAAAAAAGCAGAAAATGAGTATTAGGAATGGATGGACTAAAGAATACGCAGGATATATCAGGCACATTAACCAAACATATGGTGCTAAATGAGATATTTTTTTTAAATTGCAAAAAAATTGACATTCCTGGCAGTCTCAAGGATAATGTGACATGGCTGTGATAAATTTAGAAGAATGGGACATATTTTGGCTTGTTCTTGGAAACCTTTTTCTTGCATGCCGACTGTATTTCTTCTTTTATTAACCCATTCAAAGAATGTTTGAATTTTGCTGCTAGAGCACCATGCTAGCGCAACATAAAATGTGAATGATGCTAATTGCTTTGCACTGCCTAACTTTCTGTCATACCCTCCCCTCTTAAAGGACAAAACATGCTTTGGAAATGAGCTGGCAAGCTCATCTTCTTCTTTCTCCTGGTCAATATTAAGTGATGTAATTAAGCTCCTGTTTGCATATTCTTCTGAACTAGGAAGCAGCCATCTTTTTCTTGAGATCTGATGGATGTGATCACTCAAAATAAAATGTGTCATTACAAACCCCAAACAAAACAAAAACATGGTATAGTTGGACTGTTCCAAACCAATACATTTCAAAATACCCTGGAAAAAAAAATAAATAAATGAACCAAACTTGTGATAATAATGGCAATCAGAACGATAACAAACAAATAGAGCAAAAGAAGTAGCAACCAATTATCAGCGCTTCAGTTTGTTTTTATACTCAATTTCCCTGCACATGGTTACATTAAAATCTCTATTTTCACATTAAAGCCTCTGCCTCAACCTTAGAAAACCCATCCCCATATGAACATGACACTGCTCAGCAATGCCACACTCAAGGTCATTCATCAGCTTCTTTGTAGCTCCTCAAGTTCCAGTGTTTGGACACAATCACACAAACTTGCTGCAGCTTTTAACCATTTTCCACTCCCTCTGCCCCTTCTCCCTGCTGTGGTTTAGAGATGAGTCCTGCAGGGTTGTTTTTTTTTTTTCAAACGCAGGGGTAAAAGAGAAACTGTTTCAGTTTTTTTAGAAGCTTTATTATCATTGCCCTGAAGAGGGTTTGTGGGCAGGGAAAGCAGGGAGCTCCTGAGCCACAGAGCTGAGATCTCATCCCTCCCCTGGCCTCTGTCACCTGCCCAGGGCTCAGGTAACTCATGTCCCACCTGGGTCCCTGTTCATGGGCTGCACAGCCCTGCTCTTGAAGCAGATCCCCTGCTAGAAAATTTTAGTGGCCTCCCCTGTGCATAAAAGTCTCTTGGAGTGTCCACAATATTTTGTACTTAGCGCTGGGGCTGACACTCCTTTGGTGTTTCTTCCATCCCCAGTTCTTCCATCATAGGGAAATCTGGGTCAGCAGCACCATTAATTCCTCTGAGTGTCCTTGTCCTGAATGTGGACATGCCATGACTAAGTTACATCCCACTGGAGCAGAAATTCAGCAGGCTGCTCTGGAATATTTCACTGAAACACCTCAGTTCAATCTCCTTTTCTCTCTTCCCCTGAAACTGAATTAATCTTTGCTTTTGTTCCTACTCCAAAGTCCCTAAGACCACATAAAAAAACCCAAACAACAACAAAATTTTAAAAAACTCCAAAAAACCCCAAAAATTACACCCCAACCCAATATTTTTCTTACACCATAGTCACTTCTAAAATTTGATTTTTCAAATGTTAAGTCTGTAACCTTTCCTGAAAGCCACCATAACAGCAAATCCTGTAGCAAACAAGTTTTGAGACAGAAAGCTGCAAATACAACACTGGAACTCAAACCATCCCCTCACTTTGTTTAACTTACAGAAATATAAACTCCAAAGCCTCACTGAAACCATTAAGGCCCAGCAGTGCAGAGTATAAAGTACAAGAAGGCTCCTGCATATTGCAATCAACATCCCTGGGACTATAAAACTAGTCTTATTAAATATAAAGTTAATAATATAGCCCAGAGATAATCTTGTCCAGGCCTCTCTCTTTACTTTTTTAACAATTAAATACTATAAAACACAGAGTTGGAAATAAAATTAAATTACTTTGCTGGTGGAAGTTCAACTTGCACACTACATGATATTTTGCTTTTCCCCCTGAAATCTCCACCTTTGTTTTTCTATATCCTTATGGATATGCAGAATGCCTGATGGGCTGTTAATATGGGAAATCTTGAGTTTTCTGGATACATTCTGATAATCAGAATACCCAGATGCATCTGTAACTGCAAAAATATAGGCTAGTAGAGACAAACATGCATACTTTTCATTTATATCCTGTAAAATTATTCCATCCAAGCATGTACCATACACAGAAATGCTTGGGTTTTAAAAGCCCGTTGCAATGTGTTCATTCCATTAATTTTTTTGATGCCACAGCTATGCTACGGCATCAACAGGAGTTATTCTCACCCTGTGTACCAAACCAGTCAGTACCACACCATTTCTGCCTGTCCATGGCAGAGGTTTCACCCAGTGACAACATAACTCTGATTTTCACTGGGAGCCTTTGATGCAGTTCAAGGGCATTGTAACAACTCCAGAATAATTCCAGCGCAGACATAAATACTATTCACCCTTTAAAAAAAATTGAAAGTGAAAGAGAACCACATACATGTATAACTTTCAAATATCTTTGAAGTCAAGAGAGTGAGGGGAGGAAGAGTTTGAACTCAGAGAACTCCATTCTCTGGTTGTGCCTTGAGTCGTGCGGCACATTTAAAAGATCCATTTGCAATAATCTACTAAAACCAAGGAGTGAAAGACAGAACTCATAAAAAACCTGTAAAAATCCAAATGCTCCAGCTATTACAGGTTTCTAAAAATAAAGCAGAGTAGGTTTCAGTAGCAATAATAAGCTGCATCTTGTCTGTATTTCAGCTTTATAAGAAAAATATGGCTGCCTTTTAGTACTCATGGCTCAGAGCAAACCATGGCTGCTTCTGCCTCGACAAAAACAAAACCCCACAAATAAAAGTGAGCTTTCAGCTTGCTGTTGCGTTGCGTTTCATTTGTCCTTTAAGTGTGTCTAGCCGCTTCCGCACCCCCTTTCACAATGCATAGGCTGTCGTTCCATGACCTAGCATTATTAAATTGCACTTATCAATCATTCTTGCCAGGAATGCCATCGCCAACTACATTAAAGAAGTCAGAGAAGTCTGGTTTCAGCAGTCCCTCGCCTTCGCAGACCTCCTCCCTCGGAACGGCTTTCACACAGCACCATCGACCTGTCATTACAGGACCCAGAGGTGAGGCCTTTCCCGAGAGCCTGGAGGGCAGCCAGGGCCGCTCCAGGAAAGCCGTCGCCGCCTGGGACCGCCCGCGAGGGGCTGCTCCTCACCCTGCAGGCCTTAGGGCTCCACAGGCCGCTTCTCTTAGGCCGGGCCGCCTCTGGGAGAGCTCCCGACGGCCAGCCCAGGTGGAAACGCCGGTTTCGGGGGCCTCGGGGTTTTGTTTGGAAGAGGGTGCGGGGAAAGGGACAGGATGTGTCTTCTGCTCGTGGCCATCCATCACGGTGACTCGGTGCAACTGCTCGAGACAGGGACCCATCCATCACTTGTGACCCACGCCTGTCTTCCAGCTCTGTGGACTTCCTTCTGCCAGTCATTTGTTCTTGTGCTGCTGGTGTCAGTGTGCCTTGTTAGGGGACTCCTTTGAAGTTGGTTCCTGCAATACTTTGGCTGGTTTCCTTCTCAGTACTCTTCCGACTGACTTTCCAAGTAAAAGAGATGTCCTCTGGGTCTAGATGTGTTTATACATTTTTGTTAGAAAGATGGATTTGCATTTAGCCTAGAAAACTAAATGCAACATGGAGTTCACGTTTGAAAAGGAACTCACTTGGGCATAGAAGAGACACAAATGAATGAATCCTCTTACAAACCTCTTTGGAAGACATAAAAATAGGAGTGAATGGTTGTGACACGTTTCTTTCTGCTATGAAATTTTGTCTCATTTAGAGAAGATTATTAAGGAATGGGTCGAATGGTGAAGCATAAAAATGCATATTAGCAATTCATCCTAGAAATTATCTGGAAATGTCTCTTTGGCATCAGTGTGGTTTTACTGAGGGCAGCATAAACCAGGAGGAGCCTCTTTGTCTGCACATCCAGGTGATGTGGTGGGAAATGGTGGAGTTGCACAAAGTTGAAGCAAGGTCAGACTTGCACTTCAGGAGGTTTTTTTGCTTTGTTAAATCTGCTTATTGTACTTTGATTTTTTGTGGTTAATCCATAAAAATTATTCATTACCCTTAGACATGCACCTAGATCCTCAGAAGAAATTTAGGCATCTAAGCTCTACAGAGATTTCCCTTGAAATCTGGATCCGAGCTGTCTGGCAAATATGTCCTCCTTTAAAAGCCTTGATAATTGGTGATACAAGTATGACTAATATGAAGCTTCCATTAACATTCTATTCAGTGCGCATCAGCTGACTCCCAATTCCTGTCTTTTAGAAGTTCAGCCTTTTAGATTTCAGTTGTTGATTGATTAGTTAATAGGCCTTTCTTTATTTAGCTGTGTTTTACCTCACACTAATTTTTTAAGATCATTGACTGCCTTTGTCTGCCCCTGTTTAGACCCTCTGTGCTTTGGATTCTTGTGTGGTTGAGAGAGGAAATGTCTCAGTGGTGAGGCCTTGTTTAAATCTCATCTACAGTCTGTTTTCACAAGACTTTTTCTGTGCACTGAGGGATTTCTACTGGCTACGCGAGAAGAACATTCAGTGGGAGCCAGAAAAGCAAATAGAATCATTACAGTCCCACATTTTGTTTGTTTGGAAGGAGATGTTCTTTACTAACTCCGCAAAGAAGCAACACAGCTTTTAAATTGTCATGGTTCCTAAAAAGTTAACCAAAACTGTTCTTCTGCAACATCATTTAGAGGCATCTTCTATTTTAGAGGCATCTTCTATTTTATGCTCGTTCACAAACAAAGTCTCACTGACTTTCAGGGAAAAAAATCCCTCTGAATCCATCCATGGTTTCTTTAAGTGCCATCATCCTGAAAAAATCTTGTCCCAGACTTCATCCTTTGTTCTTTTGGACATTCCTCCTCAGTATTCTTCTTCCACAGCACACTGGCTGTGTTTATTTCCCTGCTGCAACAATTGTTCTGTTAGTAAGGGGTGATACACTGAGATGGATTATTTTCTGCAAATCCAGCTTTGTTCTTTATCCCATCGCCTCCGGCGTACTTTAGGGACAGTAAGCAGAAGAGAGAAGCTTTTCAGGTATCAGAAGTGGCAACATAAAGAGTATAATGCTGTGGTGTAAGAGGATATAATTGAGAGATTCACTTCCACCAGTAGTGAGTGACTGGGAGTTGTGCCTCGGCAGGGAGGATGGCACAGCACACACAGGCTAAATTCCCTCTGGACACAGGTGCATTATGTAAATGGTCAGTGGCAGGTCGTTTCGAGGGGTGTTTGGAAAACAAAGAGCAGGATTTACCTCCATTGTGCAGTGGGATTTTGGAGGAAGGGGAGTTGTGAGTAAGTAGGTCACCACCAGAGTAAGCTCCTCAGCCGACACGACGATCACAGGGAGGTTCTATCCCCTTCTCATGTTCGTATGTGCAAGTTTATCACTTGGATGTGTGTATGAGATGCATTTGTAAAGCATGATCAAAATAGACAGCAGAGAAGAAGCTGTAGACTATTCATGGCAGGTGTTGGCATTGACAACCAGCGATTTATAACTTCTCGGGAGTATTCCCGAATCTTTCACACGCTTCCAAGCATCCCTTGGAGCACACTGCACATCTGATGCTGGGGTGTCCCAGGGTACTGAATGCCCTTCCCTGTGGTCCCCACAATGAGTCATTCTGGAAACAAAATTTCCTTGGAGGAGGAGTAAGATCCTTGAGAGGATTTCCTCGCTCTGAGCTGCTCCACCCAACGAGCCAGTTGGAAAACCTCTGCTCTCGTGGAATTGCCTGGATGTACTGTGCTGTGCAAGGAAGGCTGTGCCCTGGTTCCTGTGAGCTCTGGTGCTGCTGCCAGTGCCCAGCCCAGCTGGGCAGTAGCCAGGAGAGAGGATCCGAGCTGGCTGACCAGCAGACCAGATGTGCAGCGAGTGCTGGCGCAGGGATGCCAATGCTTCAGTGACTCCTCACTACTTCCAACAGATGGTGGCAAGATCCAAGTTTCTTTGGTGATAAGCTAGCAAAGTGATTCATGGAGCCTCACTTGATGATGGCAGTTTTTTGGGCATGACTCTATGAATGCACCATATGTCTTCTCTGGACCAGCGTGGTTAGGATTCAGTGTCTGGCAGATGGTAAATCGATCACCTATAGGGTGGCTTTAGCATCACTATCAGTTTTAGAATTTATTTCAAAGCCTTGAAAATTCAAGCAGCCAGATCTCTCTCCTACTCAGGCATACTTCTGTTACCTGCAAATGAGATTATTTGGTGGTCAGCACAGCTCACCACAGCACTCCAGCACTGCAAAGCCACCGTGGATTGCTGGCATCTCACAAAGCTTCCCAGAGCGCTTGAACTCTTCACCAGGCAGTGAAGGATTTAAATACTATGGGTGACAGCAGTATTTACATAAATGGTTTTAGGCTTCCATATATTGCTCCTTACACTCTGGTGACTTTCTAACTGGAGCTGGCTGAAACGTTAAATTGACCACGATCTTGTAAAGCTAGAATATACAGCAGCCTGTGCTGCAGAGCATTCAAGCATTCCCATGGAATATGACAGTGTGGATCCTGCAAGCCAAAAAAGCAAGGAAGAAAAGGCAAGGAGAGGAAAAATAAAAACAAAAACAATGAGATGGTGTGTTAGGAAGATAAATGAAGGAGAAACACAATTACAAGAAGCAAGAAATACAGCACGAAGGCAAGAACCCAAGGAAGGGGGTGTGTGAGAAGAAGGGATGAAAGTCAACTAGTGCACTGGTTTCCATTAGATTAATTTCCTCCATAATTACCATTGCCACTTAGACTTTCATCAGGACAAGGCCTGCCAGGGAAACGCTGCACACAGTACTCTCTGTCCATGCCAAAGTGGCAAAACCTTTATGTCACATATCTGGAAAGAAACTGTGTCCTTCTCTATCAGCATCCTCCTCTGGGTCACCAAAGTCCTGGTTCCTGCTCGCTGTCCTGTCAGCCAGCTCTGAGTGAATCAAAGTGAAGGCTCCTGGTGTACCTTGTACAAAGACATTTTGGGATGTCCCGTTCTGTAAGAGCCTCTGTAAGGCTGCTTCTTGGTGCTGTCAGCTGGCACAGTGGTGTCACCTTCCACTTCCCTCTGAATTTTGACACAGACAAAAACAAACCCTTTGGCACAGAAAATGATGTCAGGGAGCCAGGAGAGCCACACCACAAGGGAAAGGAATCCACGAACAGCACAGTGCTGACCATCACACGAGTTTGCATGATCCAGTTTACAATGTCACCACAGCTGACTGAGCAGGGGAAGATTTTGAATTTCTGCACTCACTTTGGAGCAACCTGGTGCTGAAGGAAAAGCAGTTTCCCAACAGATGGCCTCAAGGTCAGGCTTTAGCCATGCCACAACCCCAAACTGCTGCAGCCCGGGCAGGGAGGGCAGAGAGGGAGAACCTGCAAAGGGTTAAAGCTCCAGCTAAACAAAAGTCAGCAACCGTGTAATTAAAACTCTACCTTTGTTGTATTGTCAAGAGTTAGCCTGTGACATAGGAAATATTTAAAGGAGCAGGCTGTTGAGCTAATTTGTGAGTGAACTGCTTAGACAGTCCTATCCTAAATTAACTGTAAGGCCACCCACTGAGCTCGCCTCATAAAGGGCCACGATTGCTCAGCTCCGTTCCATACAGCCCTTCAATAATTACTAGATAAATGCATAACTAAAACCTCTATTACACTAATAATTTGTACTGAGATAGATGTGTGGGACACCATGCTGGGTTAATTTGTCATCCCTGCAGCAAACTTCTAAAGAGGGCTCTTTTGCAGAGGAGTTGTGTTAATATGTTGCTCCAGTGAGGACATGTTAGAGCAACAAGATGACTTGGTCGCTTAATCTCCTAAAGAGGCAAAATGCCTGGAGGGGAAGTGCCAGAAAGAAGAAAGGGGGGTGATTACACAGTGGACCCAGATTTAAACTCATCCTGACAAAAGGAGCTGATCTAACTGAGCAAAAGAATGGGGGGAAAAAAAGGGGGAGTGTTAAAAATACTAATAGGATTTCATGCGTCCCTAAAAAATAATATAAAAATAAAGTGCTGCAGGAAGAAAGTATTTTGCCCATGCTTTTCCTGATGCTGTGTTTGGTTCCTTTGCTCTCTTTGATGTATCCATGGAGTTAAACGATATGCTTTAAACAGTGCAGTGAACTATAATATTTTTATCTCTGCTTTATGCTAAATTCTTCTAGCTTCAGACACACACAAAAAGCACATTATTGCTTTAAATATGGAACCCATGTTTAAGCATCAGAGCTCTGGATTTTCAACCTCCTCTATTGACAGAACCATAAATCATGTTAAAGTTAAGTGAATTACTGTAGCGTGGAACTATAGCTTTAACAATGTTTATGTAGTATCAGCTTACCATCTACAGAATGAAAGGGAGGAAAAACACTGATATTAGAAATGGGAATGTGGAGTCCTATTAACTTAACAGCAATATATCACTCCAAAGTCACAGATTCCATTACCATGCCCTTTTTAGTATCAAAGCAGAATTATATCATCACACACATAAAGGTTGTAGTTTTAAAGAGAATTTACATTTCTATTGTAAACTTATCAACTGCATTTCATTATAAGAAAGACATGATATATTCTCCTAGCAGTAGTTTTTATCTTGTGATGAGAATATATGAGAATGCATCATGTGTATTAAAAGTAATAATAATAATATGCAGAAGTTGACAGCATTTGATGCGAGGCAGGAATTCTACAAATATGGTAAATTAGGGTCTTTTTGACCTCTAGCTGCATTCTTGGAAGGAAGGAGTGCTTTCCATCGGTCTGATTTTTATTTCTGTCCCAATGTAATCAATTCTGTAGTATTCTGGCCTCCCAAAGGCAGCAGAATTCTGACATGTTTTAAAACATTCTGCTCAAAAATAGCTAACTTAACTGGCCCCCTGCCCATGCCAGAATCTGGAACCAGCGCTCAGTTCAGCTCCACAGGTTTTCCAAAGCAGCCTGTAACACTCAGCAGCCCAGAGTACACCAATAAACCCCGGGTTCAAAAGCACATTTTCCTTTTGCTGGGAGCTCCGTGGGCCTTGGCACAACGTCCTCCTGCCTCCCACTTGCTGCTGCACAACTTCTTGCGGGAGGAGTGTTCTGAACAAAGGGTGCAGGTGCCTTGTGCCACTGAGAGCAGCAGCAAAGGGCTGAGGGCCAGCCCTGAGCTGGAGATTCTGGGGCTCTGTTCTTTTCAGCAGTGCTCAGTACACTTGACTTGTGGAGCTGAGAGATGGACAGCCTGAAATTCAGCCCATTTTTGTGATGCTCATGGACAGGAACAGATCCTCCATCCACCCTATCTAGGGTGTCTCACTACCTCTTGCATTGGTCAGCTGTTTCTGTTATATTTTAAATCTTTCATCTATGCTTGTCTACAGAATGTGGCAGTGAGAGATACCTAAATTTTACCAATGCTCAGAGGGTAAAGCCCATTTTTGTTCTCCAGCTCCATGATTCCCCAGCCTTGACACTGTGCAAATGGGAATGTGAGATGGCATCAGTTTGCATTTAGCTCATCCTTGGACATGACAAACATGTTACTAAACAGCCTCTTTGCACCATTATGGGACTTCACAAGTACCTGAGTTTTCCAGGGATGTGAATTCCCTTCCAAGGGCTCATCCTAGGACTGGTCAGTCCTACCCTCAGCAGCTCAATATTTAAGTATTTGCTCAGGTTTTGCCAACCTGAGCAAGCAAGTCCTCTACTTTTATCACCCAAAAGTCTGTTCCTAATGGGCAGTAAGAAAAATGGGGACTTTCAGAAACCTTTGAAAGTGTTACAGGGAAGCAGCTCCCATTGAAATTCAAAAGCAGTTAATGAATTCTCTCAGGACCTCTGCAAATCCCAGCCCGAGTTTCTTAATTATTTTTTTTTCTTGTTTGGGTAACTGCTTTCATCACCAAAATCTGTGGGCTTAAAGCTATTGTTTTAGGCTTCCATTCTTTACCTCTTGTATTGTATTATACACAGAAGTGTAAGTTCCTTTCAACAAATTTGGATTATTGCCAGATCTCCTTATTAAAAAGTCACTCTTCATATTTCCGATAAACACAGCTGTTTCATGGTGTTTGAAAGCATTTCACATCAGCCAGCATGGTGGCTTAGCCAATTAGTCCTCTAATATGGTCAATTTTGAGAATAAGTACCTTTGGGGTACAAAGGGTGGGATCCATCTCGCATAATTTGAACTGGCATCACTGGAATGGCAGCAGAAACTTTGCAGCACACAGGGAGTTAAAGCAACTTATAAGCCTGACGTGGAAGTTGCTAGCAGAACAAACTGTTCTCTAACATTTCCAGGGAAATGACTTTTCAGAAAATACTTTCTTAATTGTAATGAAGCCAATTATAATGGCCTCAAAAACAAGCGGATAAAAAACGATCGCGTTTCATTATGGTTCTAGTGTTACTATTTCTAGGAAGGCTGATCAATGTTTAATGAAGTATTAGTAAACTTAATTATCACTTTCTGGAGGAGGTGTCTGAGCGCTGTGCCCAGCTGATGGGGCAGCCCTCGTGCCTGTGAAGGAGCAGTGGTTGTGATTCCCAGCGCTTCTCCCTGGAGCACTCCGGGGTGATCACACCTTTTCCTGAGCACCACCAAACCACCCTCTCAAAGACTTCAAAAGGCTTCAGGAAGAAAGGAATTCCATCCAGGGCTGTGGGCTTGAAGGGGCTGGCAGGGCTTTTTTTGGAAGAGGAGATGGAGGGTGGATGGATCAATATGTGGCCCCATATGTTGGGCTGTGCTGGTGGAAAACCTGTCTGAGCACTGTAGGTGTCCCTTCACCGTGTCAGCAGGCACTCCCCTGGAGCAAGGATCCCAGGGCTCTTTTTTAGGAACCACTCCTTTGTTCCAGGATCCTAAATATCTGAAGAAAACTGTGACCTGTTTCAAATTAACTGATCCTTTATTGTCTCATCACTGCCTCGGACAGAATTCACAATTTTGGCTCTTCTTCAGAGCCTCGGCCACGTGCAGCGCTCACCTAATCAATGGGGGCAGCTAATTGTACTGGTTACTTGGTTATTGGCCACTACAAACCAAGAAGGGGAAAGGCAAGACAGAGCTGCATAATCAGAATTCAGCATTCTGAAGAATCCTGTGACTTCTGTGCTGCACAGCACCCTGAGCTCATAAAACACCAAGGAATCCAGTGTAGCTCGCAACAGCTGTACTGCATAATTACTTGGCCCAATAGCAGCAGTTTTAAAATACTGGTATATCTGTTGCAGGCCACCATACATTACCATCTCATTTTCAATAAAAAGTCTGGGATGTTTCAGACCAGCTTCAATGGAATTAGAATCATGTGTGCTGTGAAATATTTATGCTTGCCTTGAGATGGAAGGATAACTCCTGCCTCCAGCCCCTACACAAAATAACAGATTTCATAACGCCAGGGACTCCAACTCCTCCATACCTACAGCAGGTAGAAATGAAGTTCTGATCTTGAGTACACATCTTTTCATAGATTGTAGAAGTCATATTTTATGTCATTTACTGAGGTCAATAATAAAATATAAATGTCACAGGCTGAAAGACGCCAGGAGAAATATGGTTTGGCAGGATGGAGCTGCTTAGGGATACATAAATAATAAGTCAATAAGTAAATAAATAATAGACAAAGACCTATTTTATCTTCCATTTGAGGATCTCAAAGAATTTACAATCTCTGATTGAGACTTGTAATATCCCGTCAGAGGTAATAAGAGCCTCTTCTCTTACACAGGGTAATTTCCATCACTGTAGGTGTGGGTTTAGGAATTAAAGACTTTATCATTTTTATTAAGTCTGAAAATCATGACTGAAAGGGCCCTTGGCCTTTTTAGAGGCAAACAGGGATAATAATGACCTGCTTCATTACCCCTTGTGCTTTCGCTGATTAAAAATGCTTGTGAGGGCCTCTATATTTGGAAGCACCGTTGTGTTCTGCACTCAGAACTTGTTGGAGTGGCCAGTTTTGCACTCTCCAGAGTTGCTGACCACAACACAGCCATCAGAGTAATGGTCTGTGTCTGGGCCAGCAGATTTTAGACTTTAACATTTAATTCCCTCTCTCTGGTATCAGGCAGGCACATTTGTAATGTTGATCAGTTTAATAGTGGTGGTTTTTCTCCTCTTATCAAAGAGCCCTTTCTTTTGGCACTTGAGAAATTTGCTATTTCCTAGTCAGAGGCTGCACAAACAAACCTTTGGAGATCCCTATTGCACTCGTCACTCCTTATGCTAAGGGGAAAACGACCCCTCCACATCAGTGCATGGCACAGGGCTGAGGAATGGTGCCAGTTTTCTCGTTTCCCTCCCCCAGCCCTTCCCTGATCAGCAGGAAGCCCTTGGGGACAGGCTGAGGAGCTGGCCAAGGCTCCAGAGAGGAGCCACGTTCTCCTTGCAGCACTTTGCCGTGCTGAATTATTGTCGGTCATTTCTGCATTTCTTTGCCTCTCTCTCTCTTTGGGCAGGTCACTGACACACACTCTCCACTTTCTTTTCTACCCTGACACGCTGAGGAGGTCAGGACAGCAGAGAAAGGCTTGCTCCTTGCCTGCCACTGAGTATTTCTTTCCTCTTTCTTACAGCAAATCAAATTATTAAATGAAGAGCCATACTTTAGACAAGCTAAATACAATGTTGTCTCAGGCCTAGCTTTGAATTCCCACATGTTCCCTGGATGCAGTTCTTTATTTCTTCTTGTCTGAGATGCATTTCCATCTCCTTTTCACCCAGGAGACAAACAGAAATGGGTTTGTTCATAAAGGACAGTGCAATTGCATAACAATTTCAAAGAGTACTAAAAGAGCTGATACTAAAAGGAAATTATCTTTTTATATTTCAGAAATTCCAATTTATTCCTTACTTAATTAGATGTTTGTCACATAAATGTCCATTTCTCACTTTTATCTGCATCCTTCATATTCCATCTGGCACACAAGGAAAGGGGGAACTACAAAAGCAGATACAAAGAAAGGGAGGAAGACAGAAATAATGTAGGCTAATAAAAATTTTGTTGTAGTCATCAAAATGCTGTCTGGGATCTACCTCAGTGAAGGTGTGTGGGCAGAATGGAGGTGCCAACCTCAGAGCAGCACCACTCAAGGGCTGGGGATTATTTTGGGGTGAGGTGGCTCCTTGGACACCGTTGTAATAATTGTCTCCATGGTGGTCACTCACAGTTACAAAAGGGAATCTCCCTTTAATTTTGATGTTTCTCTTTTTATTGGGGATATTTTCAGCAGAATTAAAGGGAGCAGAATTAAGGTGGACACAGGGAGCTTTTCATGGCAAGGACAAGGGTGTCACATCCATCCCATAGCAGCACCCCTGGCATGAGTGCAGCTCTCTTTGGTGGTGGTGTCAGGGCAGTAATTCCTGTCCTGTGGTGGAAAGGGATGTGTACAGGAGGGCTGCCCAGCCAGCCCTCAGTGAATGTTTACAGCAAAAGGCAGCAGTTTCCTTGCTGCTGTTTCTGAGTTCACGTTTTATCCACATCCTCAGGCTCTTGAGTTTGCTAATGGTTTAATAATGCTAAAGAAAAAAATAAGTTATTAATAAAGTGTCATATTATTAAACTGGCAATGAACAAGAGTAAGAAGCAGATTTTAGCTTTTATTTAACTGAAGGTTTTTCATAACATTCATCATGAAATGAATGTTTGCTCATTTGTGTTTGATTTTAGTTAACTTTCCTGCATCTCTCCAATTTTTCCAAATGTGCCAAAGGCTTTTTTTTATTTTTTTTCCCCTCTTGTATATTTAAATTATTTTTTCCCCTCTTGTATATTTAAATTATTTCCAAGCCAGCACCTGAGTTTCTGTAGGATTTCCCCTGCCTTGCATAGCATTTATCTGATTGGTCATATGCAGTGTACAAGCACAATCTCTGCACATGGACACCCCTGAAAGACTCCTAGGGAGCAACAAAGACTGTTTGGTGAGAAATAAACAATGATTTACAGATGAGCTGGTGTGCAACCAGATTAATTGGTCATTCTGAAGGAAGAGTGAATCCTCATTTTAAAGGGAGAATTCATGGCACTGTAAGTGGCAGCAGTTGCTGCCTTGTGGTGACAGCTAACAATGGGAAGCTCTGTTGGGTAACAAGAGTCCAACACAATATATTTTGAAGGCCAAGGAACTGGGCAAAGGTGTCACATAATGCAGGAGAGCAAAAGGCTCTGGAGCTGCACTCGTAGTTCTGCTGAAATCAGCTGAGGGTAAAATCGGTCATTGCCAACGGGCTGGTGTACATCACACCTCTGCACCTTCTCTGGAGTGCATTTTCCAGATGGCTTGTTGGCCCATAAATTCACCAAATTAAACTTCATCCCCGAGAGCGAGCTGGGGGCTTGCTGAAGATCTGAGCCCAGCGTTATTCAGGAGAAATGTAGATGTGATTTTCCAAACGATCTCGCCACTTTGTGCATGTTCATTAAACGAAAACACGTTACTTAAAATAAATGTTCCTGAAGTGAGATGGGGGAAAACAGCCCAACAACAAGAAGTGTTAGACTGCTTTTAAATTATCGACCGTTTATACTACAATGTAAAATGGATTCGTATGTGCAAATCCAAGTTACATGAAATGTCAATTAAATCAACCCTAATCTCCCAAATACATTTTTTTATTGCCTGATTGATGAGGGCTGCTCTTAAGGTGATGAATAGTTTTCACTCTCACAAAGGACTGCTGATTCCTTGCTACGTGTCCACTAAAAACACAGAAAATCCTTCAAAATGTCTGGCTCCGTTTGCTTCCAGGATCTAGATGGAGTGAGTGTAGGACACAATGTGGTCTGATATATTAATTGATGCATAAACAATACTGTACATTTAAAAACAAACCAATAGCAAAGAAAAAAAAAAAAAAAAAAGCTGCTTAGAACTACAACAGATTTAAACTGTTTTATTTTCCAGAGGCAAAGCTCTATATAACGTCTTTGTTTTCTTTCCTATAGCAAGTCCACATGCAACACCATCGACTCTTCATTTTCCAACATCACCCATTATTCAACAGCCTGGGCCATACTTCTCACACCCAGCAATCCGCTATCATCCTCAGGAGACTCTGAAAGAGTTTGTCCAACTTGTCTGCCCCGACGCTGGTCAGCAGGCTGGACAGGTGGGGTTCCTAAATGTAAGGAAGCCGTTTTTCTTTCTTCAGAAGTGTTTGTCCTTTGTAAAAATTAACCAGGGGGTTAGGGATGGATGGGGTTGTTGTAACAGCATGGCGCCTGAAGGAGCGCACCTTGAGGAGATGCTGTAAAGGACAAGAAAAAAATTAAAAAAAAAATATATATATACATATGAAATAATAGTGCTGTGCTCCAAAAGCATTTAAAAAAACAAACAAGAGACCTCCCCAAAAAAACACTCGACCACATTTAAAGTGTCAGGGAAGCTGGTGCTTCAGTGACCTGCTGGGTCCCCCCACAAATGACTTTGCTGCATGTGTTGTAACCCTTGTGGAACCAGGGTTAACAAAATACGAAGGCAGAATAATTTTTATTAATTATTTTTGAAGTTCAGGGGAGAGTGGGGGGGAAAGAGCAGGAAAAGGGAGGGTGAGAAACAGATGTTTCAGATCAGCTAAGTTCATTAAAAAAAAGAAAAAAAAGATACTGCCTTATAGCACTTTAGATCAAGTTGACCAGTACTTGAACTCAAGATGTTAAAAGTACAGTTTATTATGGTTTGTTATTTCTGTAAGCAGTTATCTTTTCCCCTTATCTCTATGAAAAATTAAGCAGAGTTCCAAAGCTTCAAATAACCATTTTCATTTTTTTTTAATCAAATAAAGTGAATCATCTTGCTATTATTGAAATAGCATTCTGGACGAATACAGAATTTATAAATTTTATGTAAATCAAATCTAAAATAATGCTCTGAATATTTCATGAAATGTAATGCATGTAACTTTTTCCAGCCAATGAAGTAATAACTGGCAAAATTACTGCTTCTCTCCTGACATACTGAAAGTGTTAATGAGAATTAGTTTAATTATTAGCATCTAATTTATTACACTTATTTAATAAGCTGTATTGTTCTCAGTGTTTTCCTTTCCCCAGCAGAAAAACTGACTCTACTTATTCCAGCCAGTCCTGGCTTTGAATAATGTCTGCAATATGTTAGCAGATACATTTATGTCTAGACAACAAATCAATACAGTGCTTTTCTTTTTCCTTGAGTATTCATTTGCTTAATTTATCCCAAACCATTCAGCATTATGAACTGTTAGCACACTCACAATGAACAGGCAGCAGGGGTCTTCTTGGCAGGAAAGGGACCTAATTGGGAGACAAGATAGTGTTTGAGAGATGTCACTAATATATTAGTTTATTAAAGGTGCTGGATGTTGGAAAAATAAACATCCCTGAAGGATTGCTCCTTGCTGCAAACTCCAGCAACTGCAGTCTTTGAAGCCTGTGGGAGTGCTGTTAAGTTAAATGCAGATGAACTCGAGTCTTACTTATCCTCTGAACCATTTTTTGCTCCAGCACAAGTGTGATTTGCACCTCCACGGCTTTAAGGCCTTTTGTCAGTGCCAGAGCAGGTGAAACGAAAATAAAAGTCCCAAGTATTTCGCCAGGATGGGTATTTTGTCCCTGGCAATTCAGACTAATGGAAACCCTATCAGGAATTAAAATATTATTTTCTTTAGCAGTACTTAGAATATGGATCTGTGTTTAAAGCTGAGCTTTTATCATCAATGGAAAAGCCAATGTGCAGTGCCAGAAGAGCTGCAGTGAGATCAATTTGTAGAGTGCTGTCGAAAATGATCTCATCATTTTTGTCACTAAAATGGAACACCTGATTCACAGCCTGTCCTACTTTCTCTTTATAATGGTATTTGGCATCTCTCTGTATGGTTTTCAAGTGTCCAGGCTGGGTTACATTTAAAATGTAAACTTAATAAGCTGGGGGGAGGGTTGGCATGTTTTTCTAAGCCTGATTCCTGTTTTTGTGATACTTGAAAACACTTTTACTTACGGACACATTTTTCTGGTGATTAATTGAAAGACCACACTCATATAGCTGATCCCCTTCAGCCTGTGACTGACCACAGCCCAGACTGAAGGGAGGGTGGTTTTTTCTCCCAGTGTGTAAAATGAAGCTGTTCTAAGTTCACTCATTTCTCCATATGATCCTAATGGCAGCTAAACCAAGAGCTACACTATTGCTAACTCAAAAGGGATGTGGGAGAGCAGTTATTTTAATATACACTCATTCATTTTCCTGTAATGAGATAGCAGCATGATTTTTAAGACCACCAAAAATGCTTATTTTTTCTCTTAATGAGCAGTATCTTTAAGAAATTTACACTCAAGTCCTAGACACTGATATCCTGAGGGTATAGCACAGGCACGAAACCAGGGGATTTTAGGGGTCAAAAATACTGCTTCCCCTCTCACTGAGCATGGGTTAGTGCTGCAGGAAATGTAAAGAGGAATAGGATTTAATCCAGGACAATTTAATCTTAGTTCAGACAAGCTGCTAATAGGACAAGTGGTTAAAAGCCAGAATTTCCATAGTTTCACAAGGTTCACAGAGTTTGACACGATGTTCCTTGAAGTCCACGGAGAATTTGAGCCAGCACTTTCTTTGCCGCCTCTCAAGTAACTGTAAATGTATTGCACACAGTTTTTGAACTAGATTTGTTTTTACTGGAGGTTCCTAATAGCTGATTTTTAGTATAATTTCTGTCTGTTTGCTTGTTTCTCGGCAGCCCAATGGTAGCAGCCAAGGCAAGGTGCACAATCCATTCCTTCCTACCCCAATGTTGCCACCACCACCTCCGCCACCAATGGCTAGGCCTGTGCCTCTGCCAGTGCCAGACACAAAACCTCCAACCACATCAACAGAAGGAGGGGCCACCTCTCCCACTTCTCCAAGTAAGTATAGACGCAGCGGGATGCACACTGGGCAGGGATGAGGCCTGCACACACCTTGGCAAGCAGGAGAGCTCTCTGCTCTCCGCCATGGACAAAGCCATGAGCCGCTCCTGTGTGAGCAGGGAAAGCCTTAGCTCAAGGTTGCAGTTTTGTTTTTGACTCGGTTGGCATTTCACACGTGTGAGGGAAATCGAGGCCGGTGGCTCAGCTGTGACACAGAGCTCGGATCTTTGGGGTGTTGTTTGCTGCCATGAGGATTTGAGTGGATATCCCATCGCTGGAAGTGCTCAAGGCCAGGCTTGGGTGGGCCTCTGAGCAGCCTGATCTAGGGGATGGTGGCCCTAGATGGGGTTGGAACTGGGTGATCTTTAAGGTCCCTTCCAACCCAAACTACTCCATGGTTCTGTGATAAGTTGGTGTCTCAAGCCAGGTTTTAGAGGACAGATCCCACATGGAAGTCAGGCAATCTCCTTGAGAACATCCCTGCTTATACACACTGGGCTAAACTAACAACCCTTTCCAGTTTACTTCAATTGCCATTCTTTTGGGAATAAATTTTCCCAGATGAAGTCAGACATCTTTCCCTTATGCCGTGCATCTTAGGCAAGAAGTTTTGGTATGTCTTGAAGCCAGGGAGAAAGCTCTAATCCTCTCCCACCACCCACACGGCTCCCATATGCATTTTGTGTAGCCACAAGTCAAATTTACGAATTCCTGGATACACACTTGGGGATACCACTTTGGAGTCACTCTTCTGGGAAACAAATGCAATTCAGCTGTGTCTGATGCTTTAAAAAAAAGTCTGGATGTTCAGGGAGTTAATTGTGAAATGATTTAATGAAGCTATGCTCAAACTGACATTTAAAAACAAAAGGGAAGCTTTCAGTGCTTTAATGGCAACTGTAGGGGACTTGTTCCACAGTGAAGGGAGTCCAAATAACATCCACAAACAAAAATCAATCTAATCGAAAGAGCAAATCCCTTTGTGTGCGTTTCAAGCTTATTATTTAAATGCTATATGCAACCACTGCTGGATGTGCAGAGAGGTACTCACTCTTCAGACCAAGAGAAGCCTACATTTTTAAAGCTTTATATACAGTTCAGGAGACTTGCACAGGTTCCAGGGGGCATTTTTAAAATCTGGTAGTTCCTCAGAGGTTTTCATTGCCTTCTGCTACGCGATAGTGCATCAACTGCAAACTCAGCAAGATGCTCTGGCTCACTTGGAAATTGAAATGGGTTTTAGTATGAGACAGTCTGGTAAGATGGTGAACATGATCTTCTAGAATCAGGACTTCTCGAATTGATCAGCAGATTTTTCTTGAGTGCAGAAGTTGATTCATTCCCTCCCCTCCACTCCTCTTTCTGACCTTAGACCAACACTGGTGCTGTCAGGAATCTTTGGCACTTTCTGAGGGGACTTTTGAGTCCTATCAATAAGATTCAGCAGTGGGATCTAAAAGGTTAATGTTTAGTCATAGTTATCACTGAGCACAGTCAGCAGTGCCTTACTATTTCCTTGCCTTCAGAACCGGGAAAAACAAAACTAGGTCAGTGTGTACTTGTCATTACGGTTGTGACTCAGTTTACTGGCAGTGTTTGGTGTCAAAAAGAAAAGAAAAAAATTCCCAACAACATTTTAGCACTAATCTTAATTTTTATGATACTGTGATTGTGTAAACAAGCTCAGAGGGTGTCTGGCCAGATTCTCAGCTGGCAGAAAAATGGGTATTTCTCCTCTGAAGGGAGCAGGACACCCATTGGTGTCTGCTTGGGGCTGGTCACTGGGCTCTGTGTTCAGCAGACAGCTGCCACGTTAATTGGGAATGGAGGTTTTCTCAAGAGCAGCCAGTTAATGGTATTTAAACAAAAGATTAGGAAAATAATTACTGTTTGTTAATTAGCCACGCTGATGACTAAACATATAGTTCTGTACATATTCAGGCACGCATCTTCCTTTTGGTGAGGGGTTTGAATAACAGTGACTCCAATTGTAAACAAGCATATAATTTAATTTAGGGAAAAAATTTTACAGAAAAGTAGATTATAGGAAATATTTTCTAAGAAAAACTATGACATGTAAAGCAAAGCCAGTGGAAGCATTGGCCACATAAAGAGGAAAGCAAACTGAAGTTTGAGGCGTCACAGGCAGGGTTTGCCAGGAGGACCCACTGGGCTCCATTCAGCGTGTCAATCAGGACCAACCCTCCATTTCCCTGCGTGTTTATTTTTTCCTTAACTAAATATTAGCCTTCGAACAGCGAGTGCAGATTCACCAGAGTTCCATAAAAGCCTCACAAAAAGGTGTTTTCCATGGTTACGGGCTGCTGGAGCGCACCGGTTCTGGGAGTGTCGCCGGGCTATGGCTGACTGCCCCGCAGGGCTTGGGGATATTGGAAAGTCACTAATGCGACAAAGGCAGGAGTGATGTTAAATTTTGGCCAGACTCTCTCCTTAGCCGTGTGGAAGAGAATGATCCCCCCTCCTCCTGAGGAAATGGAGTGAAAGGGGTTGTCATTTGCTCCATTCTCCTTCCCTTTTTTGGTCTAGCAGAAAGCCCTCAGCAGAAACAAAATGCAGTCACGGCCCAACCAAAAATTGGAATATGGCCCTCCTGAGGGGTGCAGGAGCCAGGAGCAGCTGTTCAATACAGCATGGCCTCATGGGAGCGAGAGCTAAAAATCACAACAAGGTGGTTAATGATTCTCAGAGCAATAGTGAAACTCTCCAGCTGTGACATTAACCAAAACATGAACATTAGTGCTGTCCAAGGAAGGAAGAGCCCCTGGAGATGCACACTGGGGATTTGCCACTACTGGGTGGCCAAACATGCTCTGGGAGCTGACAATTTCAGCTGTGAATCCCATCCCTTTGGAAAGCCAGCATTTTCCTCAGTCAGATGGCACAATGGAGATGGGATTCACGAGGTTTGGGAAGTTAATTTTTCCTCCACAAAAACCTTTTTCAATTGAACAAATCTTTGATATCAAAAGACCCAGCATTATCTTATCTCAGATCTCTTCTTGATTTTCTTTGGTTGGTAACCCATTGCAAACACAACACAATATTTTCTTGAACTTGGCAGTTTTGGGGTTTTATATCTCACTGCCCAAAGCAAACACCACCTCCACAACATTCCAGTTGGGCTTTATCACTATCATAATTAAATCATTCCAGAGCAGCCTAAGATACTGCCATCCTGTACACCCTTTTAAACAGCTTTTTAAAACAAAGTGTTATTTTCTGAGATTCACAACTCTTAACTTAAATGAACTCATTACTTGTTAATGTCCCCTTGAACAAAAGAGTTTTCTTGTTAAATGGCATTTGTGTCAGGATGAGGAGAATGATCTTGTGGCTGTAGTACAGGATTCATAAAGCCAAGTGCCAGGTCCTGCCCTTGGGTCACAACATCCTGTGGAGCTCTCCAGGCTTGGGACAGAGTGGCTGGAAAAGGACTTGAGGATGCTGGGCAGCAGCAGCTGAACATGAGTCCAAGGGTGGCCAAGAAGGCCAAAGGCACCTGGGCTGGATCAGCTCTGGTGTGGCCACAGGACCAGGGCTGGGCTGTCCCCTGTGCTGGGCACTGGTGAGGGCACACCATGATGTGCTGGAGAGTGTCCAGGGAAAGGAATGGAGCTGGGGAAGGGTCTGGAGAACAGGAGAGGCTGAGGGAGCTGGGAAGGGGCTCAGCCTGGAGAAAAGGGGGCTCAGAGAGGACCTTGTGGCTCTGCACAATTCCCAGGAGGGAGCAGTGGGGCTCTGCTTCCGGGGAACAGGGACAGGAGAAAAGGAAATGGCCTCAGGTCACACCAAGGGAGATTTAGGTTGGATATTGAGAAAAATTTCTTCAAAATAGTGGTCAAGCACTGGAGCAGGGGCAGTAGTGGAGTCCCCATCCCTGGAGGGGCTTGGGGACATGGGTTAGTGGTGGCCTTGGCAGTGCTGGGGTAGGGGTTGGACTCAATGATCTTAGAGGTCTTTTCCAACCTAAACATTCCCATGATCCTGCAATCAGATTGGCTTTCTCTGCCTTCCTCTGCTATGCACTGGCTGAGCACCTTCTGGGCGAGTTTGAGCGCTCTGTTCACTCCTTTCCCCACCCATAAAAAAGAGGGTTGACTCCATCACTCAATTTGCTGAAATTTGCAGTTCCCTCTCAGATCCTCAGCTGCAGAATGTTCTGCAGCAGGAATTGTTCTACTGCACCACATTCCTCCAGTCAATCCTCTTGCTGCAGCTTGAGGAACAGGACAACTCCTCACATCAAACACATGTACCTGTCATCCTGGTCTGTGAAAGGGAGACCTAGGGGTACATTAGGTTATCACTCACCCAAATCATCTTTACCAGTCCTTTTAATCCAGAACGATGACAAATTACACACTCCTGCTCTCAATAGCAATTACTTCAGGAAAGTATATTTAAAAGTAACATTTCCCTACTGCAGGCAACTTTAAAACACACAACATCCCCAAAACTGTTTGTTTGTCTTGTCTTTCATACAATTTCTTGCCATTTTGGCTAAATATCAAAGCTGTCTGTGTGAGCAAATGTTCTTTCTCTGCCAGCTCCTGTTTTGCTTGTTCCTGAAGTGAAGCATCATAGCAAATTTGTGGCATCACATTCATTCCTTGGCTGTGGGCTGTGATGTTGCAGACAATCCTTAGTGAATTCCAGTAGCAGAAAGAGCAGGCTGGGCAGGAAGCTGCTGCTGTTCATGCCCAACAGGACATCTCTCAGCTGGTGTGAACCAGGGTAGGTCTCTGCAATTCCCATGGAGCAAAGCTGATAAAATCTGGAGAAGATCTGCCTAAGAGACCTGGCTGCTGTTCCTTGTTCCTTCCCATGCTTTGGCTTTTCCCAAACTGGAGTTTGAAGACTCCAGCATAGGCTTAGATTATATTTATGCTATATCATAATGTGACCCAGCTTTATCCAGTGAGACAGTTTGCCCCATCCTAGTTCTGGGGCAAAGTCTAGGGATCAGATTTCCAGAAATCCCACCTTCATGTCAACCAAGGGTGTTTATCTGAAGACAGTAAGATGCAGCTGGAAGTTGATCATGGTCTAAGCAACACTCAGTACTTCTCCCTTTCCTGAAACAAATCTCCCCCTAACAGGGGAATGAGTTTTCCATATCAGCTTAATATTCTGAGCCAAACTGGCCCCTTCCAACCCATAAACATCCCAGGACATTTTACAGCAAAGAGGGAACAGCACCTTGGGAGAGTCCAGTGTAAATCCTCTGCATATTTGTCCTTTTGGTGCTCTTCCCTCCTTGGCTTCAGCAGTGCAGTTCCATGGCCTGAAGGAAATACCAAGCTGACATCCAAGTATTTTCAGAAAGCAAGTTAAACATGGTTTGGAGCGGAAGGAAGGTGTACATAGCAACTCACCCAGCGAGCTTTGAGGGGACATTTGTGCATATTACACACTTTTCAAATGCTTTCGAATTTTTTTGTTTGAACAGAGAAGCCATTTAAGTCAGCATTCTGCTGGTTCCCCTTTGATTTTCTACCAAATATCACAGCAAAAGTATCTGCCAGCGGGGAACTGTAAACAAGATCTTGAGTTCCTTCCCTTCTGGGTGGAACTTACCTGCTCCAAGGGATTAAATGGCCTCTCCATTCAATCTGCTTCTTTAAAAGTAGACCAGGAGAACCAAACAACAGATGTTTGATTTTTGAGCTCTAAGTTAATTTTCCCCACTGTAGAAGGAATTCTTAGTCTTGCACAATATTAGTTCATTAGTTGTTTAAAAAAAAAAAACCTCCACAAAGTACAGCACAGAAGAATCCTAATACAAGGCACTAGCAACAGGAAAATGTCCTTTGCAAATGTGTGGCTTCTTTGAATTATTAACCAAATTAACATGGTAAAAGGTGATGAGAACATCTCACCACATCTACTCAGTAAATTTCTTCCTTGATTTGCAGGTAGGAGTAACATCCAGCTTACCTGTTCATAATATCCAAGCTGTACCACAATTTGCAAAACCATCTCAGGAAGATGAATTAGCGCACATTAAAATTCCTTTAAGACTTTGTGAAGGAGAAGTGTTCCTTGCATGATTTTTGCAAGTCTTAGCTTCTTGGAGAGAAAAGCTCACTGCACCAGAAACAAGTGGGAAAAATTCCTTCTTAGAATCCAGGATATCTCCCCTCATATCAGTAGGAAATGAAGATATGCAGTTCCTGGGGTGATTTCAGGGAATCTTGATACAAAGAAGTATTCTGATGAAACTGTGAGAGCTAAGAGGCATCACAAGACATTTGTGAGACTTGAAGGATGAGGTTCTGCATGCTTCTAGACTTGGGAACTCATCACCCAAGGGCTTTGAGGGAGGCAGAACATCCACATGGTCCAAGTGCAGATTAGGCATTGGGTGAGAAATCCCTCCAGGGCCTTAATACAGGAAGTCCCTGAGCTGAAAATAATCAGAGGTGGGAAAGAATGGGAGAAAGTAAATATGTTACCTGTTTTGGTTGCATTTACTTATGACTTCTGAGAGAAGTGACAATGACCAAGGTGGAGCATTGGTCTGATTAGGCACAGCCTAAACCAAAGGCTCCTCCAGGGTAATTCCTCTTCACCAAACATTTGCCTTCAGAAAGGTAAAAGAGTTTCCCCCCACAGCCAACTCAGTGTCTTCTCACTTTTCTGTAATGTTGAGGCCTCAACATTATATTTAGCTTGACTGGAATCTGGCAAGTAACTTTCCTTTTACTATTGTTTTTTTTTTTTTTTTTGTCTCTTCATTGGATAGTTAGGTTGTCTGGGGATTTTATTCAGCAGAATGCATTCCCATAAATATATTCAAAATAGATAGGAGCTCTCTTTGTATTGAGGCATCTATTTGCGTTATTTAGATCTAAACATGCAAAAAACTGAGGAAGAGAGAAGATTGCTTGAGGGTTTTCAAATGAGAGGAAGACTAAAAATGCATTGAAAGCTTTTGGATGTGGAAGTACGTGGCATTGTGGACAGTTGCAGTGGAGAATATAATGCAACAATAAAATCATTAAAGTACTTCAAGTTTGGAAGTAATCTGGGTTCTTGGCTTGCATTGCATTTAATAGCTTTACATTTATGGGAGCCACTCCAGTTTTTAAAGGCAGCTTCAGCCTTCAGACTGATTGCACTTACCACCCCAGTGAAACTGCAACCCATTAATTTTTTACCGAAAGGATCTCCCTAGTTTGTCAAACACATCAAGTGAACATTTTAGAGAGTGCAGACCACAGCAGTATGAAAACCAAAACTTTATATCCAGAGAGAACGCTGGATTAGCATGAAATAAAGGGTCTGATTCTGTTAATGAGCACTTAGGTAATTTCATTGCTATACAAAACTCTGTTAAAAATAGAGGTACCAGACATTCGAGTGAAAACAGTCAGGACCTGCAGAAATCTCCTGTGCCCGCCCATCATGGAAAGGCCTGCAGTGGTTCTCCTTCAGGCTGGAGAGCTGCCCACCCTCCCCTACGTGTTGATCCCCCCACCACGAAGCCCGAACCTTTCCAGTGTCTCAAACCAAACTCTCGCTCTCTAAAACGTTCGCACATTTCTGTGTCAAACATCTGCTTAGGTGGCTCTGAGACAGTGTGTTTTGGTGTTGTTCGTGTGCAATCTAGTGCCGCTTCCTCAACGCATGTGTCCCTTCCCTTCACAGCCTACTCGACACCCAGCACCTCCCCCGCAAACCGATTCGTCAGTGTTGGACCACGGGATCCAAGCTTTGTAAATATCCCTCAACAGACTCAGGTGGGCCGCTTTCGACTTCTCTGTTTGCCTGCAGCCTCTTCTCCTCCTCCTCCTCCTCCTCCTCCTCCTCCTCCTCCTCCTCCTCCTCTTCCACCTCCAGTGTCCTCTAACGTGTCCCCGCGGAGCAGCTGCACTGCCGCTGTCACTTCACCCACATGGTCTCAGTAACTACAGTGAAATGTCACTTGCAGTTTGTTTGTCTGTTGTGTTTTTTTTTTTTTTCCTTTGTTTGTTTTTTTATTTTAATTTATTTTTGGGGCTTGTGTGGTGATAACACTGCTTTCATGACTGGAAGGACCTCTCTCTGCTTTCTAAGGTGTTGGCTCCCAGCGCGCAGTTCTTTGCTCTAGGGCCGGGGTTTCAAAGGCTTTGGCTCCAACCTGCTCCCCAGGCACTGCATTTAATTGTGTTTAGATTAGATGCTAGGCAAAAATCTTTCCCTGCCTGGTAAAGGTTGCCCAGAGAAGCTGTGGCTGTTCCTGGATCCCTGGGAGTGTCCAAGGCTGGGCTGGACAAGGCTTGGGGCAACCTGGGCTAGTGGAAGGTGTCCCATGAAACAAGATGATCTTTAAGGTCCCTCCCAACCCAAACCAGTCTGTGATATGCCAAAAAAAACCCTCAAATACTCATGGAAAAAAAATACTCAAATTCCTGGCTGGCCATTTGCATGGTGGGCTTTGAGCAAGCAGGAGATTTTTGTGATTGTGAGCACATCTGTTTTCCTTATGCAAAGAGAAAAAAGTCCAGTTGAGGCAGGCCTATAAAGCTGGGTTAGCTGAATTCATGGTCCTGCTATGGTCAAATCAGAAGCTCAAGTAAACATTTGTGTTTCTTTAGGAGAAGGACGAGATTTAAATGTGCTTTTTCCAAGCTGTATCAAATTCCCAGGGTCGATTAAGAAAATAGTTGTTGGCAGTTTTGTTAGCAGCTAATTTGAGCCAGATGTTGAAAAAATTAAGTCTGGGCTTAATATCACGTTATCATGGCGGGGGAAGGTATAAAAAAGTGAGCAGAGTTAGTGCTTTAGGACAACTGTAGTTTATAGTTTGAAGTGATTGCTTGATTAGGTTGCAATTCTTTTAAAGGTCAACTACACAAAATATTTGTGATTCTGTTTTGAGCTGGTTGCAGTGACTAAAAAGCAATAATTCAAATAGCTGGCAAACTGGGCATTACTACCCTTGGCTCTTGTAAGTTCTTTCAAATGGTTTATAGGCTTCTGAATAATTAGTGTGCAGGTTAATGGCTGTCACATGCCACAGTAGGTGCATGAGGACAGACTCCTCGTTGTGATGGCTTCAGCACCTCCACTGTCACTGAAACACAGGTCACTCATTCCCAAAGATTTCCAGTTTACAGGGCTGCAAGCAGCTGCCTGTGAGCACAACGTGGTTTTTTGCTGTCTGCTCTTTGTGTACAATTTGTTAGGGGCTTTAGTTTATAGCTCTGTGCACAGCACAGGTTAAACTATATCAAATCTCAAACCTTCTCTGCATTAAATAGGGTCACACAAAGTACAGCAGCAATGCAGAGAGGGGTTTAACCCATCAGATTCTGGGGGGTTTTTTCATGCCTTGACAAAACTCAGCCTGCACCCCACTTTTCCAGCCTTGTGCTTTCATAGGGTTCATGGGTGTGACAAGTTCTCATGCACATTCCCATTTAAATCATATTTCTCCAGTTGTTTTGGAAACAACTGGAATATACAGAAATACGCTGAAATCAGGAAACAGGAATTTTAAGGTGTGCTGCTAAAGTCCTTAAGCATTTGGTCTTTTCCTTCATAGCTCAGGAAACCTGAAACCCTTTGGAGAATGCTACGTACCTTTTCCAGAAGACTTGAAAAACTCCTAGTTGGTAAATTGATTATGTAGTAAGACACAACAGTATTAAGTCTCCAAAGATATTTAAAACTTACTTGCATCCTGCAGCCTAAGTTTCCCAGATAAGTTTGTTGACTGTAAACTTTTATCCTCCTTATTTATGACTTAAATCATTTTAAAGTGCTCTAGCGTTACTTTAAGTGCTCCTCAGTAATGCAGTGTAGTGAATAACAATGCTGTACAGTGAAAAACAATACTCAAGCACAGCTTTCAATTAAAGTCTAACATGCTGCAGTGGGCAAGGAGACTGACTTCCAGTCTCTGACTCCAGCTGCATCTCCCTGCTTCTATACATCATTACACCACCACAACCCACTTGATACTAAATATATAATTTATCAGCAAACTCACTACTTATTCATGAAAGAACTCTGAAGTTGACTGTGCTTTGAGTCAGAGAAGTGAGGTAGAAGTGCTAACTGCAATGATTTGGGATTTATGTAGCATTATTCTAAACAAAGACAGGCTTTTGTGCTCCTTTTTGCAGAGCATTAGTGTATAGAATGGCCACTTAGGACATTTTCAAAACGAAAATGTAAAAACACATAGGACTGCATTATTAAAAGCAGCTGGGGTGGCTCCTTTCCATCAGGGTCTTTAGAGTACATCCAGAGTCAGGCTAAAATACAGGGACTAAAAGCCAGGGACACAGTTTCCTGAGACAAGAGGAAGCAGGGAATACTCCAAGCTTCTGGAAGTCAAGCTTAAATATAAGGGTTAAGTGACTCTTTGCTGCTGGAACAATAAAATAAAAATGAAGGCTGTATCTTAACATCTGCTTTTTAAAAATTATGGTCCAGCTACAACCCATATGAAAATATTTTGGTCAGATTTTTGGTGGCTCTGATGTTCTCTTGGTGGAACATTGCACTATAAGCACTATTTACACATCATCATCATCATCATCATCATTAGTCTTGAAGTGCTGCAGAAGTGAGTCTGTGCACAGGGATGTGGCAGCTCCACGGAGCAGGAGTCACAGTTCCCATACATGGGCATTCCCAGAACACTGGATTAAAATCCCAGGCAAATTACAATGGGCTGGGGCAAGGATCATTCTGTCCTGTTTCTAAACAACCAAACCCAGTACAAGCCTTTCTGAATCATTATTAGAAAAAATATCAGTAGACATTTCCATTAGCACTATGTTCTGATTTATGTCATGTTGTGGCAAATATAACCCCTTAAAGGAATTTTATAGAGTTTATATAATATTCATTAAAAAGCCATCTTCCTGTGTCAACAAAGGTTGCAACAGGACAACCAGTCTATCAGAGAAGGGATGGGGAAATAAATGCTTTAAGTCAGTAGTTCTGATTTGGTAACCAAAGCTCCCAAAGGGCTGTTGGCTTTGCCTGGTTTCAGCAGTTTCCAAACTTTTTAGCTGGTTTTGTTTTGCATCTGCTGCTTACACCATCCATCGCTCTTGCCACTCCACTCACTGCACAATTGTCCTGTCTTGGGGGTTATTTGAATCTAAATTTCTGTTTGAGCTATTAGAAGCAACACTTGACTTGGCATCCCCTGTATATGTTGACAAAAAGGCACAGGTGTTGTAACCTTTGCTTGATAAATCATTTACTTTTGCTACTTGACTTGCAAGCAATATGGGGGCATCAGCTTTTTAAGTGCCTATTGCATATGCAAATCAGAAATACAGGATGCCTGGGGTACAGGGGGCTCTGGTTTCAAAAGCAAGCTGGTCTGGATAGCTCATGACTAAGTAATAGATACGTCTCTCATATTGCCAAGGACCTGCAACACAGAGGGTGGTGGAGGGATGGGAAAGTCCCCTCACATTAATTAGGGACGAGCCTCTCTGTAGCACCAAGGTGAATAAAGAGGGCTGCATTTTGAGGTGTTTTTTTCCTAAAATTAACAGTGAAACACAGTGCATGCAGCTGGGAATGCTAAACCAGCAGCCTGTGGCCAGGGTTTGCCACTCACCACTCCAAATGCTGCTTGCTGCTCTCTAATGCCCTGGCTTTGCTCTAGGGTACAAAATTCCTTTAGGGATCCGCGTGCTCTGTACTCATCGTGCTGCAGCTCCACTTCACACTAAACATTGTTTACTATGCTGAGTCCTGTTTGCCACCTACTTAGCCTGCATCTTCCTGGAAATTGCACTTGGGATGCTAAAAACAGCTCCTGAGAAACACATGCCTGCTCCATCTAATCGCTCCTACCTGCCACTGGCCCATGTGCCCTGCACAGGGAGGTTGTGAGGATGCAGGAAACAGAAACTGCCTCCTACTGCAGGGACCCAGGCAGAGAATCAGTCACTTTACCCTGTGAGAAAGTGAATCCTGTAGCCCTGACCAGCTGTTTCAGGAAAAATCCTTCTCTAGTGTAAACACACTCTGTATCAGATCCATCCCAGGTAGTTTCTAAAAACCTAGTTAAGCACAAACCTAAATATTTATTCCCTTAGCTTTATGTAGGAAAAGATAAAACTTATTTCTACTGGGACAGAAGTAGAAGCTCTTCCTGGTTCTGCCTTTGCACAATCCCAAAGCACAGTCAGATCCTGGATAATATGCAAAGGCCTTGTCTTTTCACACTTTCCCTGGTGGGGCCCTAGAGCCACCCAGCTACAAGAGAGCTCTAGATAGAGCTCATCCTTTATAGCATAAAACAACTGAAACTAAAGGCCTGTAGCCTGCCTACAACACTGAAATAAAGTTTAAGAAAAATCCCAAAAGTCAAACAAGCATATCTAGGCAGCAAAATAACAGGTATAGAAACCAGCAAGCTCAGCAGAACAGCCTTATAAAGACCAGGTACAAAAATGCACCCTGTGAAATACATCTTTAAAAGAGCAATATTAACTTAGGAGGGAAATCACTGAAGTTTAGCAAAGTGTTTATAGTACAAGGAAATTGCTAACTCCTTTAGATCTTCTCCTGCTCCCTGCCCTTCCCAAATTAGACAGTGGTATCTTTGTAGCTTTCTCCTTTTGGGCTTTTATTTATCTCTAAAAAAACCACCATATGCCTCAGGTGCATCCACAAACCTAATTGTACAATTACTTTCTTTCCCAGAGACAAGGCAAAGCTTGTTTTGCTTCCCCACAAGCGATTTTTTTTTTTTGTTTGTTTGTTTAGAGAGCAAACTGCAACCTGCAATTTTTCACTGGCAGCACTTTAAAACAAAGGGCATGAGGAAAAAAAATGAGCTGGATGCTGTGTCCTGTAGGATAGCAGATGTGAGCTCTGTCAGACCAGGGGGGAGGCGAATTCCAGAGGAGAGGGTCCTTCTGTGAGAGCAGCCGGGCGCTGCTGCCCAGACGCTGGAATCTGAGGAGCGTGGTGCAGGTGATGCCCCTCTCCAGGAGGCAGGCAGGGGAGCAGCCCTGTCTGTGGCAGCCCCCAGAAGTGTATAGGATCCATAGATCAAAGTCAGCACCTTGCCTGGGAAGCTGATGCAGCTCCTGCAGCGCTTCGCTCCCGCAGCTGAAACGGCAGAGCCGCTCAGTGCCCAGGTTCCATTGCCACCCTATGGAAGAAAGAAACCAGTGCACACATTTTTTCTCCTTCCTCTGCACAAACCCGTGTGTGTGCCTGGCTTCACGGGGATTTTCCATCCCTGCTGCTCAGTGCCACCCTGCCCTGCCCTCTGCCCCCTCCCAAGGGGACGCTGAGCCCCACGCAGCTCGTGGCCGTGTGCTTTATTAACGAGCACCACGGGCTGCCTGGCCTGCCCTGGCTGCCTGCACACCCTGCTGCCTTCATGCCCGCTCCCAGAGCCCAGGAATGGCACTGGACAGCCAGGCAGGACCTGCTGGCCCTGGGCACAGGGGCAGGGCAGGGGTTTGTGGCACTGTGCTGACAGCTGAGCCACCACATTGCTCCGCACACGGGGCAGGGCAGGGACACCTCGAGGGGTGTGAGGGGGACACGGCAGAGAACATGAGAGGCTGCAGGAACAAACCAGGCCTTTTGTTTTGGTGGGTTTATTTTGCGTTTTGGGGGTTCTGAGTGGAGCTGTTTATCAGCCAGGTCAGAGGTACTTGTTGCTCAGAGGACTGTCCCTCCTCAGGATCAGAACACTCACCCTCGAGGTTGGATGCACTGCTTGTGACTAAGTGTGAATGGAGATAAAAAACTCTAACTTGGAAGCATTCGTTAGGCTCAGCCCTCTAAGAATTCCATATTCTGTACAGTAACCTCCCTAAGCCAGTACATGTGTCCAATTTCAGCTGCAAAGCACTTCTAAGCACACTTGAATGTTCCTTTTCTTTCTCTTGGCCTGTCCAGAAAATGTAGTGAGAGGTTCAGAACATGATTTCCATGAAAGAATAACATCTTTAGTGTGTTAAGAAAAGAAATTTGCATAGATCAGGTATAAAAACAGAGTTTTGGGGTGTGGAACTGCTACTTTCTGCTGAACTTAGAGGGATCACTCTGCTCCCAAACCCTCCAGGGATCTGTGGATTTTCCCATATTGGCAAAGGAAAGAGAGGGCTGCTCTCCTCCAAGACCTGGAGCCCCCTTATGATCACTCAAAGTTTTGATCTCTGTCCAAAAAGTGCTTTGCTGTTGCACCAGTGGCATCAGGCTACTGACACATGACCTGAATTTTGGTGCTGTGTTTCCTCTTCCACGCAGGACGTAGGAATACCATTCTGAACTTGAGGGTGGCCTGGAGATGGCTCTGAAAATGCAGTGTGAGCCTAGAGAGAGTGTGGATATGAAATTCCACCCTCAGGTCAGTTCCTTAAAGGAGCTGAGAACAGCACACCCCAAAAAGAAAGCACATATTGCCCTAGAGAGGTAAAAATTCACAAAAACTTCCCAATGCCATCATGTGGCTGCATCTTCAAAGTGGGAGGGAGCCAAATCAGTCCCAAAATGCCTGGGTTAGTCCTCAGCAGGGGAGATCCTTGTTCCTGGGCTTTTTCTTCCTCCTCCTCCTCCTCCTTGTAGACTCTGGTGAACAGTTCAGACTCTTTTTTGGAAACCAGCACTCAGCATCCTATTTCCAGTAGATTTAGCATAGAATTATTTACAATGGACATAGAAGAATTTCCCAAACTAAGCAATTAAACTTAGTGAGTTTTCCCCCTCCTCACAATAACCAGGAAGCCTGTGTGTAAGGCTGCCTTTCTGTGGGTTTTATGGCCATTACTTACTCCACAGTGGGGGAGAAGAAAGGGAAGGAGTAAGTGTGGGCCTGGTGGGAAGAGTTGGCAAATGCAGAAATATGATGAATGAGCTGGAGAGATTTAATTCCGTACTAAATTCTCTACAAGCTGTGTAACCTTTCTTTAGCTAAACAATTACTCTAAAAGGCAATGATTTTCTGTGTTTTCATTGAAAAGTCTTCATAATAACAATGGCCTATGTTCTCCTTCTTGAAGAACTTCTGCCAAAAAAACAGTTTTCTTTTTTCCATTCAGCAGGAAACTTTCTTTAATTTTTATTTTTTCAATCTCATATTCCCTGCTAACATGGATTTACAAGGCCTACCACTTACTGCATGGGGCTGGGAAGAAGCTTCCCCTCAGGCCAAATCATTTTGGTCCATCTCCTTTGTAGGGATTCTTGCAGCTTCCTCCCAAGAGGACTGCAACCACTGTCAGAGACATAATACCAGGCCCAAGTGGCCATTTAAGCTGACAAAATGTGACATTCCCTGTGTTCACAGGTCAGGGGGCGTGGGAGGGGATTCCCAGATTTGTTTTTCAGCGGACAGGCAGCAGCTCTTGCTGTGTTGTGGTGGGTGCAGTTGTGGGGAGCATGACTGTGGTGCAGTGGGGGAAAAGCCATCAATTTAAACTCATGGCTGCCAACATGAGAAAATGAGATGAGCTGATCCTCCCTGAGCCACAGGGTCCAGCTGAGGGGCTGATCCCTGCCAGGTGGAGCCTTGGAAGGGCTCTGAGGGTGCAGCATGGGCAGAGCACTGCTCACACCCCCATGTTCACACACACACAAATGAAGCCAGGCTGGGGCAAGGTTATGGTTCTGTGCCCCTTGCTGCTGTTGGCCGGCGTGGCTGATTTCCTGGCCACCACTGCCCACCCCAGCCTCCACAGCAGATAATGCTGTATTGGATTAGTCTGCTCGCTGCTGCATCAGGCCCACGATCAATTTATTGACTCTGTCAGAGTGGCTAGTACAGTAATTGTTACAAGAGCAGAATAGAAAGCAAGAATGTGTCCACATAAAATATAAAAATGACGTTTTGTTCGTTCTTTCCTCTTTGGCCCTATAGATCTTGATGTGTTTACACAGTGGAGAGCACTTTACTTAAGTTAATCAGCTCCTTCTACATTATTAATTGCGACAGTTAGGGCGCTACGTGGCGGCAAACGTATTATTGAGAGCATTGATCCCACGCTGACGGTGTGGAGCTGGGCAGGTTTTGTATTCCTCCCCTTCTTCCCAACTGCTTGAGGGCACTATCAAATCCCATTTCTCTGACTGACAATAGAGCATCGATAGCATCGATCCCAGAGAGGGGCAGGAGGCTGCACAGCAGAAAGGAAGGAGTTCTCAAAGAGCCAGGCTGGGGAAGGGGCTGTTGGAAGTTGGGGATGGCAGTAATTACATGCCTGGCCTGATTTCTCTATTTTGGAAAGAGTAATAATTTAAGAGCTGAAGTTTCCCAGGTGCTGAAAATTTGCAGAGGTGGCACGATGAGACCTTTTAAAATGTGTGCAGAATATATACCCTTATGGAAAAAAAAAAAAAAAAAAAAAAGCTATACTGACTTTTTACAAGGGTTTTGGAAGTGCCTTTGAAAGACATTTCATGAAAGTTCAGCCTTTGCAGCTGATACCTATATGAGCCCCATAAATTCCACCCAGCCTGACAAACTCCAGTAGATGTCACATGTGACCTGGATGAAAAAGGTCAGCAGCTGAATTTATGGCTTTTGCATTTACTGGAACATTAAGATTTTTTGCCAGCTGCCATATATACTTTTTAAGAATTCTGCAATCTAAGGATTAGGTCCACAGTCTACAATGAAGGTCAAAAATTAAAGGCCACAATCCCTGCATCCCTGCATAGGCATTAAGCTACCTCTGTTGTAGGAATCACCTTTGCTTAATGGCATTAACACAGAGGTCAGGGAATGAATAAGCTCCAGAGGTGAACACTTTGCAAAATAAGACTGTCCTGCTCTGAAATTAATAGTGAATTCCATTAAAAGGGACCAAAAGAAGCGTTTTCTTAACAGAGAAGGAGTCCTCAATTGCAGAAGTTTCAATGTTCCCAAGACACTGAGCATCACCTGCCTAGTGCTGGACTGTCCTAGAGAAATATAACTAACTCAGACTGAGGTTTCAAAAGAAATATGGCAAAGTTACCTCAATTTTGGTAAAATCTGTTTATATTTTAAATTTGACAAAGGTGTCTGTTCTTAGTAATGATTGCTAACAGCATGGGAAATTGCAGCTTTCAAATTTTACCTGGTTTTAGTTTAGAACAGCAAAACACATCTCATTTTAGGCTTTTGCTTTCATAGCATTTTCTGCTTGAACAGAGTTAGAACTGGAAAAGTTTAATTTAAAACCAGTATTTCAAAAAAAAAAAAAAGATCTCATAAAAACCAAAAGGCTAAACTTAAAAATCTCTTCTAGGTTTCCCCTCAGGTGCTTTAGTTATTAATATTCAACTTTGAAAACAGTCCTGACACTATAATCATAATATTCCCAGGCATATTCACTTGTGTGACCCAAGTGTTACATCATCTATACAAACACTGGTTATTACACATGAAGAGAGATGCAGCTGAATGCACTGCAGAAGGCACTGAAATGTAATTTTAATTATGACATATGAGCAACCAAAGTCACAACCAACACCGTGCAGCCACCTCTGAGGCTGAACACAATAATTTAGGGAGAAATTGTTCCCTTTGAGGGTGAGGAGGCCCTGGCACAGGTTTTCCAGAGAATCTTCCAGAGAATTTCAATCCCTGGAATTGTCCAGGACCAGGTTAGATGGGGCTTGGAACAAACCTGGGATAGTGGGAGGAGGTGTCCCTGCCCTGCAGGACATGAAAAAACACTTTAAGGCTTTAAGGTTTCCTCCACCCAAAACCATTCAAGGATTCTATGAATTTCTGCATTGCTTGGAGCAGCTTTATACAACTATAGGTCTCCTTTTGTGCCTTTTCAGTAACTGCATCTTTTTAAATATGACAACAGAAAAACTACTTATTTTTAAAGAAAAAAAAAGGGGGGGGATAAACTGAGATACAATATTTGCATGTGGTGTTGGGTTTTTTCATCTTGGCATGTACTAAACAATGAGATTTGAGATTTTGGAAGAACACTTTGACACATTATATTCCTTGTTTGGCTATTGCCTGGTTTGCTGGGGTTTTTTTAAGGACTTTGTTGCAGTCCTTTAGGTTAAAGATCATGTCTGAGAATCTGTGGTATGGGACCCAGCTGTACATTCATTGAAGCTGATGAGAGGAGGAGATGGAAGATTTGTTATTGGCAGGAGTTTGTTTTAGAAATACAATAACATTTTTGTTTAATTATGCTTCTCTTTTGCTTATATCTATGCACAGTAGAGTAAATCTAGTCTTTTTCAGATAAGATAAAGGTTAAAATCCACATTTTCTCTATGGGGAGGGTTTACACTTCAGTCTTCATATATTCCTGTGGAGTTTTTATTTTGTGGTTACAGGTATTAACTCTAAAGCCATTTTCCTTGATGTAGAGATGGATTTGGGGTTCTCCCAAATTACTGATCTTGTAGGCTAAATTTTAAAGTTTAGACCATGTTGGATGGGGCTTGGAGCAACTTGGTGCAGTGGAAGATGTCTCTGCTCATGGCAGAGGGTTGGAAGATCATCTGATCTTTCAGGTCCTTTCCAACCCAAACCATTCTGTGATCCCATGATTTCCCAGCAAGGGAGGCTCCACAGGCTCTTTATAAAACCTCTTCCTACAAGCACCCAGGGCAGAATTTGTCCCAGTAGTGGTAACTGTTTTATCAGTGCTGTTAATATTGTGTGAGTCTGAACAGAGCTCAGATTCTTCTCCTGGAAGCTCTTTGGAAAAACAAGGAGTAAAAGTAGTAACATTTAGGGGGAAAAAATGGGGGGAAAGAAAGCTGGAGGAGAGCTGTACTTAACCATACAATGGAGCAGCTTGCTTAGGGAGTACAAAGAGCCACTTCTACACAGGCTATTTTCAGGGAAAAGCCTCACATTCAGTGACTCACAAAAGCGAAGAGGCACCTTTTGATTTTAAGTTCAAGGTTTACATTAGTAATTTTGTCTGTTTTCTCTGTTAGTATTAATTAAATTGAGATAGTTTAATTAGTATTACTAAATTTGATCATTAGTAGTAATTCATTCTGCCTGCCATACTGCACAAATATGATGAAGCAGAAATAACTAAATTGTTTAATTTCATCTCATTTAATGACTTTACACTCCACCAGGACTTTCATTGGCATCTCACAGTATGTGTGAAAATTGCTCCAAGCTAGGCCAAGACCCAACTCCCTTTAGCCAACCATGTCTAATACATCCCTCCTCATCCAAAGATGGATCATGTGCTGCAAAGCTTTCTCCCATTTCTCCAACGGAGAGCTGGCAACCTCTGGAGCCTGGGGTGGTCTTTCTCTGCCCCACTCACACAGCTCCTGTAGCATCCTGACCCCAATGACCCCACGGATCTTTACAGGACTCATCCCTGGATGGGGTTCCGCACAGCATGATGGAAATCCCTTCAGGGATCCCCACAGATGGGTCCCTGAGCACAGGCATGATGCACGACCTTCCATTTTTCTTAGAGCAGTTTAGCAAGGTATAAAGCATCAGGAAAAATGCAGATGTCAAAAGTTCCCACGTTCAGGGAGAGGGTTTTTTGTTCAGCTCAATGCCCTCTTGGCTTTCTTTTTTTAAGAGGAGTTTTGGGAAGGGGGGGGGGTTTCCTGATGAATCGAGTCATTATTCCTCCAGCTCACTGTCTTCTGTAATTTTAAGGTCAAAAGTGCCAGAGTTGCCTCTGTACTCCTATTTCTGTGCACGTTAATTTGGAGCCTGGTTTTGATCTCCTTGCCCAGTAACACCTAGGACCTGCCAAAACCCGAATTCCTCTTCCTTTTCTGCGGTCTCCAAACCCAGCCTTGCTCTACCCACCTCTTCAAACATGATGTTATCTTGGTCCCCTCATCCTGGGGTCCCCAGCTGTCCCTTTGGCTGGAGTGTGCCCTGCCAGCCCCACTGTTCCTGCTGCCCGCATTCCAGTTCCTCCTCTCTGCCTCCCAGTCCCCACTGACCCATCCCTCTTGCTTTTTGTCCTGCTTTGATCAGGCTGGGCCCACTTTGCTGTCCCCACAGGACTGCTCATTTGTTCACTTCACCCAGACAGAGAGCACAGGCAGGGACCTGACTTTTGGGGGAGAATTTTGGAGGGAGTGCTCACTCTCCTGTCCAGCCCAAGTTGGACAGGAGAGTGAGCACTCTCCCCTCGCTTTCCTCTGTGTGCTCTGAAGTACTCTCAGGGCAGTCAAGAAAAGCAACTGAACTACCTTGGGTAGTTGTAGGTCAAGTACCTTTTGACCCACTATGGGTCTTCTCCCGTTACACCACAGGGAGCCCCTGGACAGGGCTGGGGTGGTGGATGGGTCCCCTACAGCTCCACTGGGGCTGTCAGAGCCAGGATTATATGAGAGCTGGATGACCAGGGCAAGGAAAGGCCACCTCAGCCTTCAACCTCTGAAGGCTGTAGTCACCTTTCCCTCCTCCCTGCTCTCCAGTGAAGAAACGGGGCAAAAAAAAGGCTGAAAGCTACCTTTTATATCCCAAACTGCAGAGCAGCCTCTGCAGCAGCTTGCTGGCAGAGCCATCCATCCCACTGGGAGCCCTGGGCCCCTCACACAGCTCCTGTGGCTGGGCCGGCCCAGGACGGGGCAGGCAGTGCAGGGCGAGCCCCTGTGTGTGTGTACGTGTGTGTCTGTGCGTGTGTGCTCGGCTGGCTCGCTGCGAGCCCAGCCTGGGAGGCCCAGGCTGGGGGTTGATTTTCTTTGGATGACTTTCCCCGATTGTCTAAAGCAATAAAAAGTAAAGAAACTTTTGGGGGGAGAAAAAAAACGGTGGTTGAGGGGAGATTATTTTTGCAGTCCTGGTGCAGGCAGAACTCCCGAGGCTTGGTGGGGTAGTGGGGGTGGTTTTGCTCGCCTGAGGACTGCAGGAACTGGCTTAAATTGAATAAAACTGTAAGTACAGTACCGGGGACGGCGTAACAAGAAGTTCTGCAAAAGCAACACCACCGGAAAGCACAATGAAGAATAGAGCGGGTTACGCCGCGGTGAAAGTATGTACTGGTTGTTATAACACCGTGCCTCCAGAATAAATTATGTCCCTTTAAAAAGTAATACTTTAACTGTGGAGCTATATAGAGACAATTAAGACGATATTGTTCTCCTCATTTCCCTCCCCCCTCCCCTCCCTCCCTCTCTCTGCAGTAGCTCTGTGGAAACTTTTAATGCTGCAGCTTGAAACTTGGGCCTCTGGGTCTGAAATGCCTGAGAAAGCACTGCGGGCTCTAACTGTAAAACATTCCTTCGGCGGGCCCTGGAAACAGGGCGCGCTGGCGCAGGCGAAGTTCAGAGGGATCACATGGAAATGAGGGCTGGCTGCAGGCTCCCGAGGAGCGGTTTATTTCCCTTAAACCTGAACTTGAACTTGGGAAGGCGCAGCCGGGGCCTGGGCCGGGCTGAGGGCGGCCGTGAGGGGCTGGGAGCGGGGCCACCGCAGGCCCTGGGCACGCACCCGGGGGCTGGGGGGGATCCCTGGGCACCCAGCGGCTTTTGTGCCGTGTCCAGGGGGGAGATGGAGTCCGGGGAGCCAGAGGGTTTTGCTTTCATCCAAGCAAAATGCTGGAAAGTCCACTCGCAGCAGTGTGTCTGCCGTCCCAGTTTCCACGGGACTTCCCGGCATGAGGTTATAAGAGGCTCCAAGTCCCCGTGCACGTGTTGTTTCATAAAAGGAAAGAAATGAGTGAGATCTGCTGTAAGAAATATGGGATTGTTGCACTCCTGAGCAAATTTAACTGTGCCTCCTGCAGAGAAAAATACGGGGCTGTCTAAAAGTGAGGCGTAGAGTGCAAAACTCAGCCCTCCTCTCAGCACATTTGCTTTTACCTCGAAATAGTAGATGTAAACCGTGAGGTGGGTTTAAAGTTGGTTTTGCCTCTTTGATTCCATGCATCCCGCTGTTTCCTCCTTCTCTTAGAGAAGGGGAGAGCGAGGTGCTGATGCTGGCGGGTGTCACCCAGGTGTGGTGGCAGAGGTGGCTGCTGTCCCAGCCACAGGCGTGGGGCAGCTTCCTCCCCTCCTGCCCACAGCTGGCCTTGGCTAGGGGGTCATATTTTGGTCATTTCTGATTACTCCAGAACAATTTTTGGCTATGTTTATAGCAAAACTTTGAAAGGATGAATGGGCGAAAAAAATCCCGCTTGGCAGTAACTCAGGAAATATCTACAAAGATGTTCTTTCTGGAGCGAGATCTTATTTCAGGGTTTGTGTTAGGATCATTTTTATTCTGTGACAGCACATAAAGAGAGCGGGACAGAGCAATGAGGTCTGGCATAGCTAAAATCCCTTCTGTGTGTGTGAGGTTATGTAGTTTATCAATGCAGAAACCACCACGGGCTTGGAAAAGTAAACAGCTGGCTTGGGTCTGTGTGCTGCACTTCGGAGTTGTCTGCAGGATTTAAATGGCTCGCCTGCGATTTTCGGAGCGGGGCAAATATATATAGTTTTCCTTTCAAACATGTCAGAAGGTTTTTTTGCAGCCGTTTGTTTTCTCTGCTCCTTTTTTATTTGTTGCAATTTTCCTTTCTGATTCATTCCAGTTTGTTTTGCTTTCACAAACGGCTTCACTGCCACCAGCAAGTCTACAAATAAATTTAATTTTTAAAAAAAAAAAAGTTCCTAGCCCACTCAGAAAACCTTATGGCAGCCACAAATATCAGAGAAAGCCATCATCTCTCTCAAAGATTTCATCTCACCCTCCACTTAATCCGCTTGCTGTACCTCAGATCTCAAGTAACTTTCATACTGTGGGCTCACTTTAATGGATAGAATCTATTTTTCATGAAAAAAGCAGGAAATAAGCTGTCTTTCGTACAAAGATTTACAAAATGTAATCATTGTTGAAATATTCTCTTTGAACTGCCTTGTCCGCAGGGGTGTCTGGCTCCCAATACCCCCGTTTCTTTAGAACACCCTTACAAGTTCTTCTGGTAGATCAGGTACACTGGTGGTTCTGGTCTTTGATGTCTTGAATGAATGAAAGAAAAGCATAATAAAAGAGAGCTGTTGATCAAGCATAAAATACTCTTTAAGCTGACAGAATGGCAGAGTTAACACATTCTAAGCTGCTTTTAGGTTTTTCCTTTTTTCCTCACATTTTCCTGTGCTTTGTGTACAGTGGGGGTTTTTATTTTTTGAAAAGTCTCTGATCTATGTAGTATGCCGTCCTCTAACAAAAACCAAAATGGGATTGTTTCTCTCTCTTTCTCCCTTTCTTTTTCCTCTCTCTCTTTCCCTTCACTATCTTTTTTTTTTCTTTTTTTTTAAACAGCAAGGGTTGCAGTTTAGCATGGCTGCAGTCAGCTTTCAGCCGACCACACAAAGTTTAGAAGTTATTTTGCAGATTTCAAAGTCAATTTACTAACAAATAAGTTAACTTCGTTGCTCATTTTTTTTAGAAAACTGGAGGAAAACTGTAACTGGCAAAATGTTCCCCAAGTAAAGGCAAGACCCTCTGCCTAAAAGCAATTTTGTAAACCAAAAGACGGGGCAGGAAAATGACCTCATTGTGAGAGAACTTTTCTTTTAGAGGCAGAGAAAAGAGAAAGTTTTCTTCCTGTAGATCTAATTTAGATCTTAAGTTCCCATACATTATTTATACATCATATTCAGAGTGCCAGCCTACTCTGCTGACTGGGTTACATTTCAAACATTTGCCATTGATAAGTCTTTGCTGTATTATATTCAGGCTAAATGCGAATATGTCATAGCGCAGTCAATCTTTAATCCGCTGAGCTCCAGGTCGGGGCAGCAGGGGGTCCAGCACTCAGAGCATTGGTTTATACTTAAGAAACATCTGGGGCCAGCTGGGACACTTTACTGGAACATTCAGATGTCTGGAACAACAGCAGGAGTTACTGTATGAGTGGGTTTTCATAGGTTTGGGAGGGTTTGGGGTGACTTATTTAAAAACACTAGCTGTTCCCAACTTGAGGTTTGAACCCAAGCAGAAATCTTGCCCGAAGTGAGTTTGTTGGTCCCAGGAGAGAAGTGGTTTTGGACTACTATACATTTTTAATAGTCAGCAGGCAAAAGTGCATATTACAAAATTATTGCACGTAATTTAATGCAGTTTGCCACAACTGGCATTCCCGCGAAAGCTATTGGATGCAGAGCTACTGTAGGCATTGTCTGGAGAGCAGTGTCCCTCCTGGGACAGGTTTTATCTGCCTCAAGACAATATAAATGTGCTCTGAGTGGGGCGTGTGACTCTCCCCGGTGCGGATGTTGGACAACCAGAAGATTCTCTCACTGTTTTATGTCCCTTTCGGGATGACCAACATGCTACTTACATCCCTGTTGGTATTTCAGTCTGGAAAATATAATTACTAAATAATTAATTCCAGCTCTAAGAAAATAACTTCCATAGGCACAAAGGTGACCTTGTCTTTTATATTCACCTTTCGGTCCTACACAGTAGGATCAGATTTTGAGCCTGGAGAAACTCTGGAGGAAGCACTAGAAGAGTGGGATGAATTCAGATGTGGGGTAAACCAGAGGCAGTTGCTGTGTCTGCAGGAGCCCTCCAGCCAGTCGCACCAGAAGCTGAACTGCCACTGTCTGCCCTCACCCTGGCAACCCTTTTGAAGTGGCATCAAAGGCCCAGTTTTGTCCCCTTGCTTTCACACGACGCACCGTGGGGAAGAGCCTTCCTGGCACCTCTCACAAGGTGATGCCAAAAGGCCCGGTTCACTGCCTAACTGCTCGCATTCTCCTTTTATCTTTGCAACCAGGAGGACTCGTTACCCCAATTCACCTCCCCGGGGTTAATGTTCGTGAGAGCCTCAAAGTTCTTGAGGTGACTGAAGTGTTATCCCCAAACAAAACAACACTCCGCAGCGAGACCTCGCAGGTGCCAGCGGCCGTGGCTTGCGTTCAGCTGGGCTGCCCAAACAGCCGCTTTGCCGGCGAGCTCTAAAGCTGTGGGGTTTTATTTTATTTTATTTTATTTTATTTTATTTTATTTTATTTTGGCTCTTATCACAGGTGGGTTTTTCCACCCGGGCCCGCGCAGTGATTGCTTCCTGCACGTGCCCGGGGCAGCAACGGCCGCAGCAGCCGCCTTTGAAGTCCCGATGGCACCGACCCGTCACGCTGCCGGGCACACAAAATGGGCTTCAACCTCCAGAAAACAGCTATCACTGAGCAGGCCTGAGCCCTGAGTGGGTATGGGGAAGCCAAAGCTGCTGTGCGTGGAGTTTGTCAGAGTTTCAAATGTGTGAATGTCCTTAAATAACCTACATCGCCCAGAGAAATAAGCCAACTGTCACACCCAGTTCTGGATTCCACATTAACAACCTCCTTCCGCAGCGTTAAACTTTGCCCTTGAGGACTTTTGTTTAACTTCTTAATTCGAAAAACAGATAGGGAGGGTGCACAGCCCCGGCTTTCTGAGCGAGCTGAAAGGTCCCATTGTTGGGGCAGGAGATGTGCAGGTAGAAGCAAATGGAACAAGTATGGGTTGGACTGTCGTTCTGCTTGGAAACACGTGAGAGGTTATCGCGGCGAGGCTGGGGGTGAGGGACGGCGTGCAGGAAGGCTGGTTTGAGGAGGTTTCCATAAACAATGGGCCTGTTCCTGGGCTCCTGACTCAGGCAGAAACTGCTACAGGAGTCAATGAGGCACTTTGTTAAATATCCAGAATCACAGAACGTTTCCTTGCTGTTCTTCCTGTAGAAAGGAGCTGATTGTCAGGAGTGGCTGGAGGATTTTTGTGTGTCTCTGCTATCTCCAGGAGTGCATAAGAAACAAAAAGACTTGCACTATCAGAGAACCGTAATTGCCATCTCAGACTTCCTGTTTAGGATTCAGTCAAGTAGATATTGTTTATGGATCATAAAACCTTACTACTGTGAGGATTCTCAAATACGAGTTTCAACTTTCATGGTGCTGTAAATTAGGGGGGGGGGGAAAAGTGTGATAATACTCCTCAGAGAACAGTAAAATAGAGCTCTGCAATGGTTAAATGGAATTTTATAAGCACATTCAGTGTGGAACTGTTTTGCATTACATGAGTTGAATACCTTAGAGATGACACACATCTGCAGGCACTTTATTAAATCCTTAGTCAGCACTTTTCAACCTGATGAGATTACTTCTTCATTTGACTGGAGAAAGGGAAGCAAAGATCTCGTACCGGACTGCAGAATTCTTTCTGATGTTTCACCTTGAGTGCTGGAGAAGGACAGCGAGATGCTGGGCAGGACAATACAGACTCGTAGTTGCAGCGACAACTGTGTGGCAGCAATTTTACTGAGCAGGATCTTTAGCTCCAGTGGGTGCATTTAGCTCTAAACTCGCCAGGAGAACAGTACTGCAAAGTAAAGAGAGGGGAAATAAAACACCGGCTCTTTTATGAAAAAGCACGGAGATAATATCATCCTGACCGTACTGTGATAGGGCCCATGATTTAAATGGAGATTTTAAATTAAGAAAGGCAACACCGCCTGCTCCGAGTGGGTGCAGTCGGATAGGTTACAGAACTGCAGGGATGAAATGGGTGAGGTGCTTAGACATCGGGCAGCACTCTAAAGCAAGGCACAAAATACTTCAGCCATCTAAATGCAGGGATCCAGGCTTCTTTTTTTTCTCCATTCTAAGCTCCCTAATCATGCAAAAAAACCCTTGATAGGTCCCAGCTATCGGGTCTCCAAGTGCCTAATACGCTTCCTAGACGTTTTCATTTGAGGCCGGAGGTCTCCTCTCCCTAGCAGAGAAGTTTCACAGGTGCTCCAGAGGAACAATGGTGCTCTTCAGCCCTAATCCTGGAAGACTTAGACGTGTATAGAAGGCTTGAGGGGGGATATGAGATCTTAATATTAAAATGATTAGCAGAAAAAGGAGGATCATTCTGTGTGTGCGCTTCAGCTGTAAGATGCTCTAAATTAAACCAGTGTCCCGAGCGCGGTGCTGGTGGGATCTGCTGGGTAAATGCGCGCTCTGTCTCGCTGTTCTGCTGCCTCAGCCCATAAAACATCTCATCCAAGTGGGGCTGCAGGAGCAGGCGGAGCGGGACGCAGCTGTTGGCGAAGCGCTCCGAATTTGGGTCCCGTAAAAGCAGCTTTTCACTCGAGGCCATGCAGAGGAAGTTTTGAAACAAGCGTGCGGTTTGGTTTGGGTCTCTCCTGTAAGGGTTAAGTTTTTTCATTGGTATTAAGGCCGAGCAGTGTCTGCAGGAGTCATATTGACACCCTAGTGCATGGTAACTCTACTCCTTTATTGACATGTTGCTAGTCAGGAGCACAATAGCGCTCTGTGTCTGCAAATCATTGCTAAAATCATCTCAAGAAAAAAAAAAAGTTTGAAAGCCCAACGCGAGACAAAGGCCCCAGAGCTGCACTGCGCCGCTCAAAACTCCCGAGTCAGCAACTTCTATTGATTAAAAACTAACCTTTAAAGTAACTCGCAGAGTGTGTGGTTAGCATTTAAATTTAAACATGTCATGAGTTGATTTGTGTTACTGAATACCAACTCCGAAGGAGTTACATTCACATCAGATTTTTTTTTTTCTAATTCCCTTAAGCAGCTAAAGTATTTCATGAAATGTCAATAGGGCAGGGGGGGAAAAAAAGGTGTTTTGGAGGGAGGGGACTCGCGCCCAGCCTCGCCGTTTCTTTTCCCATGCAAATAGTCACCCCAAAAAGAAAAGTGTGGGGAGCGACACACAATAATTAGACCTTTGTCTAACTTTCCCAAGTGCCAGAGAAAGACAGATTAATTAAATATACAACAGTGTTGGTTTTTGGAGTGGGGGTCTCTCTTGCTGTGGAGGTCATAAATTAGGCAGAATAAATAGTTCAGTGTGTTGGGAGCGGGGCTCGACGTCAGCGCGGCTGGCGGCGGTGGGAGGGCGCAGCGCCGCGCTTGCGGATGGCGGTCACGTCTGGGGCTGTCTGGTTGCCCTTAGCAACGAGACATGATGTAACACCGGGATGAACTTGAACTTGGGGGACTTGAAAAGGGAACAATAGACCAGAGCAATCAATAAAGCCTATTTCAGTGAAGGATTACAGAGCCGCTCTGGGGTAACCTTGTCTGCGAGGCGCGGGGTGAATAGCGAGATGCGTGAAGGAGCGCGGGGCGGCGGGGAACGGAGCGACGGAGCGGCCGGGGCGGCCGGACACACGGACCGAGGGGCGGGGGGGCGGCGGAGCCCGGGCGGGCCGCGGGACCCCAGCGCCGCCAGCCCCGGCCCCGCGCGGCCCCACCTCCGCAACCTCTGCGCTTCTTTTTTTTTCCTTTTTTTTTTTTTTATTTCCTGCTTTAAAAAAAAAAAAAAAAAAAAAGGGGGGGGGAAGAAAAAATGAGCTTTTGAAATGAGGGAGGAGTGGCGAGGGCAGCGGCTCCCGCCACCGGCGGGCCATGTGCCGGGCCAGCGGCCATGGAGCAGCCGGACGGCGGAGATGGGAACCATCGCCTGGAACTGTTCAACCCCTCCACTCCACGGCCTCGCAGCCTTTAACCCTTCCACAACGTCACCTCGCAGTTTTAACCCGTCTACTCCATCGCCTCTGAATTTTTAACCTCTCTACTCCATCACCTTTCAGTTTTAACTTTTCTATTCTATCACCTCACAGTGTTCAGCCCTTCTATTCCATCACTTCAAAGTGTCCAACTCCTCTACCTCATCTCCTCTCAATCTTTACCCCCTCTACTCCATCACCTCAGTCTTAACTCCCCCTAACTCCCATCATCTCTCAGTCTGTAACCCCTCAACTCCATCACCTCAGTCTGTAACCCCTCTTCTCCTTTACCTTGCAGTTTTAACCCTTCTACTCCTTTCCTTCTTGGACTTCACCCCCACTTCTCCCTGCTGGGCAGTGCCACAGTTCCCAGACCGGCCAAAAACTGTCACACTCAAACAAAAATGTTTGAGGGATGACCCTGAAAAGTTTGGAAAAGTTGGGAGCTGGCAATGGCCAGAGGTGCTGGTGGTGGTTGGAGATGTCTCCAGCGCAGCACAGCCCACACTCCACGTCCCTGCACCCACCTGAGAATCAGTAGGGCCCCGCAGTCAGGGAGGAGAACGGGACTTGGCTCCGCTTCACGAACCCTGCCAGAACTTTCCTCTGTTTATAAACTTTACATATGAGAACTATTTCGTTTAATTGCAGCCTGAGTAAGTCTAAATATAAAATCTGTAGGCAATAGATGGGGCCGATATGGGACCGGTGTGTTTGTATTCAGAAGGGCGAGCAGAGGAAGAGTTAGTTAATGAGGTGTATTGGAAGCAGGACAACTTCTCCAATCCTGCTATTTATTTTACCGGTTCCTACCTCCATGGCAAGACCACATAATCTCCAGGTCCCACATGAAACTTGCCTCAGAGTCTTCCGTAAATGTTCATAAGTCCTCCCTGAGCTGATTGTGCTATCAATCACGTCAGAGCCCGGAAAGGAGCGGAGGAAAAGCTTGGTAAAACTTGTCATCGGTCCGTGCGCGCACAAGGACGCACCTCATATATTACAGGAGCCCCGGCAAAAAAACGGGGGGTATCAGCAACATCTCTTTAATACCTGAGTCTTTCTTGTTGTATTACTTTACTCCAGGCTAAATAGTTGCTGCTTGTTGGTGTATTCCCACAGCAATATGTCACTGCCAAGGAGCATCCCCCCGCGCGCACGGTCCCAGGGCCTAACACTGCTCTCTTTCATGGCGGGTTCAGGTTGGGCTGACCCTGCCGGGGCTGGCGTGGGCTCTCCCCGTGTGGTGGCACTGCCCCGGCTCCAGCAGAGCCCACTCCAGCTTCCCAACTGTGTTTATTTTCCTATGGAGAAGCGAAATCGCTCTCTGTGCTCCAGGCATCTGCGCCGTTGGGTTAAGGACGGTATTGTTTCGGGGCTGAATTCCCTGGGAATTCCCTCCCTATGGGAAAAAGAAGAAAAAGGGGGGGAAAAAATATTTTCCCAAAGAAAAGCTATTAGTTGAGGCCCACGTTTTGTTTTGAAACACAAGTATGGGGAGAGGTACGGGACATTTTCACTGATCCACTTTCCCCAGATTTGCTTTATCCTGGCTTTTCTGTAGCGATCCACATTTCTCCTAAGAAAACAGCCCTGTTGTTGAATTTCTGTGCATCTGTTCCAGCGAGACAGTTGAAGCAGGGCAGTATAAAGCAACAGATGCTTATGCTGGCACATGCCTAAATACCCAAGAAAACCCCGACTGCAGGGTGATAAATGGCACAGAGAGGCGAATGTGTATCGCCTTTTCAGGGGATTAGACAAAAGTGAACTGGAGGGATCTTCAAGCCATCATCTATTAAAAAGATTGATAACTTGTAACGTGACATGACCCCCGCGTTCATCTGTAGCTATGTCCAGCGACTGTCGGCGAGGAAAAAAAAATATATTGATTTGTACAGTATTTTTAATTAAGCTTTGTAATTAGGTCAATTCGTCACGGTCTCAATTAGCCCCCCTCTTGGCGGAGGAGGCTGGCGGCCGTGCCCGGAGCCCTTGGGGAAGCGGCGAGAGCGAACGGCCGGGGCTGATGCCTCTCCTTTCTCTTTTTGCAGTCCTGGTACCTGGGATAAAAGTCTCCGCTTCCCACCACGCACCGGACAGACCACCAGACCCCTTCCCACCTCTGTAACACGGAAGCAGCAGCAACGCAGCGCAGCGACTTCACATCGGCGGAAGGGGAGGCGAGCAGACACCGACAGCAAACTCGTACATGGAAATGGCAAACGTTATGGTTGAATGGCAAAGGCCGTAACTTTCTCTCGAGATTTGATTTTAATTTTTCTTTTTTTTTTTAATTTTTTTTTTTTGTTGTTGTTTTTTTTAGACAACTTTAGGACTGTTGTAATTTCTCATATGGTGCTGGAAATGGTTGGGCTTCATAACTTTTGAAGTGTTTCATTGGTAGTGTAAGCGTTAGGTGACACTGAGTAGAACTAGCCTCTGCTGCTGCTTACCAACTCGCTGTTGTAACACACTTTCCATATGGAGCCTAACTGTTTTACAGTATCCTCATCGGATTTTCCCATACAGGTGTGAGACTTCTTGAGAAATCATGAAACACACTTAAACTATAACTTTTGTAGTAGCTGAATTCTGCAATATATAACTTACCGGACAGACATAGAGCATGTTTTTTTTTTCTGTAACATATCGGGGAAAAAAAAAATGCAGGTTTCTTTTTTTTGTTGTTGTTGTTGTTGTTGGGGTTTTTTTTTCTTTTTTTTTTTTTTTTTTTTACAGTCGGCACTTAGAGATGTAACATGAACCATAAGAGCATTGTCAACAATTTTTTTCCACTCGATTGCAGAGCGATTTAAAACATCAAACTACTACTATTCACTTAAAAAAAAAAAGAAAAAAAAGAAAAAAGTTTGAAATGCTGCACTTACATTTTAAAAAAAACATTTTTCAACAATTTTCAACAATTACACAAAAATTCACGCAGAAATGGGGAAGTTGGTCTGTTTTGACAGAAACTGACAGGAATCAATCAAAACAATCGAATTTTGAATTGAGTAAAGTGCAATTTCATTGGATAGCTAAATATCTTTGTAAGATAGAGATTGTTGAAAATTCTATTTTTGTTTTCCAAGTCCTTCCACCCCAGGACTCTAAATTATTGGGGTAAAAAACAGCCTTGCAAGAAAAAGGGGAGCTATTTTTGCTTTTTATGTTTTTTATTGTTGAACTTGTATCCCTTTAAAACTGAAGGAAAATTAAAAAAAAAAAACAAATCTAATGGTGCTTTTACCACAATATGTTAACTACATTAAATGCTAATTAATCATTTTCTGTTATCAAAGCACATAACTAAAATGAAATCATAATATCTGTTAATTTTATAAGCTAAAAGTCACTATAATGGATTATGCCAATTCTGACAAATTTTACGTGTTTCCGGCAATATAGGGTTTATCAGTTCTCAAACACCTTGGGAATAAGAGAGAACGGTCCAGAAAGTAAAACACCTTCGTGTCCCTGAACTGGTACATTTTCTGGACTGTGGAGAAATCATTACAGAAACGAACGATGCTGATCTTCTTACAACTTATGCCAGTTCAAAAGCAAGGGCACTTGCTGAAGATGAAAAAAAGAAAAAAAAACAGACAAATAAGTAGAAAATGGAAAAAAAAAAAAAAAAAAAAAAAAAAAGAAGTTTGGACCCCAAACGTCCTGTATCTTATGTACAAAAAAAAGGAAAAAAAAAGAAAAAAAAAAGAGTGCAAGTGATTTTTTCTATCAGACAGCGGAGCACCCCTTTGCTTCACATGCAACTTTAAGAAGGTTTCCTATACTATACATATATATACGTTCTGGTTGGCGAGTCCAGCTAATCAGAGAAAGTCTCTGCATGTTCTAGTGTTAGTAACTAATTTTTATATAGTTAATGTAGGGTAAAGTAGAGTGCATTAAGACACAATATTGTAATCCCTATTCCAGGCACTTGCCTTTAAACTATGTTTGTTCGACCCTTCAGAAGGGTTTCTACTACTGTCCTATACAATCAAGTAACTGAAATTCTTGGGAAGACACTTTGCTCCTCATCTTTTCCCTGAAACGATGTTTTGTTTTGTTTTCTTAATTTGCACGAAACAAAAAAAAAAAAAATTCCATATCAATGTGCCTTGCCCTGGATAGCGATTATTTGTGGAATTGTTGCACATGTTCCTATATTGAAAGGGGTTTTTCCCTAGTCAAGCATTTGGAGACACTTTTTGTAAATGTGACTTTTATGTCAGCCATTGTCAGTTCCAACATCTAGAATTAAATAGGATGTTAGTTGTTCCGCAGATAGGAGTAGTGTTTATTGTCCTGTATGGTCAGTGGCAGTGCTATTCTGAGATCTGTAGATGCTAGATTATCAGTATTTTTGGATGTTGCTGCATTTTACCTTTTATTTGGAGTCTTCCTTTTTTTGTTTTGTTTTCTCCCAGATATATGAAAATATGCAATACCTGCTTATATCATGTAGAAAAGCTTAGCAATTATTAATTTTTCTTTTAATTTTTTTTTATTTGACCAAAGTTGGTGCTGCACTTGACGCAGTGTGTTTTAGGTGTTTGTCTTTGTACTTTTGTGATTTTTGAATGCACATGCAGGAAGGGCTCTTCTTAGAGAAGCAGTCAAACTGTGAAGCACTAAGCTGAACCCTGCTTCAAGCAATTTTTGTTTTACAACTGTTCCTTTCACAAGCAAGCCTTAAAAAAAAAAAACAACTTCCTTTTTCTTCAGATCCCACACCCATTTTTATTAGCAGACTGCAATCAATCCACATTCAATAAAAGTATATAATGCCCATTTTTATATGCACGTTTTTAAACTTCCAAGTTCTGAAAATTGTTTACTGGTTATTCTCTATTTAAGGAAAAAATAAAATGTTTTGGATTTTCATATGTGTCTGATAAGTGGTTGAGTAGTCATTTTGCTCTATTGTATTGTGTGATTGTTAGTATATGGTATCACATCCTCTAGCCAGCATCCTTTGCCTTCCCTATAGCACTTAGCTGGGCATTACTTTATTAAGACATATGTGCACTAAAAAAAAAAAAAAATAGCAGCTTTCAGTGCTTCACAGTGAAGGGAAAAAAGCCTAGACAAACATTTTGTCAGAACCTTGCTATGAGACAAGGTATTACCAGTAAATTGGTTGTATATACAATAAAATTGCACCCTTTTTTAAACAAAACAAACTAAGCAATAGTTTGGGCAGTTAGTTGTTTTTAGTGAGCATGTTGTAGTCATGGCTGCAAAGAGAGAGAATTAAACTGCCCACTCAGAAGATATGTAATTTGTATGTTGTATAGTTTTATTGATTACACTGATTTATTCTACCCTATTTTATAATGCAGGACTTTTGTAATGTTGTTTAAATGAGGAAAAATTTCTGTCAAATTAGCTTAGTGGAATTTCTGATTGTTCGTTATAAAGGCAGCGTTCATAGAATTGCTTTTTTTTTTTTTTTCCTTTGGGAACTGGATTTAAGTTAAAAACTTTCCCGTTTCCTTTTTTTGTATGTATTTAAATACAGTTATTTTTCTTCTCTCAATGGTATAGCATATTCCTATGCTTGAGAAGTATAGGCTACTGAAGAACCATTGTAAATGGACATTACAGGTATGCTGTATTTTTGAAGGTATTTTTGTCATATTAAGTTTGATGACGCTAAAGTTAGGGAACTCTGAGCAGAATTGCGAGAAAAAAAAATGTTTTAAAGGCTTTAAAACATTAGGTAGGAGGTCAAGGGTGTTAACCAACAGGGGTTGTAAAGTATTACACACTAAATTCAGTTTGCGTTCACCTCCCTCTCACGCAGGAAACGCGGCAGTTCCGTTCTGTGCAGGTGTAGAGAACAAACAGTGTTTTAGTCCTCCTTTAGAGGAGCGGGGAGGCGAGCAGGGATGGGCAGGAGGGATGGGGCATCCATCCATCCCTCCATGCACCCACCCAGCCATCCATCCATCCATCCATCCATCCCTGGATGGTCCCGCCGTGCGGGCGGCCGCAGAGCCCCGGCCCCGCGCCGGGCGCTCCTTCCGAGTCACCCAAGAACTTTTTTTCCTCCCCGCCTCCTTCTCTCCAGAACTGTCAGACGCACAAATTCTCTGACCTGTGCCCACCCCCACCCACCCAAATTTAAAGCCCTAGGGATGGCTTAGCGCGAATTGACTTTTTCCCAAGTTAATTCCTTTCTTTTTTTTTCCCCCCCTCTTTTTTCGGGTTTTTTAATTTTTTTTTTTTTTTTGGGTTTTTTTTTTGAGCGAGGGCACTTGCTTTTCTCATGCCGCACACCCCAGCAATGCCATTATTATTTATTCTTTTTCCTTTATAATAAAAAGAAAAACTTTCGGGCTTCGAGTTTAGGCAGCCATGGTACACTTTGTCTCTGTTGCTTGTTCCCCCTCCCCTTAAGGTCGAAGGGGAAAAGAAACACCAAGTTTTCTCAACTCCACAGTATTCAGTCAGCCCACAGGAATATGCAAAATCCCTCTAACATTTTTTTTTTCTTTCTCTAGTTCTCTTTGTTCCGTATATTTGCAGCTTTGTAGTAACAGTGTTATAAAATATTTACTGTACAAAAATACAAAAAAACCCAGATACATAGCCTAAAACAGGTTTTTTTTCCTTGTGGTGAATTATTTTTTTTTAAGAATGTCAGTTAATATTGTACTTTGCATTGTGTCTCTGGAAATATCTTTTTTTTTCTTTTTTTTTGTTGGTAGAAGGCCTCCATCGAACAAAATTAAAACCATAACCGGCATGACAATGTAAGGAGAGCTTCAATGGCACCTAAACAATAAATAAATAACAAATTCAACCTCATGAGGTCTGTCGGAGGCAGGTCTTGTGAAGTTAACACTGCCTGCTAGGCAGGATTTTCATTAAATCAAGCTTACAATGCCAATTTTGTCTTGAAGTCAATGCATGTATTACTGTTTGACAGTAAACCCAGCTATGCCATCATCAAGTCCAAGGCTGCGCAATAGTCTAATTAGTATCGAGTACATTTTCCTTTTATTTTTTCCAATAAAAAAGCAGTGGGATGAAAATTGCTTTGATATATAGCAGGTAACATTGAAGCTATTCCATAGCACTTAACTGTAGTGAATACTGTGTCACCAATTCTGAAATCAATTTAATGTTTAATGCAAATCCATTACATGGTGCTATTACAGGCTGGCAAAATGATTTACAAAAATGTGACAACTTGGGCTCAATTCACTCTGCTTTCCAACAATGTAAATGCATAGCAGTGTTTATCTGCATGAAAACTATGCACTAATCTATCTGAAAAAAAAAAAAGAAAAGAATATATCAACTTTGGTATCTACTTTCCGTTTACTTCGATCCTTGCCTTTTCGGTCATTGTTATAATGCCAGCTTTAGGACAGAAAGAATTATAAGAAAACCAGCATAATACCTGATATATTAAAATGTAGTGCCTGTGAAATCTGTATTATATTGCTCTTCTGAAGTAAGATTTTTCTACACCGGTAGCCTTCGCTGTCTGTCAGAACCTTCTGATATAGGTGATGTAAAATAACCGTACAATATTAATGCATGCTATTCCATAATGCTTAGTAGCTGTATGAATATTACTCAAAGTTATGTTAGTCTTTTTTTCTGACTTGGTTCTTGTCAGATAGGTTTAAAGATATTTCACTGAGAACGCAAATTCTGTCTTTATTGATTTGGGGTGTTTTCAGTATTTTGGAGGTATACATTTACTTAAATTCAGTATTACTTGTGTTTTGGGTTTTTTTTCTTTTTTTTTTCCTTTTTTTTTTTTTTTTTTTTTTTTTTTTTTTTTTTTTTTTTAATTTCCTAGAGGGCAGGACATGGTGTTTGAGACCAGAAATCCGTGCCTGGTAAGATTTTCGTCTCGAAAAGCTACCCTAAGAATTCAGAGAGCTTGCTCTGAAGAACAGTTCAAATTGAAGGGACAGTCCTTTAAACCCACAAATGAGACCGAGCTCATGTTGCGAGAGATTTCTTAATGGGCAGCGGTGAACCAGGTACCCATGCTTGACCCTTCTTCACACCAGACTTCCTCATATAGAATGAAAAAAACCCTTTTAAAAAAAAAAAAAAAAAAAAAAAGAAAAAAAGAAAAAAAAAAACCTCATGTGGTTGTTTAGTTTCATGCACAGTTGCAATATTTTTCTTCAAAACAAACTCTGTACAAAACTTTGGGCCCGATTCATAAAAGCTCCTTTGCTATTAACACGGGAGGCTGGTGGGCTCCTCTCCTCCAAATTGAGGGTGGGCTTCGCCCCGGCGAGCCCCGCTGGCCCTGCTCTCCCTCCCCTTCCCCTCTCCGCCTCCCCCAGCCCACGGAGACCAGGAGCCGGTGGCAAGGGGCCGTGGAGGAGGCGAGGCAGCCAGGACCATGCTCCGAGCCCCAGAGGTGCAGGTTGGCAGGAGGAAAAGGGGGAGGACGGCTCCGGCAGGTGCCGGGGGCTCGGGACACCGCGACTCGATCGCAAAAGAGATCTTGTGCGCACCAGAACAAAACGCGCTCGATCGCTACCTCTGAGCTCTAGAGAAACCCTCCGTCGGGGCCAGCGCTCGCCCGCAATGTGAACTTTTGTACTTTGGATGCTTTTTTTTTTCTCTTAGGGAAGACTATTTTCCACTTAGTTAATCTTCTATGCTCGAGCATGAACAAAAACAATTGTGTTGGGTGAAATCCCCCCCCTTTTATCTGCATCCACAAATTAATATGAGGGGAAAAACAAAAAGAAGATGAGTTTCTAGATGGAGCATGGTAGGGTGAGAGCGCCCGGCTCGGCATCCGCCACCGACGCCGCTCGTCCTTGTTGCAACTGCTGCCTTGGGGACAGGGCCACAAAATTCTTGGGAAACAGAATCAAGGAGAAATCTCCATTTTGGCCGGCTGTGCAGGTTCTCCCGAACTCTGCCCCAGCCCAGCCCAGTCCCTCGGCGGCGGGTTGAGATTTGAGGCGCTAAAATTTCCACCGGCCGTGTGAAAGATCTGCTGCAAATTCACTTGACACCCGTGTTAATACCATGTCGTGTTCATTTTTTTTTTATGAGTCAGGCCCCTCGTGCCTCTAGTATACTTGTATTGACTCTCATAGTTACCATTTTAGTTTTACTGTGTTCTGTGAAAAAAATTGTAATTGGTTGAGAATCACTGTGGGCATCCATTCTTATTCAACTAAGTCTCCGCAGGTTTTTTGAGCTGGTGTGGATTAGTTTAACTCTTGTATTCAACCATTAGTGCTACCACCTTCTCACATTACAATACAATTACTGGAAGCAAGTACTGCATTTCCTATGCAACAAAAAAGGAAAATAAAAAATTGCTAATGCTAACAGGCCGTGTTGTTATTTACTCCCAGCCGGGCACGGGGTGGGGTTGCGGCTGTAGGACCGTGGGCATCGGGCATCAACCTCTCCTGGCCCCAGCCCTGTGTGCTGGGCAGGCTCCCAGGCAGCAGCTTCATCCCAAATCGTGGGGATATTTGGGTAAATTGAGTCACTTTTGTCACATTGGCCACTCTTCCCCATGGTTTTGGTGTCCCGTCGCACAAAATCGTTCCAATATAGGAGTAATCCTCAGCAAATCTCTGCAGATTAATCATTCAAATTAAAGAGATGAAGCACACCTAGGAAAGATCCAGGTAATTAATAAGTGCTGCAAGTGCTACAATGCATCTTTAAATGTAACTAAACTATAAAAATATTGCCACATTTCCAAGGAGCCCCAGTACAGCCAGGGCTGTTGGGATTGACCTTGGAGCTGTTGGCAGAGCTGCCTCTCTCTGCAAGGCTCTGGTTGCAGAAATAGGCAAAATATAAGCTTTTTTATAAATGTTGAAGTTTCCTTCAAAGTTTTTCACTCTGCATCACCTTTTGCTTAAAAGATACATGCAGAATTTAGCATTTGCAGAAAGGTTTTTTTTGCATTTAAGCCATTCTGGCTGTTTTCTATGTAAAAGCAGACACCAAGCTCACACCTGAAGGGTGAGGGCTGGTGCAGCTCTGCCACTGCCCTTGGGGACAGCAAACAGGGACCCCCATGACCCCCAGCCCTTCCCCAGGCAGCACCAGCTGCAACACCAGCTCTTCCATTTTATTTGGGGGGAAATGAGTGTTTTCTAACAAATGTGTGCCTGACACACATAAACCGCTGGTATTTCCTTTCTCACACCTCCACAGAGTTTTGGTTTTGGCTGCAAGGCCAGGGCGGGAGGGTCAGGCTGGGCACAGGTCTAATGTCACTATCCCATGGGGGGGACCCTGTCTGTGCCCCTCACTGTGTGCCTCCCATGTGGGCAGTGCTGGCACCAGTGCATGTGGTGTGGCAGCTGAGGACAGGTTGGAGCCTGTTCAATTTGGCTTTTTTTTTTCCTCATAAATGAGACCAGACAGCGAGGAAAAGCCAAATCTGTCCTCAAAGGAAACACAGTACCCCAGGCAGGGCTTGCCAACATCGCTGGCCCCTTTCACCCCCACAAGCTCTGCGAGGAGGGAGGAACAGGGGGGTGAGGGTGCTGAGCTTGTGCTCGCTGTCCCAAATGGGCAAAAACCAGCCCAAATGGTGGTGCTAGTGCCCGTGGGCTTGGAAGGGAGCCCAGGTGTGGCCAGCCTGTCCCAGGGGCTGCCAGAGCTGGATGATTCCTCCCAGCACTGGCTGTGAGCACGGGGGAAACCGGGATGGGAGGGAGGGACAGGCACCCACCCGTGTGCATCACTGCATGAACGGACACAGGAAAATTACCACCTGCAATTGCAGCACAAAGGGAGGGGTCACCCATCAGCTCCAACTGCTCCTCACCACTGCCCGTTCCCCATTCTTGCCCATCCCTCCCTAAAATTCATTCACTGTTATTTATTTATATCCTTCATTACTGAGGGTGTTGGCTGAGGTTTGGTGGAGGAAGCACGAGGGGTGCAAGAGTGACCCTGTCCCACAAGGATGATGGCTGTGCTGGCAGTGGAGTGAGCACCACCTTCTGCTTTCTCCCTCCTTTCCTTGCACGTTTTCTTCCCCTCCAGCTTTCTGACTTTCTCTTTCTTCCTGTGGGAGAAAAGGTCTCCATCAGCATCTAAGGAAATAAATCCCATTTATTATTTATCGCTATCAAAATGTGTCAGCCTGGCTCAGGACGCAGGAGGAATACGCAATAGCCCCTCACAGAAATCAAAAAACTTTGGGTGGAAAAAGCCCAGAGTGGCGTTCAGGCAGGGAAATGCAGGTGCTTTGCCCTGCTCAGAGGGAGATCTGGCTCCTTAACCTCTTCCTTAAATGCAAATATTCCTGTTGATGCAAGTGGAGCAGCACTCACTGAGGCGATGGGTCTGCCCAACATCTGCTGAAGACCAGCCAAGACTGGGAATATTTATTGGTTCAGTGCTTCAGCAACGCTGTATTAATTGCAGCTGATGTTTTGATGGGCAGTTAGCACACAGGTATTGATGAAAATGGCACCACTTCATCTCAAAATTAACTGCTTGGCCATTCAGCAACAGGAGCTGATAAATTATGGCAATAAATTTGCCATGGAGATTTATGGCACCGTAATTCGGGCCCACAGGCACACTCTGGTGGGGACAGGGGCCACGGTCAACACCCTTCATTCCTCACCCACACACAGCCCCATGGGGATGTTCAAATGCTTCCAGAAATCTGGGTGCAGGAGTTTGGTAACCTCTCAGGTCTTGGTGGTCCTTTAAAATCAATGATGCTCAGGGGCCAAGGGGCCCTCCCTGCCACAGGAGGCATGGCCAAGTCTCCAGCAGCACAGGGGACGCTCTGAGCCACCTCCTCTTCCTCTGGATCAATGGAAACAGAGCTGAGCTTCACCTTATAAACCATGCAGTCATCCCACTTTCCTAAAAACCTTTGAGAAACAGAGCCAGGCTGCTGGTGCTGCAAAAGGGAAAGGTGTCACTTGATTATTAATAGTAATATTGTTAGTAGTATTGATATTATTATTATCATCATCATCATCATCCTCTCACCAGTGCTGCACTCAGTGCTTATTTATTTTTTTATGTCCCATTCTACCCTCACAAAGCATTGCTGCCATTCAGGGCAGCCCCAAAGCCACCCTTTTTTCCAGGCTTTTTTAGGTTTTTATAAGATTTGCTCCAGGAGGGACACAATGTGTGGGCAGGGGATGCAGCCCACCCTGCGCCACTGAAAAATTCATCTGCGGAGGATGAACAGCAGCTCCCTGCCTTGGGCAGCAAGGAAATTGGAAAATATCCCTATAAATGTGATTCATAGGACACAGCACCTGCCTGCACACTGCATTATCCAAACCCATTAGGGTGAGGGAGACGCAGCCAACTATTTTGGGATATGGGGTTTAATTCCCCCTCCCCATTGTTCCCTATTTCTCCACAGGAATTTCATATCCTGACACCTTTTTTTCCCTTCCAAAATTCTTCATGTTGTTACTGGATGGAAGAGGCCCAACTTTGAGAGAAACTTCAGCTGGATGTTGCATGTATAAATAAATGTGACAAATTTAATAGGGTAGGATAGGTATTTGAATTATTGATTGTTAAATATTTAAGCTGCAAGTCCCCATCCATCAGCGTGTGTGAGAAGGCTTGGGGCAGATTTATGATGCTGGAGTTTTCCTGGTTAGCTGGCACTTGGCATTTCTATTAATTATAGCCCACACATTCGGGTTTTTTTCAGGATTTGTTAGAAGTATTTATAAAAGATGTCCCTATTATACCATTTAAATATTGTTTGTGCAACTGGAACGTGTTTTCTATTGTGGATTAATACCCTGTTTGATTTAGGGGAAAATTAAATTAGAAGGTGTAAGTCTCGGGAGATAAATGCTTCAGCTGAGAAGGGTTTCCACCACTGGAAAGCAAAAAGTTTTTCTTTTAGATATAAATATTTTGCTCCAGGTGTTTGCCTGGGCCTGCAGGTGGGTGGAAAGGCTTTAAAGCGCCCTTGGCGACAGGGAGTGGGAGAGGAGGCGCGCGGTGGGGAGGGGGCAGGATGGAATACATCCTATTTATTAATTTTAAGGGATTTCAGGCCTCCCCCTCGGACCATTTCCCCGGGAAGGATGCGAGCCCTGGGGCAGGAAGGGTCTGTGTGAGGGAGGAAACCGCCCGGGGCCGCCGGGTCAATAACGCGCCTCCAAAAAACCCCTCCCGAGGTCTGGGGCTGGTGATGGATTGTAATTGCTCAAGAAGAGCCATTACAGCCCTTAGGTCAATACTCTGCATTTCCAAAGTGCTTTAATTAATACATGTTTACATCAGGTACAGCAGGGACTTCTCTAGGCCAAGAAAGGTTTCAAACTTTCGTAATTTGGGCGGGGGGGGCTTGAGTTTAGTCTCTTAGTGCTTTATTGGCCCTTATAAATACACATCTTGATGTCATGAGCTGCAAGAAAATCTTCATTCAGCAAGAGCAACGCATCCCCTCTCACTGGGGCAGTGGCCACGGGGTCCTACAGGGCAAGAGGGGCCCCTGAGGCTTCACCAACTCCTGATGCTTCCTCTCCTAGATGTTCCTTTAGAGTCACAAAAAGTTACCAAAATAGAGATAAATTCCTGCTGCTCCAGGGGAGTGAGGAATGCTGCCAGTGGGGAAGGCATCCAGGTACTCCAGATTATTTTGGAGAGGGTGAGCCACACCTCCAAAGTGTTTTTAACTCATGACTTCTGTTTTCAAGCCACAAGTCACCTGTCCTGCTCGTGGGACCTCAGGGCTCAGCCACCTCCTTCTGTCACCCACCTTCCCCCTGGGTGCTGCTGTGATCTGGAACATGCAATTAAATATATGAAGGATATTAATTAAATTTAAATATAATTAAATACAAGATAATTAAATAAGGAGGACGTGGACCTGCTGGAGCGAATCCAAGGGAGGCCACAGAGATGCTCCAAGTTCATCTGCTGTGGAGCCAGGCTGGGAGAGCTTGGAGTGTTCACCTGGAGAGGACAAGGCTTCAGGGAGAGCTGAGAGCCCTTTCCAGTGGCCAAAGGGGCTCCAGGAGAGCTGGAGAGGGACTGGGGACAAGGCATGGAGGGACAGGACACAGGGAATGGCTGCAAGCTGAAAGAAGGTAGATTGAGATGGGAAATGGGATATCAGAAGGAATTCTGGGCTGGAAGGGTGTGAGGCCCTGGCACAGGGTGCCCAGAGAAGCTGTGGCTGCCCCTGAATCCCTGGAAGTGTCCAAGGCCAGGTTGGAGCAACCTGGGATAGTGGAAGGTGTCCCTGCTATGGCAAGGGTGGATGAGCTTTAACATCCCTTCCAACCCAAGCCATTCTGGGATTCTGCAGCCACTCAGAGCTCGGTCTGGTGTTGGGATCACCAGGACATCACCCATGGGACATTGATTTACCTGCTGGAGCAATTCCAGGTCTGTGCCTCGCTGTGGGAACCAAAGGTGTTCCATCTCTCCTGAATGGGCAGGGCTGGGAACTGCCTGGCCTGGAGGGACCAGCAGGTACCTCTAAAAACATAAACTCCACAAGCTTATTGATTTTTCTTTTTTTCATTTTATTTTTTTTTCCCCCCGTGCAACCACAAATTACAACCGGCGCTGCTAAAAATCACTGGCCTATCCACAAATTTTAATTAAAACCTAAATAAATCATGTTGGGCGCTGCACTTGCACACAGACAATGCGGGAGATGGCACACTCACAGCGGCCTGTCAGCGGCCGCTGACTAATGAGCCGCTGTGAAAATACAACCCCAAGGGCCGCAATTGAAAGCAGATTCCTCGCCTAACGAAGGGCACATGCGACCCCACCATGGCCATCGTGGCAGAAGGCACCAAAACCAGCTCTGGGGGCTTGGGAGGGGAAAGAAAAATTTCGTGGAGGCTGCAGGCCGAGGTTTATTAAATAAAGCGCGGCGGGGAAACGCAATAGCGCAGCTGCAGCCTTCTCGCCCGGCGATGGAGTCATGTTTTCCCCTGTCCTTGCAGCAAACAATAACCATATGCTGGGTTTGTTACCAAATGTTTATTTTATTCCTTCATTAGTACACAACGAGGGCTTGGAAAAAAGAGGTTTCGTTGCTCCAAGCGCTCGGGAAGGGCTTTTCAGCAGGCCCCAGCTGTGCCGTGAGGAACTTGCGGGGCTGCCCGGCGCTGCTTGCTCAAGGTTGTGCCTTGCCATGTGTCACCACGTGTCCCTGTTGTTCCCCTGGATCCAGGGGTCCTGCCCCTTGATGGAGGAGCCAGGATGGATCCATGAATCTCATGGTTCCACCCACCCCAGGGCACAGTGCTGTGGGGATGGAGGCCAAGTGAGACCTAAAAAAAACCTCATAAACTCTTCTGTCTCTCAAACAAACTCTTCTCCTATGTTCTAGAAGCTGTTCTAGACATCTGACAGGGAACACCCAGGCCAGGAGACAATTCCTGGTTGTGCACTGGAGCAGAGAGGCCTTGCCAAGTGGTAAAGCCATGAGGTGCTGGTGGCCAGCACAGACGGGAGCCCCAAGATCCTCACAAAACCTCTCAAGATCCTTTTTTGTGGCTCACAAAAAGCCTTGGAAATGAAAGCTGATTGTGTGATGGAGCTTTGGTCTCAGAGCAGAGGCCTTGGCCCAGCTCTGCTCAGGGCACTCGGACTCACCTGTGGCTGAGTCCAGACTGACTCACCTGTCCCTGAGGCCAGAGGTGCCTTCAGGGATCCTCTCTCCCTTCATGGACCCCATGCATGGATCACCCCCTTTAGGCACAGACCACCACAGGAAGGTGTCCTCCCAAGGCCAGCATTCATCTTCCAACCAGCAAATATCCACAAATGTTTGGCAAAACCCCATTCTCCCAGGGAACACCTCCACCAAAGAGTTAAGGCAGACCTAAGTTTCAAAGTTTGGGGTTTTCCCTGTGAAAGGACTCAGAGTTTCCAGCCAAGAGCTGCATCTCCCACACAGGCATGGAGCTTGGAGCCACAGTTCCTAGAAAACACCCAACAGGATAACTCTCCCTGCAGCAAATGCTGCATTTCCGTGTAGAATCTCCCTGTGGCAAAGCATTTCCAGCGAAGAGCAAGGACTTGTCCTGCTCCCAAAGTACCCAAAATGGTGCTATTTCCACCAAGAATGATGCAGTTACCACCAAGAATGATGCTGTCTCTACCAAGAATTACGCTATTTCCACAGGAATGATGCTATTTCTACCAAGAACAATGCTATTTCCACTCAGTAAGGATGCTGGTTCTTTGGGGGAATGATGGAAACTCACCCCAAAGCATCCCAAGCAAGGAAATTCCTAGAAATGGGAGCTGGGCCACCTCACTTGCCTTTGCTTTTTGGCTTTTTTATCCCTCCCTTAAAGCTTCTTTGTGAAAAGAAATAAAAATATGGTATGTGTGTGTTGCTCCTGCAATTCAAAACCTGATCTTGACTGAGGAAAAGCTACCAAAAAAAAAAAAAATCAAACTCTCCCAACTGCTCATGGGAACAAGATGTGGAGCACATGAGAAAGTTTGCTAAAAATAACATATGCAGATTATGTACATGAAATGTCATGAAATATCAGCAGAGAAACCCGTGTGGAGGTTCAGGCTGCTGCAGCTACAGCTGAAATGGGCCAGATGAGGGGCACACAGCACTGGGGGTGTCTGCAGCAGGACCAGAAGTGAGGCCAGCTCACCTCTACAGCCAGGGCTCAGTGGAATGAGGATTATCTTTATGATTTTCTGGCCAGGGAGGGTCAGGAACAGCCCCTGGGCTGCTCTGAAGCCCTGTACCTGCTCTGCGATTCTCCTAAATCAGAGCCATTTTGCTTAAATATTTAACAATATTTAATATGAAGTGAAGAAGAGGCAGAGCCTGACCTGGGGTCAGGCTGGGCTCACCACAGGGGCAACAGCAGCACATCCTGATGGCTCTTACAAATTGCAGAACTAAATCCATGCTCCAAAATGCATGGAAGTGTGTGGCCTGAGGGAACACTCCCACCTTTCCCATAGCTGGGGCATCCTGGAGGATCGCTGTGTTTCCACCAACAGGAGTCATTATCTTGCAAAAAGGGAAGAGAACAGAGGAGAAAAATTAAATAAAATATGGATATTTCATGAAAATTGGCAGCTAAGAAATTCCAGTACTGGGAGCACTGGAATTTCTCTCCATTCCCGGATTTATTTTGGATCCCTATTTGGAATTTTGGATCCCAAGATTTTTGGGAATTTTTGGGGTTTTTTAAATTTGTTGAGAATTTTTTTGCTTCAAAATCAGAATTTGATTCAATTTTTTTCCCTTTTCCCACAGGAAGTTCTCCCCATTCCCAGATTTTTTTTTTTTTTTTTGGACCTTTTAACCCCAATTTTTTTGGTCTTTTTTTCCTCAATTTTTTTTGGAACATTTAGTGAATTTTCCATTTGGGAATCAGAGGGAGTGGCCCAACACCATTTTTACCAGCACAGAGGGCTCCAGCAGGACAGCCAGAGGAAGGAATGCCATTGCTCCCACCATTCTCTCCCAAAATTCAGGGTTGATGGATTCATTGCTGCTGAGCCCTGCATCCCCCTGACACCCCTGCAGCCCAGCCCTGCTGCCACGGTACGTATTAAAATGAGTTATGTAGGTCACTGTGTGAAAACAAACAGTGCTGTGGATGCATGCAAATAGCACAGCAGAACTCCCAGAAAATTTATATCGCAGCCAGAGCGCTGAGGAGGGAGCGTGGAAAATGTCAGCCACGTTTTAATGCCACCCCAAAGGGCTCCAAGGGGTCTGGCAGCAATCCTCAGTGCCTGGGGGAGCCCTGGGATCCTCCCATCCACCAGCAGGATGAGATTCTGGGAGGGTTCCTCTGGCACAGGAACTGGGAGGGATCTGCTTCACCCAGGATGAGGGATGAGCTGGGTAAAAAACAAAAAAAATCACCTTTTTTCTGTGATTTGCTGTGGAAGAAGAGATGTGGGGCACAGCCACAGCCCAGGGGAACCTGCACGGCTGGAAATCACAGAATCATGGAATGGTTTGGAGCCATGGTTTGGGTTGGTGAGGAACCTTAAAGCTCATCCTGTTCCACCCCTGCCAAGGTGCTCCAAGCAATGCAGAAATTCATAGAATCCTTGAATGGTTTGGGGTGGAAGAAACCTTAAAGGCTGTCTTTTTCCATGTCCTGCAGGGCAGGGACACCTTCCACTGTCCCAGGGTGCTCCAAGCCCTGTCCAGCCTGGCCTTGGGCACTGCCAGGGATCCAGGGGCAGCCACAGCTGCTCTGGGCACCCTGTGCCAGGGCCTGCCCACCTTCCCAGGGAACAATTCCCAACAAGATGTCCAATATTCCTGAAGGATGAGCATTTTCCCGGTGAGGCTCTGGATATGGGGCAGGAATGCTGGCGAGGTTTCCCATTCCCTGTGGCTGGGAGAGGAGAGGAAAAGGCTGGAATTATCCCAGGGATGCTCCAGAGGCAGAGTCTGTTCCACAGGGCAGGAGCTGCTGGCTGAAGGGGGATTTGCACCCAGGGCCTTTGGAAATGCCTGGATGGGTTAGACACAGGAGTGCCAAATCCTGGAGCTGATGCTATTTGGGAAGCTGCAGCCACCAGGAGTTCCTGTGGGAAAGAACATTTCTCATCATTTCAGCCATGGAAGCAAGGCTTGAAAATGCACGCCCTGGAGCTGGGAGACAAGGAAAATCAGATAAAATGTACTTCTGTACAGGATTTTGAGGTGAGACTCATGACTTTTTAATGGACTGGACTGATGCTGGCTGGTGCAGATCCAGCTTCTCGCTGTCCAGCCAAGCCAAGGATCCTTCCCTGCTGCCACAGGGTGCTCTCCCAGCCAGACTCCCACATTTCAGCCACAGGGAAGGGCACAGGATTCATCTGGACAGGCAGAACCCTACACAGCTCAGCCAAGAGTACACTTGAACTCCTGAGGTCAGCAGCTCGACATCTCATTGCTGTGACACCCATCTCAGATACTCCATTCCCTTCTGAGTCCTCATCAGGGACACACCAGGCACTGATTGACTTGGGGGATCTCTCCTTGGGTCAGAAAGGGCTTCACAGGCAGCCAGTACTGAGGGTCATGAGCAGCCTGGAGGATCATCCAGCTCCAAAACCAGGGCAGGAGTGACAGCAGGTGAGGATGTGAGCTTGTGGGAGCAGCAAAGTCACCCCCGTGCCCCCTCCTTCAAAAACACCTTCCAAAACACTTGGCTCAGGAAACCAGAGGGTTTGGGTGCTGGGGGCACTCAGACTGTACCTTTTTACATGCACAAAATGATGGATATGTCCTTCCCACTGCACACACCCAGCCTTGCTGGTGCTGTGGCACAGCAGCTTTGCAGGAGACTCTCGTCTTTGTTCACCTAGGAGAAAGTAATTGGTCAAATTTAATTCAAAGAGGGATCAATTAGAACAGGTTGTGATAGACAGTTGGGTCAGCAGCAGCTCCTATAAATCGCGGGTAGAATTTCCTCCTTCCCCATCTACCAGTTTGATGTAGGAAATGGCTCATTTGCAAGCTAAAGGTTTAATTAGGAGAAAAAAGAAGGTCAGCAGAGATCAGATGTGAATTGCAAAGTGCTAAAGAAGTTTACTGCAGCAATGTATTTATTGAGAGCCGTGCTATAGATCTGCTCCCTCTCTGTGCAGAATGCTAATAGCAGCCCTTTGAATTCTTCCTATCCACAGAAAATTCATCAATAATATCTGGGATGTTTTAAAGCTGTTTGCCACATGGGCTTTTTTTAATGATAATCAAGACTCCCTTACCCATCTAATTAATTGTGGATCCTTCTTTCCAGGTCAGGTTTCTAGAATGTGACACCCTTTGGGCTGCTGTTTCCTCTCCCATCCATGGCAATGTGAGCCTGGCACAGGGTATTTATTGCTCCCCATCACCAAGGACATGGTGACTATGTAAAATGGGCCAGAAATATCAATATGATGAAAATTCATGGTGTTTCTTCCTCACCTCACTGTACCCTGTGTGGTTTTTAGGGATGTGTAAACTGCAGGGATAAAGGAGCTCTGCACAAGCTCTCTTGGAAGCAATGGCAGTGGCAGTAATGTGATTACACGAGGGTTTGGCTCAGTGGTGATAGTGCTGAGCTGGCCCAAGGCAGCAGAGCCTAAAGTTAAGCCATGCCATTGCTCTCTGCTCCTGGTCCAGCACAGAGGGGTCCAGGGAGGTCCCCCAACCTGCATTGGTTTGGGGAGGAACAGGCTGCTCCTCTGTGTGCTCTTTGGGACACTGGGACGAGCAGCCACTGTCAGCTCTGCTGCTGCTCCTGCAGAGGAGAGGAGGGGAACATCTCTTCTTCATAATCAGCAGCTTTCAGCTGGGACAGAATAGATTTAGATTGGATATTGGAAAGGAATTGTTCCCTGGGAGGGTGGGCAGGCCCTGGCACAGGTGCCCAGAGAAGCTGTGGCTGCCCCTGGATCCCTGGAAATGCCCAAGGCCAGGCTGGACAGGGACAGTGGATATTCCTGGGATAGTGGAAGGTGTCCCTGCCCATGGCAGGGGTGGGAATGGGTGGACTTATTGTCCCTTTCAACACAAATCATTCTAGGATTCTGTGATTTCGTGGTCTCCATGAGTGGTCCCTCCTGCTGTCCCTGCTCCCTGCGTCTCTGGGGTTCCCACGGGATAGGATTGGCACTGGAGCTCTGGGTGCAGCAGTGCTGTGCCTGCCCTTGGCTGGGGCCTCACCAACAGGCACAGATGCAGCTTCCAGCCTGATCTGCTCTGCAGCTGAGGCTGGGAAGGACTCAGAGTCCAGAATCACCAGGGGTCCAGGCATCCCAAACTGTCATCGTGAACACTGCGATTTGGGGCCCCATTTGATGTCACACATGATTAATGGCTCTGCACAGGGTACAGCAGGACAAACCCTGCAGAGGTCCAGGGACAGCCACCAAGGTGGAGAGAAATCAAAATGGCAGCTGGGCCTGGCTGGAAAGACAAGAGCAATTTTTCCAGTCACTTCCATTTGTTCCAGTATCACTCAGTCCCCCACCCAGTTTGATGTGAGGCTGCAATTCCTCCCTGTGAGAAAGGACAGCTACAGCAGCTCCAACTGCACACTGATGTAATTAAACAGGCAACGTTAATTCCCAGCACCTGAGACTCCAGGGCTGCGTGCAGGGATGAGAACACGGATTTCAATCATTTCAGCAGGGCCAGCCGCGGGAACGGCGGGCACGGGGCAGAGCCGGCTCCTCGCTCTCCTGCAGCATCAGAAACCCACCACAATTACCAGTCAACACTTCCAGCTGTCTGCTAAAGGCTAAAGCAAACACACCCCAGCTCTGAGGAGGGAGGCAGCAGAGCTGTGATTATTTCAAAGTTTAACTGCTGCCTCCATCTCCAGACACAGAAATGAGGATGATCCCGACGTATCCTGCTTCCACCAACAGACAGCGTGTGATGCTCCTCCTGCAGCAGCTCAGGTGGCTTCTAGGATGCTTCAGACTCAGGTGTGAGGTGTAGAAAGCATTAAGTTAACCATTTCCTACCTTCAGCAAGCAAAAGCTGCATTACCTTGGACCAGCCGTGTTCCCATTCAAATATCAGCTCCTACAAGCCTCATGAGAGGAGCAGGAGAATTCCTGGGCTCAGCTGAGCCTATGGGAGAAATCCAGGTATTCCAACACCCAGATCATGTTTGACATCAGACAGAGGAGGTGACAGACCTCCTGTGTCCCTGAATCACTGACTCACATCTCTGTCTGTCCTGGTTTAAAAGTAAGGCCTCCAAAATGCAATCCAGCCAAGGGAGCCGTGTGGGGATTTATCCCGCGGCCTCCTCTGCAACAGGAACAGCACAGCTCCCAGTGTGGGCCATGGATATGGCTGGATTTATGGAGTATTCATTATTTTAATAGCACTCATTGACTTAGGGTCAAAAATCTTTTTCCAGTATTTTTTTTTTATTTAAGGAAAGAGCCCGTATGTCACAATCTCATGCCTCATCTAATTGGGTAAGTGTTTCCTTTGTCCTTGAAACCGAAATGTAGACGGCGTATCCAGGAGCTACAGAATGAAAAAGCATCTGCCTTTGGTATTTGGCAGGCCTCAATTAAAAACCTGCTGCCTGGGCTATCACTTTTTCTTTAATTCTGACCAAAGTGCTTCTGCTCAGATTCAAGCGGACAGCTCTGAAGGTTGAGCTAAGGGAATGCAAAAAACCCCAAGTATTTTGGAATAATAATTAATGTTTTACGTACAACAGGAAAGAGTCCTAGATCCAGAAGCCCAGAGCCATGCTGGAAGCACAGGAAGGACTCAGATCCCCTCTGAGTGTTTCCATAAGCTCCTGCTGGAGCAGAGCTCAGGTCCACGCTCAAGCCCACAAATCCAGAGCTCAATATGCACAAAACACTTCCATCTTTAAAAAATAATTGAAAAGGTGCACTCTGAAGTTCACTGGATCGATCCCACTGAATTTATTTAGAAGACACTTCATTGTGTCAAAGATTTAATGGCAGGGTTACGATGCCCAGCCTTCAGAATGTCAATGCGCCGCAGCGCTGGGGGCGTTGCAGGGAATGCTAAAACCCTCGGCAGCACAACTGCCAGATCTGTGAAATATGAAAATTATTACACAGAGCTGAGATAAGATGCAGGCTGCTAGGGGAAAGACAGAACAGGGGCTGGAATTCTGAGTGTGTCTTACAGTGGGATGAAATTTTGCAGCCTCCCTGCGGGCTCCTTGGCCGGCCCCTCGCACCCCTTGGAGCCCTCGCTCCCAGGCTGCCCCTTTGGAAATGTGTGTGTGTCTGGACATGAGCAGTATTTCCCGGCACACTTGATTAAATACCTCCCCTGGTTATTTATTGCACATTAAACAACATCTCTCCTGCACCTACCTTGCTTGGACAAAAGCTCTTTGCTCTCAAGTGCAGAGCTCAGCATGTCGTAGGCCAGAGCTCTGCAAACCTCCGGCAGCACCCATCAGCATTCCCCGCTTATTAAACACCCTTTCTGGGACCTGAGAGCAACCCTGCTTTCCTACAGTTTACTGTGGTACAGTTTTAATGAAGAACATACCCAAAGGGGTTTTTTCTCTCTCTCTGTCCTTGGGGAATCTCCCTGTTGGGTGCTGCAGGAACAATCTCGAGCCACCGAAGGACTCCCGGGCTGTAAAGTTCCAAGCGAAGCGGGAGGGCGGGGGAAGGAATGACAAGTCCTTTTTACTGAAATTCTCTCCCCAAATGGATTTGGCAGAGCCGGGCTCTGCTGATCTTAAAGCAAGGTTTATCATTCGTGCAGGCTGCTGCCTGAAGGGGGAAAGGATCTTTGAAGTTGCTGAATGATGGAAGGGTCTCCCCCCTCCTCTCCCTCGCACACATTTTTTAAGGGTGGTGACTGGGAGATGCTCAACTGCCCTGAGTCAGGAAATTACATGACAAATTAAACAATTATGTGTTTTAGTGCTGAGCTCCTATTTAAACATTTAGCATCAAACAGGCTTTTTAGCATGAATTCCACAGGCATTTATACTTTCCCCACCACCTGTAATTCCACGCTGGGTTATTTTCCCTGCATCTCAAGAGCTCCCCTGGTCCAGTATCTACACCTTGGAGATATTTCTTTATCATTTAACTTTATTACAGAAGGCACTACTGCCTGGACACTGTTGGAGTGACAAGGACTATTTCCTTAATTACTGTACATTGATAATAGCATTTACTCTGGCAGCTCCAGTGCTATTCAATCAAGCAAGATTCAATACAAAAAAGCTGATTTGCCAAAAAAGAGATTAGCATAAGTGCCTACAGTCACATTCTATTTTTGAAGGTAAAGCTACTGTGTCTGTGAGCTTTCTTGTGGGAACTTTATAAAGAGAGATTAATCTAGTTTATCTCCTTCAAAACATATTTGGGGAAATCGCAGAGAGTCACTGTTTAGGCTCTTTTGGCAATAATTTTCTATAAACATGTAAAATAAAGACCTGCACAGAAAGTGCTAATCAGCAGCAGGAAGGTGTAATTTTTTCACTTACATGGACGTAGACATTTGTGGTGAAAAACTCTGTGTTCCCCAGTTTGCTGTTGCTGTTCTCTGTCATTTAATCAAGTGGTGACTGTAGCTGTTGCACTTTAAAATTAAATGCTATTATTTATGGTAGAACTTGTGCTGGTTAAAAGTGCAAAGCTCAGCACTGTGTACGTTTGTAAGCAGAAGGTTAAGCAGAACATTTTAAATGGTAAAGCAAAGGGCTTAATCAAGGCTGAAGAGCAAAATGCAGTGGGATAACAGATACAGTAAATAGGCATTAATCACCATACAGGCTTAATCCAGGTATTAGGCAGTCTTGGGGCTAATTCGAAGACTCACTTACATAAGAACTCGTTCTACCAAGCCCTAAGTAAGTGAATAACTTTATTCTTAAGAGAAAACTTAGCAGTGCTAAAGGCCCTTGCCCTATCAGGCCTGAGTTATATATTTGTAAAGTGATCATCACACAATTATTTTGCCTGAAGGGGCTTTTCTGAGTTAGGAGGCACATGGAGGGGGGTGGTTCAAGGCAGGAAAAACTTGAATCACCAGAGCATAAGGAGCCACTTTTCCATGTGTTGTTTTTTCTTCCCCCTTGACACTGTCTATTACTGTGACATCAAAATCCCAGCTAAGCACTTCTTGCCAAAGATGGACCAGATAAAATCACGAAGCCAATATCATCTCATGGGAGACAGCTCACTGTCTTAGAGCCAAATTTAGTGACTACAAATCCAGGCTTAGAACATAGTCCTTCCCTAGCCATAATCCAGCACTTGCACCCTGGATTTGTGTTTAACTACTGATGACCTAAACTTCGGGGCTTAATAAGATAATTGCACATCCATAGGTGTGGAGCTCACTGAACAGAAGCTCTTTTATTGGGTGCTCAGAAGGATTAAAGTTCTTCCATAGAGTTTAACTTTGCATCAGAAATTCCAGATCTTTGTACAGACAGACACCTCTCATGCACTGACACAGCAGCGCACGAGCCCCAGGGTGGATTTTGGCATTCTGGTCAAGCTTGCTGGAATCATGGAACGCTTTGGGTTGGAAGGAACCTCAAAGCTCATCTCTTTCCACCCCATTCCATGGGCAGGGACACCTTCCACTGCTCAGAGCCCCTTCCAGCCTGGCTTTGAACACTTCCAGTGCATTCCAGCCCTGAGGAACAGCAGAATCAGGGTTAGCACCACACTGCCTACCCTGAGGAAACGGGGAGTGGATGGAAGCGGGGAATGCAGGAGATGTCCACGGTTTATCTGCTCAAGGAACAGCAAGATGAAAAAAAATCCACAAACCTTTAATTGTGAATGTAGGAGAGGGACAGTGATGTAACTGTTCCCAGGGAACACTATTCTTATTTTGTAGAGGGAGGTGAGCCAAGATACTTAAGCTCTAGAGAACCTTTAACACAGGAAGCTATTTATCATAACAAGCTTGGTTGATACTGCTCCCATACTGAACCAATTAGATTAGCCTATTTCGTCATACTTCATAACTTGGGATGATAGGTTTCCAAGCATGGTACAGTGCAGTAATTGAATTTTGATCAAACACACATGGCCCATAACCCAGTATGTGAAACTTTCAGAACAGTTCACAGCTTTTAAATATCCAGTCAACATGTTGCCAAAAGTACAGGATGTACTTGATGCAAGTGGGAGAGGAGGGGGGGAGCACGAGTCCACGCCGTAACTTGGTACAGCTGTAAAACAAACATTTTTTTGTTCCGATTCTGTTCCTACTTTAGCAAAAGGAGCTGGGAGGAAGACAGTGAATGTCAAGTAAGTCGTTTTTCTCCCCAGCCCCCACGCCCCTCAGGCACACATTCCCCTTTTAACATTCTTAGATTACCACAACCTTTTAAATTCACTCTACTGTACTTACATACTGTGTTAGACACACCAGCAATTATGGTTGTTAGCATGACACATCCATTGCCTACCCTTAGTTAACAAAATAACTTTAAAGTCGCATGCATCGGCCTCTTAATAGGGCTGTAATCAATGGGGGCCTGGAATGAAAGTCCTAAAAATTACCCCCCACCTCTGCATTCCCCAGGCCCCTGCCTGTGCCAGCACAATCCTCATGGTGGGCAGCCTTGTCCAGCTCAAGGTGAACACACTCAGTTTTTCAGTTGTCAGCGTTCTCTTACGTCTTCCTGCCATGTTTTCCCCGTGGTTAAGTCAAGGAACTTCGAAGAAGACCCTGTAAAGGAAGCAGGATACATTAATAAATTCATTCCTGTGGCTTCACTGAGATGGGGGGCAAAGCAGCCACTGCAGAGCAGGTTTATGGCATGGGAAATGCTGTGCCAGAGTTTCTTTGGAGCAAGTCATGGCTGTCCATGTCAAAGCTGCACCCTGGCCTGAAAGGGAGTCTGGAATTCTCCAGCAGGACATCACCAACCTCTGCTTATGGAACTGGAAACTTCTTCCTCAGTTTTAGCATCAGAATCACAGACTGGTTTGGGTTGGAAGGGTCTTAAAGTTCATCCAGTGCCATCCCTGGCATGGGCAGGGACACCTTCCACTATCTCAAGGTGCTCCAACCTGGTTTTGGACACTTCCAAGGATCCAGGGGCAGCCACAGCTACTCTGGGCACCCTGTGCCAGGGCCTCTCCACCCTCACAGGGAACAATTTCTTGTGCAACTCTAACCTAAATTTCCCCTCTTTCACTTTGACCCCACTGCTCCTTGTCCTGGTACAAGTTTTGGATGCTTTGACCCCCCCCAGATACCTCAATGCCCCGAGGGGGAACCTCCAGGGCACCCAACATTCATCGAGGTGGTGGCAAATGACCCAAAGGCTGTGAGCTCCTGCTCCATCCCCCAGAGAGGGCAGGCTCTGGAGGCATCTCACACACCTGCTCTGAGCACCGCTGTGCACAGCAGCAGCCACGGGTTCCAAGGGGAGAAACGGTGCAGCTCCCAGGGCACAGCATGCACAGCTCCCTTCGTCCTGCTCTTGCTTGGGGACAGGTATTTCCTGACTGCAGCCACCCCCTGGCAGGACAGGGAGCAGAGGATGTGCTGGATCTCATCTCCCTCCCCACCCCGCTGCCCACTAAGTTATTACACTGCAGAGAAAAGAAATAAAATAAAATAAAATAAAAAAAAATAATTTGGTGCTCAACTTAATCAGACTTGGACCAAGTCTCAGCTCAAACCAAGGTTAAATAGGCCTGTTCTAAGGTAGGATTTATATAGCAATTACAGTAATGGAAACTGAGCTTTATAATTCTTATACTGCCTAAAATTCTGCTGTGTCATATGCATCTGCAGAGCCCGAGGAATGTGCTGTGCAGCTCGGGGAGCACTGCAGTCCTGAAAGCAGCCATTCAAATGGATCATGGAGAGTTATTGGAGCACGTGGATGGCCGGGATTTTTATGAAGCACAAAGAGTTACAACCAGAAACCCTGGGAAAAGCAAGGAGCTGGTATCTGAGACAAGCAGCGTTTTTTAAAAAATACTTTATTTTGTTGGGGGTGTTGGGAAGTGGATCTCCATCAGACACGGTGCAAACAGCATTGAGGGTGTCCTCTTTATCCTTGGATTTCTTTGCCTTTGCTGCAGTCTTAGCTCCGCGGTGCAAAACGCATTTTGGCCAGGCAGAATCCTCGCAGCCCCTTTCCAGCTCGCTGTGCTGTGCAAGGAAAAACCCCGGAGTGCTGGGTCTGGCTGCGATAGGGAACAGCTCGGGAAGATTTGGGATCTGATAGGGGGTTTGGCTCCACCTTCAGGAAACTGGAGGCAGAGAGACAGCGCGGGGCTGAGTTTGAGGCAGAATCTGGAGCCCGACATCGCTCCTGTCCCCCAAAGGGTCCCTGCTCGGATTTGTCACAGCATCCCTGATCCGGTGCCCTGACATTCCCACATGAGGGATGCAGCTCTGAGGAGTCACCTCCTGGAAGAGCTGGAAGGATTGGGGCAGGATGTCCAAAGGGAGCTGATACTTGGACAAAAAGCACCAAAAAGCACTTTTAAGGTGACAAAAAGTTGGGGTCCATGGGGTGCCACAGGAGTGCATCCAACACCATCAGCCATTCACATTCATCAGCCATTCTGCTCCCCTGCAGAATGTGATTTTCTCGTCTAATTCCCAGAGATTAGGAAGGTTCTCTGGGTATCACAGATGGATTGAGAGGAAGAAAGTGGGAAGAGTCTTGATCATATTTCAGTCTAGCAAAACACTTAAGCATATGCCTAAAGTTAAGCTATTTTTTCTCCTCAGATTCAGGCAGAAGATGCAAATGGAACAATCTCTTATATTTCACTTTTTGGCAGACTCTGATGCTGAACCCAGGACGAGGTAGCTGGTTAAACAGCATGATTTAAATTAATTTAAATGGTGCATTTTTTAAAGAAGCCACACAGTGACCACTTATAATAATGAAAACGGCAGGGTAGTTAGGGAAGACACTGAGTTTGAAAGTCTGTGTGATGTGTTACTGAAATAATCAGCAATCACACAATTAGCAACAGTCCTGTGAGAGAATGGAAATGCATGGTCCTGCCTCTGGAATTTCCCCAGCTGGGTGCTTGAGCACCCAACTTTATTGTATTTAACATCACTTTCAGGAGGAGGAAGCAGGTTTGAAAAGTGCAGAGTAAGCAGCAGTGCAGAGATGGCCTAAACACCTAATGAATCTAAAAATAAAAAAAAAAAACCCTCAAAACACCGAGAGGAGATGGGAGTAGACTGAATAGACAGAGCTGTGCAAGCAAATATAACTGAATATACTCCTGAGGAACAAAGGAAACAATCCTTGATGGGGTGACAACAGATGTTCTCCAAAAAAAAAATTCTAAGGGAGCATTTCAAACACAAAGACCTTCCTGTGGAGCTGAGAAGTTTTACTGGCAGACGTACAGAAATACATCTTTGGAAACAGAGGAAAAGCTAACATTTAAGGTGTTATCAGGTCCTGAAAGCAGCAGTGATATCTTCATGTAATAAGTGGTGGGTGGTGGTGGAGAGGGAAAGGGTGAGGATAACAAAATGCTGCCACAGGAAGTTGCTGTGGCGGAGTTGTGGTTTCAATCCCGGGAGGAATAACCAGTTTGATGTAAAAAAACTCCATGAAAAGGAGCTCTGGGCACAAGTGAGAGATGCACAGGATAACCCAGCTGAAGGAAAGCAACCCAGAGTCATTCGTTAGTGCAGTCAGCACACTGAAGTGCCACCACTTTGGCACTGTGGAGCAGATGTGGAGTGCCCAAAGCTGGATGTTTCTCCCAGCTATGGCTCCTTCAGGTCATGGTTAAGCACACTGCAGAAAATCTCAAATTGGTCATTAAAATAAGGGGGAAATAGGACAGTTTGTAGAGTCATTTTTGAAATGAAGTTTTGAATAATTTTTGAATTGCACTGGTAGTTTGGGAAGATCTGTGTTTAATGCCTGGCCTGGATCCGCAGCATCTCCAGTGAACAGTTTTATCTGAGTTTTAAAAGGCTGGGCACCTCAAACTCTTGTTTTAAACTCCAGCCTTTAATTTTTAATGTTCTTTATTTTTACAGATACAGAATAATACTTCTCTGCCTAGTTGGAATGTTGAAGGATTCCTGACTATCTGCAAGGCCAGCAGATATCATTTTATCTGGGAACAAGGCAGGGGGAGGACATACTACATTGTCTAATTGTTTTCATTGCTTTGCTACTGTTTTGGGGAAAACAATCCTGAGAGAAGATTATTGCAGTGCAATCAGAACTACAGAAAGACTGGGATGGACAACTTGATTGACAGGAGAAGGCTAAAGCAGGCAGCAACACAAAAAATCATCATTGGACAGACATTTTGATAAATATTACCGCAGCCAATTTATTATTAACACAGTGGGACAGCTTTACATCTTGCATCACACTTTTCACAGCCCTTATGGTAAACATGCCATATCTGACAATTACAAGATGAAAACAAAGACCTCACTAACTGTTTCCTGGCCCTGCAGCTTTATCTGCTTGCTCAGTTAACCCTCTCCCCACTTCAGCTGAGCAGATAAAGGAGCAGATAGAAACATTATAATATATTATACATATATTAACATTTATTGCGTGTTCATACAGAGAACACAACCCCAGCAGCAACCCATGAAATTCCCAAAGGTTAATAAGCAATCTGTGGCACTCACTCCTAAAATATGGGAGAGGACTGGGGCTGGGGTGGGAACCTGTCAGGACATGGCAGAGGAACAAGGGGAATCCCTTCTGAGGGGAAGAGATGTCACCCATGGCTGTGTCCATTATGGAAGGATCCCAGAGCAGCTCTGATTTCCTGGCTGACACTTCTCTTCCCACACAACCACTGCAGCTTGGAGCAGCAGCTCTCTCTCTCTGCTGGCTGCTTGGCTTCTGGGATTAGAATCTCATGGACCTCGGAACTAAAATCCTATTTTCACCTGATTCACACAAAGCAGCTCCTGGAATTTTTTTACAGATAACGAAGCACAGCCTGGATTTCTGAAATCACCCTCTGCTACTTGCACACCTGGAGACACATTTCGGAATGGAATCTTGTGTGATAAGTCGCCCAAGGCTATTTTTTTATTATAACATCCATGACATCTTCTTATTTTCACAGCTTCATTATAAGCTTCAGGGTTGGAAAAACAAAAAGCAGACAAGTCACAGGATGACCTTAGGCAGGAGATTTTACTTGATTCAAACATCCATTTTCCATCCGCTTCCTGTCTTGTTTTTCAAAGTATTTCAGGGAACAAAACTGATGAGCACAAAGAGCATTCAGAGAGAGAGGGAGCAAAGGGAGACTGAACAAATATCAGGCAAGGGAATGGAGCTGACAGAGTGCTCCTGTCTCTTTGAACCCGCAAGGAAAATGCATGGCAGGAAGGATTCCAAAACCACATCTTTCTTGCGTGAAGGGAAGAATTAACGTTAAGCACAAAGTATTCCTTGTGGTTTATTCTCATTACGTGACATGTCAGGTTATGCTGATTTGGGTTTTCTTTACAAAGCTCTCTGGGCACTGGGCTTAGTGTAGGTTAAAAAGAGCCTAAACCCCACAAATTGTGCTTTCATAAATCCACTTAGGAATCTCATTCTTGGGAATTCCCCTAAAAATACGGATAGTGGATATATTAATGACAGGTTGAAAGTTTCACCTGAAAAACAAAAAAAAAGGCCCAAACTTTTGTAAAAAAAAAAATTACACAGAAGTTTCTATGGCATGGCCTTCTCCCTCAGTTAGTGCTAGTTTTCATTAGAAGCTGAAGAGAATGCTTAAAATTGGTCAAATAGCATGAAGATTTTGTTGACATGTTTTCTGTCTGTGTGTACATACTCTTCCTGAAAGGAACATCCAGTGAAATCCTGGTTATCCAAAAGACTTTGGTCAAACGGCTTTGAAAGATACTGAATTTATTGCACTGAAACACAACTGACTCTTTTAAGGGCTTTAGTAGTATGAGGAATTCACTCTTTCGACACTCAGTAGCTGTAAAACACACACACACCAATTTATTTTCAGAAGAAAAAAAAATATTTATTTCACTATGGATGGTTTCAAGAGAGGAAAAGAAAAAAAAAATCAAAATAAGCAGTACAATTATTTGTTTTTCTAACCTCAGGGCACCCCAACATCCACCCTTCTTTTTTTGTGATATGTCATCTGCAGTTCTATTTTACACATCCATATTTCTAGTGTTGATCAGAACTTGACCAAATTTTGCAGCTTGACTAAAATTTAGAAATAATTGTTTTAATTAACACAATTTCACAGGCTACACCAGCCTAAGATTTGGGTCTTAACAGGAGGGGGAAAAAAAGGCAGTTTGTGTAGTTGGGGATATTTAAGTTAATTTCCAAACTGCCACATGGACAGACCCCCAGGTGTATCCATGCTAAAACTCTTATAAATTTCAATGGAATAAATATCTGCGTATTTATTATGAACAACTCTCTCTGCAGCTCTCTGTAACACTCTAAATGAAACAGACACAACATCAGTGCAAATTGCAACAGTCTGCACGTTTCACAGATGATGTAACTCAGCAACAAAGCCTCTGCTCCCAGAAACAGAGCAGCCCCAAAGTTCCACCTTTGAGGTAAACGTGAGGAACTTTCACATTTTATCATCTTTGTTCACCGTGCATTTATATCAATATTCCGTTCTGACGAGGGGTGACCAGCAAATCCTCAGCAATTCCAGTGGATCCAGCTGTGAAATCCAGCTGCACCTCTGGGTTTGTGGCACTCCCTGCCAGAGTCAGGGATGTCAGGGGTAGGTCTGCATTTTCCTGAAGGTTGCATTGGTGATGCTGAGCCGGGTCAGCCTGGCCCCGTAATAATCGATGATGTAGCTGGAGCCATCAGAGGGGCCAACGATCTGCAACAGAAAAAAGAACCAAGACTTTTCAATATGAAGTGAAATATATACTTTGTGCTAATGTCTCAATTACTGCTAATTTTCCCATCATAAAATTAGTCATGCTTAATTAGTCAAACAGAAACTAGATTTATTTTGAAGTTATGCTGCAGTTTAACTGTTTTAGCCAGCGCTGTCTCAGAAGGAACATTTCCCCTGGGCTTCTAATCAACCAAATTACACAGGCAGGCACTGGGACTCAGCTAATCCGAGCAGGATTTGAGGCACAAAACCAGCCTAACAAATGAGTGGGCTCCAAACCACTTTTCCTGAACAAAGGAGGGTCGGCAGCAGAGAATTAGGCTGATGACAAGTGTCTTTGAAATACTGAACAGGTAAGGAATGAAGAGGAGGAGGAAAGATCATGGAGGTTTTGTTCTGGAAGTGCTAAATTGATGTGGAGTCACCAGGGAGATCAACAAGGAGAGATGAAAGATACTCTCAGCTGGATCTGTTAAGTGCTCTGAGGCAGGATCACTGCAGAGCAGAGAAAGGAGTTTGAGAATGCACACAAAAGACAGATCCAAAGTACACACTTTTAAAATATTTTCCTACAAACCCACAGAAACAACTCCCATGCCCACCATGGATTTTGAGCTCATCGCAGCCGATTTGCAATTCATGCTAAATGGCTGCGCTGCTGAATAAAACAATTTGGCAATTTCATGATGTCACAAGATGTCACCCCAGCTGGGGATTTAACCCTCGTGAATCCCTCAGTCACAGCTCTCTGCTGGTGAGGGACTTGAGTTTGCAGGAGAGGTGGGAAATGGAAGTGGCAATGTCTCCTTTCATCAGCATAAAGCACAGGCAAACACAGAACCTGAGGGCTCTGGGAGCAGCAGGACATCCCATGCTGAGTCCAACACTCTGCCTCACACAAAGAGGTTCTGACCATCTGAATTTGTGGTGCTGTGGCTTCCAAGCTATTCACTGTCACTATTTATAGATGGCTAATCTAAGTTTTAATTCCAACAGCAAATATATTGATATTTTGTGTCTATATTCTACAACACCAATCTCCAAACAGAGCCAAAATAAATGCCTTGATTTTTCAATATCCAGTGGTTCTTAAGGCCAAAATGCTAACAAAGTGTTAGTAATCAAATCAAAGCTTTAAAAAACACAGATTTCTATCTTGTTTTGAAAGCCATGACTTACCTGCATTGAAATAAGTATGAAATCAATTAAGCTCCCAATTCCACAAAACCCTACAGTGCAGAACTTTAACAAACCTAAAAAAGAAAAGTAAAATTTAATGTAGCTTTAAGCAATCCCTGGGATTTCATCACTGGTGGCAATCAAATACAAACTCTCCCCTCATCCCACAAAATGTGTGTATTTATATATATATATATATATATCTGCATCTATCTAGAAGCAGACCTAAAGTTAAACTTCTTTAACTGTTAGGGGGAAAAACCAAACCACATACTCATATTTCTACATCCTGAACACACTTTAAAGATTTTGAATAGTAACATTTTTAACATCTAAATATTCTTAAACAAGGAAAAGCAAAAGTTGATAATCAGGTTACTGAAATATTCTTTTCACTGAGGCACAGACAGAAAAATCCCAATTTGAGCTGAAAATTTTACTTCTGAATAGAAAGAGACTTTCTACCACCTCATGAGTTGCAGCACATACTGATTTGATTTTCAGAACATGCAACTTTGGAAAACAATCCTTTGTATAATTTTTACATTTTTGCTGAAATATGAATTTCTTTTGAATATATATTAAAAATACATAAACACTTCTTTTTAACTTGTATTCAAAAATGTTCGGTTTTATACAAATAAATGAAAGATTAATAGAAAATATGTAGGAACAGCAACTGACAGATGAATGTTTTATTGGAAATAGTCCTGCTAGGCAGACTTCATTTGGAAAATGCCTTCAGAAAAAAGAGGCTGGCTTAAATTTATGGGTTTTTTTAATATTGATAGTTTCTTGTAGAATGAATGTAATCCAGAGAGAACTGTATATATGAGAATAGATATGTATAGATGTATATGTGATCCAGAGAGAACTATGTATTTATGAGTATTATTTCAGAGGAAGATCTTGGTTAATCCCCTCTCTCCAAAGCTCCAACTTGTCCCTAAAGCACGTCCTCTCCCCCAGGGCTGTGTATGGGGCTGCACAGAGAAGCTGTGGTTGGATCCCTGGAATTGTCCAGGTGGGATGGGGCTCTGCACAAGCCAACCCAGTGAAGGTGTCCCTGTCCCTGGAACCTTTACTTAAGCAATGGATGGAGGAACTGTTTCTGAACCTGGCATTTATTTCTGGAGTGCAGGGTAAAGTTGGCTTTTTTTCTTCCTCCTCACTTCCCTCCCTACAAGCAGATCACACTGAGAAAATAAACTGCTCTAAAGTACAGAGGGAAAAAATAGTGTTGTTCTACAGTAATAACTCCTGGTTTGGTTCACAGTGTGTGGGAGAGGAAGAGGTTGCCTTCCTGATTTCTTTATACTCAATAGCTTGTTTGTATTTGTGTGCTCTTTAAACAAAAGAGAAGGGAAAAAAATAAACCAAAGAGCATTTACAGTCTTCATTACACTTGCAAAAAAGATTTCAGTGCCATTAACCTTTCTTAACCATTTCTTGCCAAGGCACAGATGACCTAAGAAATCCCTAATCAGCCACTGTAAAGGAATCCAGTGGGATAATTTTTATTCTTTTCTACTCTTACCTATTTGCTTTTCAAAAGATTGAAAACCTGGCTTTGGAAGAGTTTAATTTTAAATATTAACTCTGGCTACTCGCTACAGTATAATCCAGTAGGGTTAAAGCATTAGCCATAAAGAAGTTCTACAAAAGAATTAAGGATTTATGAATCTATATTACCACAATATATTAAAAATAATTACTGCAAATTATTATTCTAAATCCAGTGGTACAAATAAATAATGCACCTGATTGACTGCTTTCAAAAATGTATCTTTTTGTGGCACAGATGGACAAAGTAAATGCTAATTATAGAATCCCAGGGATAAAAGACATGGATGTTAATCAAGATCATAGAAAAGGACAGATAATGTCATTTAAAAGAGTTGGCATTTAATGGGCAGAAACTCAAAATTTCTGGCTGAAGTGACAGCAACACATACAGCTTTTTCCACATCACTGCTCCATCCTATCTATACTTAAATTCACTCCCTTTGTCCAGCTCAGAAACAAGGCTGTGAGGGCAGTCCTGTCATAATAAGGTATTTCCATTACTTAGAAGCCAGTGGCACCATCATCCTGTGAATGAGGTCCTGAAAACCAGAGAGAGGTTTTATTAGAAGTCCCAGCTTCTGCAGAATTGTTATTAATCCCATGAGTTTTCTTGAAGGTGTGCATTTGTCAGAATAAATTCTGTCTCCCAAAACACCAGGTTTACTGTAAAATCTGTCCACTCTTTTCTTGGTGAAGTCAAGTCTCATTTAAGGCTGGCACGTGAGGCAAAGCCACTTCTGCTCCAGTGCTTCACAAAAAATGCTGTGATAAAACATCAATGCAAAACAAAACTTTGAGTAGCAATAACCACATTTGCTTATTAGGATTTTATCTGCTGGACACTGCATCTCCATTTGTCAGCACTCCAGCAGAAGAGCAGGCTGAGGATAATGCAGCACTTTGTCTCACTTGACCATGAATAAGGATTCTAGTTTTAAATATTAAAACTGTGACTGTCAGCCTTCATTACTCAAAATAAGAGTATACACATACAAGTGTAAGAATATAAGAATAAGATTTACCTCAAAGAAAAAATTAAGGAATAAACTTACCTAATGCAGGATATCCTAGATAAAATCTATCTGCTCCCAACCATCCAAGAAATAAGGACAGAGCCACTGCCACTTTGTAGGAGTATCCATTTCTGCCAAAAGAAACAAGCAATGTAGATAATGACTGCAAAATATATCCACTCATACTTTTGACTGTTAAAGTAGTGACTCATTTTCCTGCTGCTCTGGTTTTAAATAAAAACAACAGACTTGTTATTTATCTTCAATTAACGGCCACGGAATTGATAATGTTAAGCTTTCAAACTGGGAAGGCATCCTCCATAAAGGAACCTCAGCTGCTGCAACTCAACTGTACTCTTACAGAATACAGATTATTCTGAAACTAAATGATGATTTCTTGTCAAGACATAATTCAGTTGCTGATCCATCCCCAGCTCCACAGAGCAGCTCCTAACAGTTCAGCCCTACTGAGACAAGGCCAGGAAGGCAGGAGGTGTGTGAATACTGTCTGCAGGCATTAGTCTCACACGCAGCCAAATGGAGAGGAACAGGACAGGCAGGTGAGATGTCAGCAGAGACAGTAATTGCCACGAGATCTGAAGGAGAAATGAACCATGGCCACCGGCTGAAGGAGCTGCAGGAAGGATTCAACAAAAAAGAGTAAGTCTTGGATTCACTCATTACACTGTAAATGGCACAAAGTCACAATGAAAAGAACTGTTGACAGCACAGAGATGCATGGGGGTAGAGAGGAGCTCTCAAGTTAAGCTTCCCATGGTTAGTCATACAAAATAAACAGATAGAACAGACTTTTCCAGGCTTATCCTAATTGGAACCATTCTTGCCAACAGCTGGGGCGATGCAGCCACCAAACCACCTGTAAGTGCAGTCCCTGCTGGAGAACCTTGCACTAATAAGGGAGCTAAAAACATATTGCTCTCAATGCTGGAACTGCTGCCTCGGCCAACAGCGAGCTCCTGAACAGCAAACCCAAATGTAATTAGAACTGAAAAATATTCAGTAATTCACTGTTTTGATACGTGCACCACTACGTGCCAGCAATTATTTAATAGGCCCAAATTAAACTCTTGGTTGACAGTTGAATAAAACAGTCTCAAAAAGACAGTAGCTGACAAAAGTCCAAGCACTTTTATTAAGCATTTTCAATGCCAAGTAGAGACCTACCTTTTTTGCTTATTATCTAAATTTGCTGACTTTAAAACCTAATGGCAACATTAAGTGATTAAACTGTGACTTTTACCTCAGTATTTGTTACTTGGTGTTTATTAGCAGCACGGAACACACAGGGCATTCCTGGAACCCAATGCAACGTAAATTATCATCTTTAGAACTGTCTTGTTTCCACTGTAAAGAACACTAATGGGTTTATTTAAAACTTGAGGTAAACTGTTGGAAATTGTTTATCAACTACAAAGTGTCAACAGCCCTCCAAGGACACCAAAGCATAAAAAGAGCTGTTACATAAAAAATGGGAACACGTTTTAATTTTGCTCCTGATCACAGCTAGCAATAAACTGAGCCCCTGCCTGTGCACTGAGATGCTTCTGAAAGCACAACAGTTTCTGCAGCCTCATCAACATCAAACTGACGGGCAGAAGAAATCCAGTATGAAGGGGAAGCACGAGAGCACTGTAACAAACAAGGCTGCATCCACTCTGTTTCCTTTGCCTTACCCCTTCAGACAAAAACATGCACAAAGAGTAAACCAGTGAGTAGGAAAATGACACATCCTGAGCATCTGAAGGAATTTCAACAATTGGGTAAAAAGATGCAATTTCTTGTCAGTTCCTCTTTTTATTTTCTCTTGCTCCTTTATCTTTTCTGCATGCATTTCTTCCATTTGCCAAGTTAAAAACTTTTCCTCCCAGCTCTTCCACAGCAGTTGACAAGAGCAGGTGCTGCTGTAGGTTGCTCTTCCAGGGTCTCTTGGCTGTGCTCAAAGACCTGTCCACACTGAACCCCATGAATTTCACAGAGAATTTTATCATTCCACGGCCTCTTTCCCTGGAATGGCAACACTTGAACAACGGACATTTCAACTCTGCAGCATCAGGGCCGGCACAATATTAAATAAAATATACGATAATGCCAATCTGGGGGATTCTAGAATTTGGCCAAAAAATAAGATCTACCTCCAAAACATCAGATTAAAGCCAAACCTAAGCAATCTTGACTCCCAGTACTTCTTTGCTGGAACAACCTTACAAGCTTTTCCTTGAATTATTACTACGGTACCTGAACTTGAACACATTCACTCGCACAAACATGGAACATCTCCTGGTCTTGCTCTAAAATAACCAGACCCCAGAACTTAGCCAAAACTAAACTACACTTTTGGCTAAGGACAACATGCTGATTTGTCCTTCACAAAAGCTGGGGATGGAGATTCACCTGCTGTCCCCATGCTGGGACAATCCTGCCATGGGAAGATGCCTTCTCACACTAATTTTCTGGCTAAATGAGGTGCAGTTATTTCTACAGTTACAGTTTTTACCAAAACTCAGTACAATGCTGAAAAACCTCCAAAAACCAGCAGAAAAGGCAGGGCAATTGTTGTAATAGTGAGCTGGAGATTCCTGCTTAAAACAATATTTCTAACACTTAGGTAACATTTAAAGTGCCTCATAAAAGGTCTGTCAGTGACTGGCCCACTTTTTAAATAAGTGTACAGATGAAGGATGGTGATATTAATCTTGCTGCCATTTTTTACTACTTTTAGGACATTATGAAGGACATCCTTGTGTAACTCTATCTATGTTCACAGTTGTATTTTACTGGAATTTTCAGTCCAAAAAGGGTTCCCTTCTCTTTCTCTCATACCAACAGCTGAGGGACTGGAAAAGTCACAACGAGTTGTTTCAGCAGTGTAACCATTGATTATTCATTATAAATAATAGTCATGATAAGTAACAAATACTGTAAGAAGGAAGACATTTCTCTGCCTACAGACCTGGATTTTAATAAATAAATGCAAAGAAAAGCTACCCTTAAGAAGTGTTACTAGAAAATATACTAAACCAAAAATATATGTATACAAAAAACCTCCAAACATAGAAATTACCATCTAATCTAAAGAGGAAGCAATTTCACTAAACTAGTATAGCTCATCTTCTCCTCAGCCCCCATCACAGATGGGACTGAAACACAATTGTTTCTGGACAAAAATGTGACTGACGTCTACTTTGCTGGCATTTAAATCTGATTAGATGTAATAATATGTTTTCTTCAGTTTGCTGAGCTTTGACTGCTGAGAAGACTAAACACAGAGAAAATATGTATGAAATTAAGAGGCAGAGCTGTACTTCTGAGTTAGGCAAATTACTGAGCAGCAAGTAGCACATCAGAGTTATCTGCCCAGCAGAGTGATAGGGAGGTATCCAGTATTAATTCCCAAAGATTCCAGCAGGACAAAAGAGAAAGGTTCCAGTGTGAATCCCAGAAAAAGAGGAAACAAATGGCAGGGACAGGTGCTGGCTGATCATTAGCACTGGCCAGTTGGAACATTTATTGGTAGCCAGAGCTCTCCATCACTCACAATGTGCTTTACACAAAGGAGGTCCATCATTCATGTACCAGAAACAGGCACTGTGGATTGGATTAAACACAAAAGTTGTTTCAAAATAGAAACAGTTTCTGTTATAGATTTTGGGGGGATGTACAGAGATCCTGAAGCTCCCCTACAATTCAAGCAGAACACAGAACTTCAGCAGCAGCTACAGGCACACTTTAAACTGGCATGCAGCACTGAGCAGCACAGCCCTGTCCAGCCCTCCTTTGTCCTCTCTGTTTTATCCTTGAGTCACCCTCATCCCTGCGCTGGCAGCAGCACTTGAAGCCACTGTTCTGTGACTCAAACTGGGGAACTGATCCAAGGCAGCTCCAAGCCAGGGCAGCTCCCTGATGTCCTGGGGTCTGTCAGGGAAGGGGATGGAGGGGGTCCTCAGCAGCTCCTTCCAGCAACTGGGCTGATTTTAAACACATGTGAAATGTGGCCCCAACATTTGGAGCAAAATTTTGCCAAGCTGAAGTACAAAGTAAAGTAAAGGTAAAAGAATAAGATAAAGCAAAGACACAAACATAACAAAACAACAGCAAAAAAAGGACAGACTGACAGATTTCCATATGAGCATGCACATTTAGAGCAACCAGGAGGTGTCCCTGGCCATGGCAGGGGGACAGAATGAGATAGGCTTTAAGAACCCTCCCAAACCAACCCTTGCTATGACCCCGTGTTGCATCCTTGTAGTGTTTATTAGAGGATTAACTACTGGGCAAAATGTGCATGGTTCTGTCTTGCTTCTATTTTCCTCCTGCCAACAGAGCATACAATTTTGGACAAACTTGAGTTTTTCAGATCCAAAGAGTACTCACACATTGCGACACTCAATGGGCTTGTAAAATCCAACTTCCTGTCCTGTAAAGACTTTCTCTATGCCAAGGTGATCTCTGCAAGTAATGTTTGGTGCTGGCAGACATTGAACTGAGGACAGAAAATTATTTGATATTAAGCAGTAACTGACACTCAGAGCAGTTTTCTGACTACACACAAGTGAAACAAATTAAGTTCTACTGTGCAAGTCTTGATACAAAGCACAGTTCACACACAATTACTTGTTTAAAATACTTTTTAAGCCAGTCCTACCACTAACTTGTAGTTTTTCTTTGCTACATTTTAAGCAATATATACAAACCCAATTGCTGCCCCAATGCTGTTGTAATTTCCACTCTGGCTTCAATATGAGTCAATGAGAAATCTGAAGCTGACTTCCAGAGAAGATTTTCATCATGAGAACAGTCAAATACTGGAACCAGTTGCCCAGAGAAGTCATGCCATCACCATCCCTGGAGGTTTGCAAGGTCTGACTGCACAAGCCCTGAGCAACCTGGTTGGAATTCAGTGCCAACACTGCTTGGAGCAGGAGGTTGGACTATGCAACTTCCTCAAGGGTCTTTCTATCCAAATTATTCCATTTTTCTTGACTCTTAGGGGAACCAAAGTGGAAATCACAGCAGAAAGTCACACCTGCTAAAGTTTGCAGTGTACTACCAGAATATTAGTCACTCTCCAATGCTGTAGTCTGTTGTTTTAAAGGGAAAAATATCTGTCCTTTACCCACTTTTTATCAGCTTTCAGTACCTGTGAGTCCTGTTGGTTAATTCCAACAAAAATGCAAGCCAGGTTTAACATTCCTTCCAGATTTTCCAGTAATGCACACAGGCAAGAAATGGATTTTATTAATGCCTATCCATATTGCATAGGGCCAAAAAATAAAGTAAGATTTGAGTTATGTGTGGACTTAACTGCTATAAAATCTTACATGGATTTTACACCCCATCCCTGGAAGTGTCCAGGGCCAGGTTAAACAGGGCTTGGAGCAGCCTGGGATAGTGCAAGTTGTCCCTGCCCATGGCAGGGGGTGAAATGAGAAGATCTTTGAAGTCCCTTCCAACCCAAATAATTCCATGATGCTACCAATCAATGTGCCTAATCTGAGGCAATTACAAAAATAAATATTATTTTTGGTGAAGTAAATTAAGCAAGGAAGTTTTTTCCATTATTAGAATAAACCCAGCACAGTTAAGATACATTGATACAGGAAAGGCCACTGTTCTCTTCTCAGTGTCACTCCAAAGACTCCAAACCTTCTACTCAATGACACAACTTTGCTGCTTTGAATTAAACCCCTGTTTGTCTGGGTGAGGGATCACAGAAAGTGATCAGAAATTGTAGGGTTCCAAGTGTGAACTAGAAATTAACTTTTGATTACTTAGGTAATACTGAAAATAAGCAATTCAGATACTGTGAGGACAATCTAAAAACTGGTGTGTGTGTGCAAAAATGCTACACAAAGAAACGGTGTTAATTAATTCAGCCACTTGTTCTACTCTGAAGCTTATCTCCTGTTGAAAAGTGCAGTGTATTAAATACAATCACATGGTAATTAGTTTAACAACTGATAATCTTCATTATGATCAATCTCAAACTGTGCAGTATGTTTTCTGGTCTCTGACTGCCCATTTATAGTCAGGGACACAATGTAAAAGTGATGGAAAGAACTGAAAAAACTTTATTTAAAGGATCCATTGTGCAAAGTATTTCCATCCAGTGTCTGAAATTATTTGGAAAACCTTCACTGTCCCAGAAGAAAGTCATTCAGCACTTATAGGAAGCAAATATGAACACAGATGAATTTTGTGGGCTCCCCATCCTTGGAAGTGTCCCAGGCCAGGCTGGACAGGGCTTGGAGCACCCTGGGACAGTGGGAGGTGTCCCTGCCATGGCAGGGGTGGCACTGGGTGAGGTTTAAGGTCCCTTCCAACCCAAACCATTCTGTAATTCCATGAGTCTAAATCAGGGGTGCACATAAAGAGAACTTGCTGTGCCATCAAACACAGACCATTTATTTCAATGCCTGGGAACATCAAAGTTAAGCACAGGTAGGAAAATAAGTAATCAAGTTATGAATTTTTCTGTTGTGCTCTGAAGTATGTCAGAACTGAACATAAATAAATAAATGTGCTCTCAAAATAGAGCCTCATGCACCAAAACCTGGTGATGATGGAAGGCACAATGTTGCCTTAAGAAAAAAACCCTTAAAAATTAGAAGGTTTTGAAGGCTGTTCTGTCACACGTCAATTCTTTTAATAATTCTATGCAAAATCAGTATGACAGGAATGGTTTGTTTTAATCACAGTGGTGCAGGACAGAGCCTAAAGGGTGTAACATACATTGAAGAGATTTACCAGAAACCTCACTTACAAAAGTACCAATCACAGACAGAGTATTTATTCCTGTTTAGTAAAGCACCCAATCCACACAAGTGTTTTGGGCTTTCAGACTAATGATATTACTAATCCCATCTTTTAGAAAGCTCATCAAGTAGATACACAAATGAGTAAATTGAACGCTTCCTTGAAAAAAACGTAGTTAATCAATATATAAGTTAGAAATCCTTACCATATGCTGTGTGATTTGTGCAATTCATTGGTTCTTGTGTGCTATTGTCTATTTTAGGCTCATCACACATATATGTTCAGGTAATTGAGGAAAACAGTTTTCATATCAAACACTACAACAGGTTTAACAGTAATTTATTCCACCCTCTTTAAACCCCCAGGATTTAAGATGCACCTTGATGTTGGTGCCTACCCATCCCCCAAAAGAGGAGCAGCACATTACCATGCAGCAAATCTGCTAATCCAATTTAATACACCAATATATCGCATAAGCCCCACATTTAATTAGTGCTGCAGTCAGCACTACCTAAAGGAACTACAATATTTATCAGTCACAGCCTCTGTATTTGGAGGCAACAAGGTAGCACACGCCTCATCTGGTCCTGTTCCCTTATTTAAATACCACAGTGCCTTGAAATTGAGGCATTTGGTTGAGGAAATTTAATATATGGGAAAACGCAAAATTCAACGAACGCGTAAAAATGAGCATCTGAAACGCCAGGAATTTGGTGCAGGAACAAACTGAGAAGGAACTGACTTCCAGAGGTCTCAACTCCCACAGCCAAGTAAAGCAGGAGGTGAAGCAAGCTTTTCCAAGATTTGCTTTCCTGACACTTTTGATCATCAAAAAATGTCAGCTGCCATCAACCAACATGTTCTGGGGAGGGCAAGAGGTGCCTTGGAGAGCCAGGAGCCTCGCACCTCCTGCTCCTCGGAGCTGTGCAGGGCACAGAAACACATTATTTCCTGAAAGAAAAGGTGAAAAAAATGGCAAAGTCTCCACGTCTCGCTCCTGCAAATAATAAGTAAGGTGGCAGAGCGGGCTCTCTCATCCCATGGCAATCTCTTTGAAGGGCACCTCAAGCACGCACTGGGGCACATACAGTACCACCAGAAATCACAAAATTAATTAGGTTGGAAAAGCCTTCTGAGACCATCGAGTCCAGCCTGTGACTGCTGCCCTCCTTGTCACCCAGATAAGAGCACTGAGTGCCACACTCAGTCGTTCTTTGGACACCTCCACACCCCTGGGCAGCCCTTCCCAATGCCTAATCACCTTTTTGTGAATAAATTCCCCCTGATGTCCAACCTGAACAATACCTGGCGCAGCTTGAGGCCGTGTCCTCAATTCCCGCACCCTGAGGAGCCCTGTCCCGCTCCTGCCAGCCGAGACCCCCTCGGGGCTCCCACCCTGAGCTCTCCCCGACCCCCCGGCCCTGCCCGGCCCCTCACGGTCGCCACCGCCCCTTCCCCTCCGCACAAGCGCTGCCCCCCTCACACCGGGCCCCCCGCCACAACAACCACCCCCGATCCGACCCCGGCCCCGCTCAGGATATTGCCCCAGCCGCAGCTCCTCGCACTTAGGCGGCGGCTCCGAGCCCGCTGCTCCCTCCAGGGCTGCGAAGCAGAGGAGAAGCAGGACCAGCGCCTCAGCCGCGCCGCTCCGGGCGGCCATGACGGGACCGCCGCCGCCGTCAGCTGACCCGGGGAGGAGCGGAGCGGCCCAGCCGCGGGGAGAGCCCGCGATGGCTGCGGGGAGAAACAGAGGGAATCCCGAGATGTTCGTGGCTTGCTGAGGGTACGGGTTACGCTTTTTGGGGACCTTAAAGGTTTTTTTGAGTGGTGGAGGGTGACCTCATTAAATATGGCGGGCGAGGCCGCACTGAGGGCAGAGCGCGCCCTCACTCAAGATGGCGCTGGCAGGGCCCGGCGCTGGGACGGGCGGGGTCGCGCCCCGAATAAAGATGGCCGCGCCCACCCGCCTCCGGCACAGCCCCGCGCTTGCCCGCACTAAAAATGTCGGGTGGGAGGGCCCCGGGACTGAGGGGAGCCGTGAGGAGCCTTGAGGCGGCTCCCGCAGCGGGGCTGGGGCCGCTCCGGGTGCTGGCACCGCGGGCAGGACTCGTCCTGAACCGAGCGGCGGGGCCGGGTGAGGTGAACCCTCCCCGCTCTTCCAAACACCCACGCTATAGCATTGGCCCACCCGGCAAAATCGCACCTCTGGGTGTCCCTGCTGGTGTCTGGAGTTTGCTGAGAACTTGAATAATGTGTTGAAAAAGCCCAGTAGATGTTAAAGGTCTGACCTGCCAAACCTGGTTAACCCAGACTGATGCATCCCCTGTCATCCAGGTGGGCCTGGTGTGCTGACACTGTGTCCAGCACACCCACTGCAGTCGGATTAAATAAATAAATAAATTGAAAATCTTAACCTGTTTTCACATAAAACTGCATTGTTAAAAATGCTCTGTATTTCAATTTTTAAATAAATACTGAATTCCTGGAGCAGGCAAGCTTTTCATCAGCATTTGCTCTTCACAACGTATTTTGTGGTGATTACAAACCTTCCCCTATTCTCACTAATGTGATGGTTATTAATTGTTTTTCTACTGTAGTTATTTCAGGTTTCTCTGGTGTTTGAAGGCATCAGTTTTCCACTTATGAACTGCTAAGGGATCCTGGAGTGTTTACAGGAGATTGAGAGGTCCTTTGGATTAAACACACCCAGGAAAGGCAACACCACTGTCCCAAGTTTACATCTGCTCAAGAAGCGTTTCCTGAAAAACAAGTAGGGGCCTAAAAGCTGGAAAACCGAACCTAAAAAGCTGGAAAAGCAACTCTGAAATAGTACTGAGGAGAACATCCTTTCTGGAAGTCTTTTGTATTTTCTGGGCATTATTTTGGTGTGTGGTGACTTGTCTGGAGCCTGTCAGTACCAAAGAAGGTACCGGATAGTCCAGGAATCCGTGGAAGTGCGGATTTAAAACATGTGGATGGCTGGCAAAGAGCTCAGCCAGCGATGTGAAATATTGCCATCTAACAGCTTTTGGGGAGATTTCGCATAAACTGAATTGGCAGCCTGGAGTTCAGCGGGCAATGCATGCAAATGAAAATTGATACTCCTCTCAGCGACGGGCAGCAAAAGGGCAGGGCCGGAGCGTGCTCCGGGATGAACTCAGCGCTCAGAGATGGAGACAGAGGTGCACTGATGGGAAAAGTGCCCGGCTCTTCTGTCTGCGGCGCGTCCCTCGCGTGGATAAATACACTGCTCGCTGTTCATCACTGTCAGGGAAATTGTCACTTCTCACGAGCGCCACATTAATTAAAAGTGAGAGTTGGGGCCGGGCAGCTGAGCGCTCAGGATCCTTCGGAAGGGGGATGGAGTGGTGTGTTCTTAGCAAAACACCGCTCAGTGAGACCAAACGGGTGCCAGAACAGGGGAAATCAACCTGAACTCATGAGAAATTGATTTTCAAACCTCCTGTTACCCCGTTCAACCAACGGGGCCGTGTAAGGTCACCAGACGGGCTCATGAAACTGTGTAGCACAATAAAAATTCTATTTATCAACTGACCATTTTATGTGTGTATATATAATTTTAGTAAGTCAGCAGACTAATGTACAGGTTTCAGAAAGCACACAGAGTTCACACAGTTAATTTCAACTAAAATGGTGCCTGCTCACTATTTTGTGACTAGCAGGAGGAGAATTTTGTTTCTATTGCCATCCTGGACAGTGTTCCATGTCTTGGAAGCCACAGTGACGTTGTGTGTGTGCTTTGGGGTGCTGTGGGGGAATCCCTTTACTCCATCCGAGGTTTCCTATGTTTTTTTTGCCATTCCTTTTTGTGAAGTGGTGGGGGCTGCGCTGCTGAGGCTGAGAAGGGCATATTATTATAAAAATGTTATTTTACCCATATTAGATTCACCTGAATCTACACCCCTGTGTCCAAAGGGAGCAGAGCCCTCACACCCAGCCGGCTCTGTGGGGAGTTCAAAACACAGAATCACGGAGTATCATTGAGGCTGGGCACCGATGCGCTGCAAATAAGTGAAAAATAAGCTTTTCTTTAATATTTACACACGCGGTTCGCCTTCACTGGGGAGGCTGGAGGCAGATCCAAGCTACGGCGGGTCAGGCTCACCTAGAAACAGACTAGAAAGTGAATTTCGGCTGTGACCCGCAAGCGCTGCACTTCCCGCGGCGGCCGGCGCCCGTGTCCCGGCGGAGCGCGGGGCCGGGAGGGGCCGGGCCCGGCCGTCCCTCGGGAGGCGGCTCTCCTGCCGCGCCGCCCCGGCTTCCTGCGCCGCAGGTGAGCCGGGATCGCCCCTCGCTTCCCCTTCCGCCCAGGTGAGCGCCGCCGGCCATCCCCGCTCCCCGAGCTCCCCGCAGCCCGCCCGCAGGTACCGCGGCCGCCCCGGGCATGGCACGGCTGGGCTGGGGTGGGATGGGGTGGGAGGGGGGCATGGGCAGTCGGCGTGGACTAGGGGTGAATTCCCCTTTGGATCACCGGGTGATATGTGTGCGTGAAAATATAAAAGGGATAAAACCTGTGTTTATGTGTGACGAGTATTGCGACCTGCCAAGAGGATGGAGCTGGGCTCTGCCCGCTGGTGCCAAGCAATAGTACAAGAGGCGGTGGGTAGGAACTGATGCTCAGGAAGTTCTGCTGGATGTGAGGATGAACTTTTTTCCTGTGAGGATGGCAGAGCACTGGAATTGATTGTCCAGAGTGGGTGTGGAGTTTCCCTCACTGGGGGCATTCCAGAACCATCTGCACTCAATCCTGTGCCTTGTGCTCAGGGATGGCCCTGCTTCAGCAGGGAGGTTGGACCAGATTACCCAGCCGTGTTTCCTTCCAACCTGACCCATGCTGGAATTCTCAAAGGGTTTCCAACCATCTCCTGCTTCCAGAGCCAGCGCTGTGAACAGCAGCTTGGCCAGTCTAGCCATGGCCAGGATACCAGCCTGCACTCATCCAGAGCTCCCATGTGAAATCCCTTCTGGCACCGGGGACCTCAACAAGTCCCTGAGAGCCTGGTATAGACAGGGCAGGGCTTTGTGACTCCTCATGGCAGCCAAGGGCTCTCCATGGCTCTGGAGCCATCCTGGTGCTGTGTTGTTGTGCAAACAGTTCCCATTGCTCAGAAAGGCTGGCACAGGGGGAGGAGAGCAGGGCAGTAACACACACCTGTTGCAACACTTCCCATCCAGGGCCTGTCAGCCCAGGGATTCTTAGCAGAGCAGGTTTTTACTTTGTTTACGGGTGGTTAATGGGAACACAGTTCTTCCGCATTCCTTTATGATTCGTGACCCTTGGAAGTTCAGCGTGGTTCCAGGTCTAACAGCTCTGTTCCCTGTGAAGTGATTTGTTAGTTGTGCACACTGTCATCAAAGTACCTAGGATTTATTGAGAATGACAACATTTAGGTACTGGGGATGAGTTTTCCATGAGAACAGGCTTCTGAGACCATGTTTCTGCCTGGTGGAGAGCAGCTTTGGCATGAGCTCTAACTTCTGTCAGACAGCAGAGAACCCACACCGATGCTTCCCTGGAGGCTGAAGTCCACAGGAGTTCAGGTTCTGCTTGCTAAAGCTCCCATGCCTGCAGAGTGAGTGAGGCTCCTGTTGATCTGCACCGAGACTGGTAATCACAGGTGCAGAATGCTGTGTTTTCTTCACTTTCCTCCTCCTGTAGTCACTAATCATGTGTAAAACTCAGCCTGCCCACACAGTATTTTCTTTATTTTCAACAATATTTAGCTCTGACCCACTACACCTTGGAGATGTGTGGTGTATCAGTGTTCAGGTACTCACAGAACTATTCAATTTTTTTCCTTCTGTCAAGTGCCTGGAGCACTCAGTGTGTGCTCAACAGCATTTTTGTAAATCCTGCAGCGTTGCAGAGAGTACAGGTGGTTTCAGAGGAAACCACAGTGTGTATGTGCTGTGCTTGGTCTGACTGAATTTTTCTGTACAGTGTAAGTAAAACTGAGCAAAACACATGTTAGAGTAGTGGTTTTTCACAGTATGGAGTCACTTGATGGCGTGCAAACTATAAAATTTTGGATATCTGAAGTTCAGCTGATGGCATGTTAGGACAATTTAGGATTAAGATCACACTAACAAATGCTGGTTTCCCTTGCTTTTGCTTTTATCAACTTTTAAACTGAATTTTTCCGAGTCAGAGGTCTCTGTGATGAGGAGGATGATATGCACTGTATTAGTCACTCACGATAACAGGGCCAGGAAGAATTCCAACTGCATTAGTGCAGAAAGGTGACTTTGGATTGGGATGAGCCCTTTGGCTGCTGAGGCTGGTGGTGTTAGAAGCCTTTAAGAAGCAGCAGCAGTTAGTCAGGCACTTGTGGGCATTAATATCCCCAAAGTTTCCAGCCAGGCTGAGTGGGGAGAGCATCCCATAAGGCTGGACTTTTCCTGGAGGGATGCAGGTTGTTGGAGGCTCAGTTAAAGGATGTGGGGCAGAGGTGGCTGTGTGTAGGTGGGGAAAAGGGGGCAGAAGAATCTCTGCTGGCTGAACTGGGCCCTCCTCCAGCAGCAAAGCCTCAATTTGCAGCTTCCAGCAGCCCTTTGTGGAGGGCAGCTGTTTGTCAAGGCTGCTGTGGGATGTTGGGATGCCGTGCTCCCCTCTGGCTCTGGGATGTGCCAGGGCTGAACATCTCCATGCAAGTGGCAGGGGGGTGATGGCAATGGAAGACTGAAACCTTTCAGCTCTTCTGATGACCCTCTGCTGGCACCAGCATGGGGGAATTCCTCTTTCCTTGTGCTGCTTTTGAAGAAGATCCAAGTCTTGGGATTCCGCACAAACCCTTCTGAAGCTTTCCCACTCCCTCGGATGTGTTGGGGTCAGCTCTCAGAAGTGAAGACAGTGGAACCCCAGTTGGATGCTGTCCTGGGTTACAAAGCCCTCAACCTCCTGAAATTCATAATTTTCTCAATGATTTTATGGTTGTGCTGGAAGTTGTGACATAAATGTTGAGCTGAGGTTTCCAGTAGGATGAATAAGCATCCATAGGAGTTGGAGACTGGAGCTGGGATCTGGAGTGCACTAACTGATTTTAACAGGACAAACCAAAGTGTTTTGCATCATTCTTCAAAACTAATGCCTAGGAATGGACTTTCTAATATATCAACTGTTTGCTGACACTCTGCCTGGACTTAGAGTGCATTTGGAAAATGTTTAATGATAAATAGTTTGGGCTCTTAAACAGTGATATCAATAATACCTGGAGTTGTGAGTTTCTCTGGTGCCCAAAAGCAGATCTTAGAGACCAGTCCTCAGCTATCCATGACTTGAAAACTCTAAATTAGTTTGGATTTTCAGAGATCCCTTCACACCAGAAGGAGCTGTTTGCTTTAATTTTTTCCTTCCCACTCTCTTATGGAAGAAAAGAGAATAAAGAAATACTGAGTGTGGTTTTAACATATTGTACCAAAAAAAAAAAATATCACTAAAAAACCATTGCAAGCTGTCTGGAGGCCAGCTCTGATCATGAGGAACCCCAAAGTGCTGTGTAAACTTGAACTGTTATTCAGTTATATCAGCTGAGATCCACTTGGGCATCCACTGGCACAAGTGGCTCTTGGGGACACTTCTTGGAGCAGCTCAAGCAAGAAGCTGAAACTTTCTTTAATTTTTTAAAATTTACTTTGGTTTTTTTGGTCTCCTGTTTTGTACCTCCTTCTCCAGGGAACTTCTGCCTCGATGCAGCCAATATCTCTTACCTATAATTCTTCTCCTTAAATGTAAATCTCGTTTTCTCAGGTCATTCCCCATTGGATAACTGCTGTTGTTACACCCTCAGCAAAGGAAAAAAAAAATATTAATTTTGAGGATGGTTAGCTCAGCACTTGGAGGCTGTTTTGGGTTAGGGATGGATGTGTCTGGTGGTGCAGTTTGGTGCTGCTGTGAGGTGTGGGCACATCACCCTGTCCCCTCTTGTCCCCCTCCTGCCAGAGCTGACTGGGCACAAAGCTCACCCCACCCAAACGTGAAGGATTCTTTCTGAGTGTTTAGCTCCCTGTTCCAGCTCACTGTGGGATCAGATGGAAAATGGAAAGGGATTAATAAATGCACAAAAGAGGGCTGGGGAGCTGGTCTGGCCTCTTGGCTTTGGCTATTGGGTGGTTGTGCTGTTGGTTATTTCCTGCCATGCTGGATTTCTTCTCTGGGTTTAATCTCTTCCTCTCCCCATTGCTGGGTTAAAGGTGTTTCAAGGCACTTTTCCTCCCAGGAGTTATTTTCCTTGCCTTTCTCCTTTTGGTTCGCTCGCTTTCCTTTTCTAACTGCTGATGAGAGGTAGAAAAACAGAGGAGCAGAGCGAATGGAGGGAAGTTAAACGGGGAAGAAAGAACAAATTTCCATATTCTTTGTCCTGATTTGTTAGGGTTCATGCTGTATTTTCAGTCGAGGAGGTTAAGTTTTGTCTTCTGGGTTTGATGAAGGCTCAGGAGTGTGTAAGGAAATGGTGCTTTTTCATCTGCTCTTCAGAATCAGCTCTCAGCACAGAATCAGAGGCTGCTGTGCTCTCAGAAGCGTTTTACTTCGAATGGAAAAGAAAATAAAGCTGCAGCACTTCCAAAAGTGCAGATGCATTCCTGAAAATCTTTCAGGGGGTTGTGTGGCTCTGCTGCTTCAACTCTTGCTACGAGTTTGATTTAAAATGACCTCCTAAATCTGTTAGGAGTCTTGCAAAGAGGCTCGTTCTGCCTGGCCCTGGGTGGAAACCGCACAAAGGCACCGAGCTCTGCAGGAATTCCTGCAGGAGCCAGAGCTGCTGGCATGTGCACAGGAAAGGGTGCATAAATCTGAAATTGTGGTTTGTGACACGCCTCCATCCCCTGCTTTTTTTCCAATGAGGTAAATCAACTTAACCTGACTCTGCAGGAGAAGGAATGCTGCTCACCTGCATAATTAATATTTTGGTAAATAGAACAGTGTCCTCCCAGAATTCCAGGTGTTTTCAGTGAGAGCAGAGAGAGTGTCAGGGCTGAAAGGGTCAGAGGTCCTGCTGGGAGAGAGCCCCTGGAATGTGCTGACCCTGGTGTCACGTTCACCACGTGCCCCTTGCTCCTCTTGAACTGCAAGACTAAAAAATAAATAATAAGCTTTTATATAGAGAGAGAAATATGGCTAGTCTTGTTCCAAAATAATTCCAAATATATTATTCTGGAATTACACACTTATAAACTGGATAGAATTAAAATTATGTAAATTGTGCTGTTAAATGGCTGACTTTTTTCAGAAGAGCTTGTACTAAGTGAAGGAAACTTGCTTGGTAGAGCTGCCTTGATAGATTTCAGAATGACAGGCTCCACATCAACTTAATAACATGCAAGCAAGGGTACAAATTTATCATCTCTGCTAATTGCAAGTCTGTTGTTTTTATACTGCCATCTAGGCCTCAGCCCCTGTTGGAGACCTGTTCTGTTTGGCACTGTGGAGGGGCTTGATAAAGGATATTCTGCTCCTTAAAAGCTTAAAAAAGAATATTTTGCTGTTCATGTATGTAGAAAAGAGAAAGGCAAACACCTGCAGGAGAACAGGCTTCCTTCACCTGTTGTATATCACGCTGTTATTAGAACAGATCTTCCTCAGGAATGTGTTGGAACAGGGATTAATATGCCAAATTTTGGGCTTTAATTCTGTGCTGTCCCATGAGTGAACTTCACTGTTTTATGGGGAAACACAAAGTTTCACCTATATTGCCATCCAGAATGTTGGAAAACTCTCTACAAATGATCTGACGAATACTGTCTACAAATGATCAGGTGGAAAATATCTTCTAAATTATAGGTAGATTTTAGCTCTGTGCATATCTGTGAAGATCACAACTTTAATGTCAATATTCAAAATAATTTGCTTGAACATGTCTGTCTCAGTTTTCAGTTTTCCTTTTCAGTTTTTTTTTTCATAACCTGCATTTTTATTCATGTTTGGAAGAGTTGTTCATATTCCTTCCTGTGTGTGAAAGAAAAGCACATGGAACAAGGAAAAAATTTTGGATGTGATGAGGCTATGTTGAGAGCTTTGTTAAATACTTGGGGTAAACAACAGGGGTAGTAGTATTTTTTTAATGAAATTTCTTGTAGTTAGCATGGTATTATTTCATTTATCAAGTGTTACTGATCTGTTTCGATCTATCAGTAATTAATTTGATTTTTTTTTTTTAATCTCAGCCAGGTTATTCCGATCAATCCCAAAAGCACCCCTCAACATGCCAGAAAATCCAGCAGCAGGTAGGTGGTCTGAAAATGATTCTTTTTGCTGAGCACTGATCCAGGCAGCTCCATTCCTAACCTGGCCTTGTCTGTGGTGCAGATAAGCAGCAGGTGCTGCAGATCCTGGATCGGCTGCAGGCGAAGCTGCAGGAGAAAAGGGATTCCCAGCACCAGGAGAACCTGGCTGTCCTCAGGAACACCCTCAGGAGCCCCCTGTTCAACCAGATCCTGACTCTCCAGCAGTCCATCAAGCAGCTGAAGGAGCAAGTGAGTGTGAAATTACTGCTGTTGGTGTGGCGGTGACTCTGGGCCAGTGGAGCTTGGATCAGCGTGTGTTAACGAGGGTGCTCTCGTTAATAAGCCGTAACCTGGTGCTAGTGAGTGTTGGGCCTTTTCTTTATTCTGTGTCTCAGAGGCACTGCTGAAATGACAAGTGGTTTTGCAACCAGGAGGTCATGGGGCAATGTGCTTTGAAAGGGATGCAGGACAGGCGGGGTTGTGTTGGAAAGAAACATCTGCAAAAGACATCAGCTGCAGTGTTTGGAGTCCTGAGCAGTGTTGGAACTGGGATCCTTTGTTTTTCACTGCAGCTAAGTGCTGTTTATCAGCCCACTGGCAGCATTTTTTCCTCCCTAAAAGACAGCATCGCTTAGTTCCTGTTAATTTTTACAAGAATGCTTAACCTGCTTTGGCAAGTAACGTGTAGAAAACCCAGCCTGAAGATTTGCCAGGCTCTGATGCAGCTGTGCCCAAGCGAGTTTTAAAATGACTTGGCTTCAGCAGAGGTTGGAACTCGTGTGGTTTGGTTTGTGAAGCCAAGTGACACTTGATTTTGTGCACATGGGCATGGACAGGTCTCACCCTGCAGCTAAGTTAAAATCATCGGCAAACTCAAAACCAGGGAGTGACCAGCAGGGTGGGTGTCAGGGGGACAAAGGTGTCCCTTGCCAGGTGTATTGCAGGTGTTCCTGGCCTGGTGGTGGCTGTGCCATTCATTATCCATCCTTCCTGAGTTCCAGAAATGCTGCATCCCTTCCTTCCAAGGCTTGGATGCACTCCTGCAGGCTGTTAAACACATGTATGAAAATGCAAATGTATCCAAGAAGTGGCTGTGACATAGTGGGGTTTGTGTTTGGAATGTTCAGGATTCTCGTATCTAGAAAATTTGGGTTTTCTTGAAATTCTGTATAAGCGTGGGCAGCTTCATTCAGGATGGGATTTTCTAGTTTGTTTTGTCACACCGGGAATATTTTTCATTTCTTCATTATCAGTGAGGACTAGAAGTGCAAGTTCCAGCAGAGATAACATGTTCAGTGGTAGTTTGTACCCTAGGCTCTCCTTGGGGAGGGGATAATACAAACCAGGCCTCAGGCTCCTGAATGACTCAAAACACTTGAATTTTTGTGCCAAAAGTTTTATACAGGTTTCCCTAACAGTTGGAGCAGTGCTTGAGAGCCTCTTTAGGGTTTGGTGCTTTTGCATGTGTTGTTTCTGGAATATCAGGGTGAAAAGAGGGTAAAGGGCAGAGGAGAAGCATGAAAGAAACAGAGAAAAATGAGTGGAGTAGAAACACAGCTGAAACATTCAGGGAACTCCTGAAAAACATTTAAATTTTATAGGGTAGCTTGGTTAGAGATTATGTATTAACACTGTCTGATTTGTACAGGTGACTATATTTGTGTGAATGGGCAAATATGAACACAGGTTTTTTTGCTCCTTGGGCAGCCTGCACATAAAATGGTATTTGTGGAAAACCCTTCTTTTGTTTTCAGTAGCTGTTCCACACCTCTGCTCATTCTCAACAGCTCAATTACATGCCTCCCGACCGCTCGGTGGATTTCGATTTTACCAAGAGGGGGCTCTTGGTGTTTGCTGACAAATCAGTCACTGCTGGGACACCTTGCACTTCACCTGCACCCAGGGCATCAGCCTTCACTCCAAACCTGCCAGTTAATGAATTTAACATGATCATCCAGCAAATGGCAAAGGTAAGGCTCTAAGGTTTAGTGAACCAAACTTTTCTTCATTTTGGAGCATTTCACTCTGCTTTTTTTGTTGTGTGTCTGGAAGCGTGGTGCCTCCTAACCAGGAGAGAGTAGAAGTGTTGAGAACTTTTCCCTCTGGAAGATAATGTCAGCAATAGGAAGTGGCTTGGTGGCTTGTTTTGTTTTTTTAACTTCCATTGCCAATTTTCTGTTTTACTTTCTACCAAACACACCAACGTAGTAAGGAAGTTTCAGCTGCCAGAAAACATTTTTGGTATTTGATGACACTTAATTGAAAATGGACATTTTCAGCAGAAAGTTGTTTTGATGGAGGCACTTGTTTATCAAGTACATTTTAAATTGGAAATGTACCAACTTTATGAACAGTGCAAAGGATTAAAAAAACCTAGCATGCAATATTTTATTTAACTCTTTATTTATTATGTCTTAACATTGCCAGGCAGATGCAGATGTGCCAAATTCCTTAAGAATTTGTGCAGGTGCAGACATCTACCCATGTGGGATTGGCATTTATGCCACAAATGTATTGTTCTCTGTTATTTTGAACCATTAATTTAATTGCTTAGTCATGCCTTTCTGTATTAAGTAACTGTTGCTAATTGACTACCTTAATGTAGCTGTAATATTTTGAGCATTGCTCTTCTCATTAGTGTGTCATTAACTCATCAGAGATAAGATTTAGCAGTAAAGGCTGCACCTTATTTGGAATAAAAGAGCTGTGATAGCAGTGCATTCTCCCAGTAATATTTCCCAGTAAACAACCCCAGCAATTTTGTATTAGAACTGAAAAGCAGGCAGTTGCAAAAGCAAACTTTTTTTAGCATTAAGTGTGAAGCTGCAGGGAGGGCGAGGAAATTATTTTCTTTATTTAAAAGCTGCAGCCTTTTGAATGCACACCTAAAAATCAGCATTAAAAGCAAGGGGAACCAAAAGACAAGTAATTTAGTTTAGCCATACAGCATTTCCAGAAATCCCAAATATATTGCTCTAGACAGCACTTCGTTCATAGTTTTCATCCAGTTTGGAATTCATCTCATAATGTGAATGAAGTGTGAAAGCAGCTCTTAAATTCCCTGAGGTTTCAGAACCTGAGTGCTTGCATATCCAATACGTTGCCATATTAAAAATAATAAATGGAGGAGCTTTTATAGAAATAACATATTCAGTATTTTGCCTTTGTTTAGTCTTAGGAGGGGAATAATTCTCCCAGCGTTCGTAAATTTTCAACTAGCTCATTCTGTTGCATTGAAAATTAGTAAATCATTTTATCTTCTGTTTTATTAGGGGAGACAAATAGAATCAATAACGATTGATAAACCTTCTGTTGGAGGGCTTGGATTCAGCGTGGTTGCCCTTAAAAATCCCAGCCTGGGAGAAGCTGGTATCTTTGTCAAGGAAGTCCAGCCAGGAAGCATAGCTGACAGGTGAGATCTTCATAATTGTGCTGGAAAATTGTATTTTCCATGGAGGGAAAAGTCATGACCTTCAGGTTGAAAACTCAATCAGAATAACATGTTTGTCTGGGTTATCTGGTGGGATATTTTGGTGGTGGTGGAATCTTGAATTCTGGCTTTTCAGCTGAAAGGGACTCATGTTTTGAGGATCAGGTTTTCAGATGAGTTTTAAATTTCCGAGCCATTCGTAAATGTAATTTCCAGAAAACATGACTCACTTTAGAGAATCTTGAGTCCTGATTAAAAAAAACAAAAGAAAACTCAGAAAAGAATACAAAGAAAATAAAAATTGGATTCCGTTTTCATTTTTATGCATTGTGTCACTGAAGGATTTAATTTTTTTTCCTTTATTTATGTGCCTCTGACAATGCCCTATTTATAGTTGGTTTTACTGTTTGTTTCCTGTGTAAATTTAGATCCACTCCTCCCAACAGATCCCTGCACAGATGTCATCCTAGAATCGAGGCTTCAGGCAGTTTCTTCCTGTATTGTCTGTGGGTTTTCACCCAACAACAAAAGACAGAGCAATCCTTTAAAAATAAAACGCGATTGTAAAACCACAAGAGTTGGCATGAGACAAACGCAGTGCTTGGAATTATGTCTCAAGAAAAATGTGTCTAGATTTCAAGTCATTGGTGTCACTTTTTAAATAACACATGTCAGGAAGTGCCAACGCAGGATGACAAAAAGAGTGGGGAGAGGTTGGAATGATAATGGCGATGGGCCCGCAGAGAACACACCAGAGAACTCTTAAAGAAAAGCATATTAAGGCTCTTTCAAAGTGGAGACAGATGGACTGATCCGGATGTCAGAGGAGGGTGAATATCTCACTTTAGGATTTGATGACCTGCTGCTCACTTTCTTTGATGAGAGAATCTGAAATATGGTTAGTGCTCGAAGAAAGTGATTTCTGGGAAACGTCTTAAACGTGGCACGACAAAAAGGAAGTTTCAAATGCCTTAGTTAAGATGTGCAGTTACATTGTTTGGGAGTTTATAAATTTCCCCAGCATGCTTCCCATTTTGCTTCTGAGACAAGATCTCCTGGAGACTTTTTTGGATTCCTACAGAGCTTTGAAGGCAGTGTCTGTCTATGTAACAGTTTGGTCTCGTGCTCAGAATGAATATTTAACAAAGGAGATGAGTGATGGTTTCTCTCTTGTCACAAATCTAAATTCATCACTGGGGTGAATTAACTGTGAAATTTATATTATCTCAAGGTAGCAACTGAACTGCGTGTTGCTCCAAGAAAGTTTCACGTCTGAAGCTTGATACTATAAATTTTAAGTAAAATATAAATATGCAGCACATCAATCTTTAGAATAAATAGTGATACAAAACAGCATCAAAGCCTGGGTTGTGGGATCTTAGAGATGGCATCATAATGAAGTGCTAAACATAATGAAGAATAGTTCCTACTTTATTGTGTAACTACAGAAATACTTTCTTCTGCTTTGTAGTTCAATATAATCAAGAAAGTATAAGGGAACTGCAAATAAATTTTGCACAGAAGCAGAGTAAAGAAGTGAGCAAATTTCTGTGCCATGACAAAGCTGAAGCAAAATGTGGCTGGGCAGTTTGGAGCAGTGTGGGTAGAATGGAGTGTGTAAGCTGGTGAAGGCCCCCTAATAAGCAGATTTTTAAAGCACATAAACATTTAACCTTGCAGGACTGTGTGTTTTTCCTGTTCACATTTCAGTTGCAGGAGCCTGACGTGAAGTCACTGTGCCGCGTTAAAAAATTGCTTTCAATGTTTTGTTCAGGGATCAAAGGCTGAGGGAAAATGACCACATACTGGCCATTAATTGCACGCCATTGGATCAGAACATTTCCCATCAGCACGCCATTGCCCTCCTCCAGCAATCCACAGGATCCCTGCATCTGGTGGTGGCTCGGGAGCCACTTCAGGGGAACAGCAGAGCTGCCTTGCTCAGTGATGTAAATCCACCTGAGACTGTGAGTTCTTGCAATACTGTCCAAATCAGATTTCGAGCTGGGCTGCATTTTTATTTTTTAATTATTTTTTTTTTCTCCCGTGGCTCTGAAGGGTTTGTGTTATCAAGAGGGATTTTTTACTTTAATCAGATTTTGTGTGTGATAACATTTCATTTAGAGTCACCATGCAGTAAGCACAGAGCTTCCATTGCAAATCTGTGTGGTGGAGTTGTTATAAAACAGATCCTGGGTTTTTATGGGATAGCAGAAACTTTAGTGGATCACCATATTCTTATCAGCAGGGTCTGTTCAGCACAGGCTGATTGGAGCATTTTATGAGAATACCCAGCTGAAACCTACTTGTGCTCAGCAATTAAAGATGCTCTGATTACCTCTTAAAAGAGAGTAAACATAACCTGCCATGAGCACTGCTTGGAACAGCCCAACCAATTTAAACTGGCACTGCTCACACCAAAAAAAGCCTTGTCTTTGTTTTAAAAAACAAACACAATTTATCTGTTAAAGAACCTCTCAATCCCTGTTTATTTATCAGCTTGGGGCTTTTTGGTTTTTTGTTTTTTTCCATCTGCAAATTTCAGTGATTGGGAAGCCTTTTGTTTTTGTGACAAAGGAGAGCTTGTCACTGGGACATGTAATAAACCAGGGCTGAACTTCCATCTGTGTTCCACCCATATGGTCCAGGTGGCTTCCCTGAATTCGGACAAACTGCACACCTAAATCCAGGGATTGCAATATTGGAATCTGAATTTATTATGCTAGTAGATTCTGATGAAAATCTGGGTAAAAGCAGTGTTTTTCCTTATTCTTAGCAATTATTTCCCTCATGATTATTACAGAGGTAGTGAAATCTGAAGGTTTTAGTGGATAATCAATATTGTTTATTACGCTGAAAATTTTAAAGAATTAAATTTTAACTGCTTTTTCATTGAAAGATCTGCACTGAACAGACTAACAAAATATAATACAAATATATATCTCTGCAGGGGGTCTTTAAACTTCTTTTATGATATTTAACTGGCTTTGGCAAAGATTTTCAGTATGCTAATAAATCCTTTATTCACAGAAGACTTAAATCTGCCTACTTTGCTCCATTTGGGCCTGTATGAGATATTAATCTGACAGAAACATTGGCTGGGTTTGGGTTGCTTAACAGCTTTGTTATTTTCAGATTGTCTTGTAGAACATAAGGTCATGGTGGAGTGTAGCTTAGAAATTTGCTTCCAATCCAGTATGGCAGAATATTGTGCTGTGCTATTAATTCAGTGCTGAATGGGGGTGTTCAGAGTGTGTAAGTGAAACAACAGAAATGAGAATTTGGGCAAGGCTGAGTGAAAACCGGGCCAGTGCAAGCTCCTTGCCTCTGTTTTTCCCTCTTGTTTGCAGTACTCTGGATTTATGAAAAAACCAAAAGGATGCTTTTCATTTTGGCAGGAAAACCTTAAAATTGCTTTTTCTTAGTCAAGCTTTTTTTTTTTTCCCCTGGTATCCTGTTACCCTGAGAGTGGAGGACAGAAAGAAATGCGTGTTCAAAAACAGATGAGAGAAATCCCACTGCGTGTTTATGGGGAAATGGAGCTGAGTGAACAGAATCCCACAGATCCTCCAGCCTGTGGGGTGGAGACAGAAAACCGCTCTGATTAATTCTCCTCCTCCTCCCCGCTGCAACAATCAAATGGTCAAAATTAAAATCTCCTGTTTTTATTAATTGCAGATTCACTGGGGCCACGTCGAAGACGTTGAGCTGATTAACGATGGCTCGGGATTAGGCTTTGGAATTGTAGGAGGAAAGTCGAGTGGAGTAGTTGTAAGAACAATTGTTCCTGGGGGATTAGCAGATCGGGTAATTTGTTATATTATGTCACTTCTTGTTTGATTGCAAAGTGTAATTAACCGCTTCTGACAGTCTTAAAATAAACTAATATACTTCAACAAAGGGAAGCTGGTAGCATCAAAGTCTGAATGCCAGCACGTGCTTCATAAATAAATAAAGGTTGAAGGTATGATTGAGGAAAAAGTCAGCACCTGATATAAATTAAGCTGTTCCTCAGACAAGATTTGGCTTTTGTAACTTTGTTGAACGTGCAAAAATTCTGAAAAGTTGCCTGATATTTGGCACAGTTTGCAACATCTATGGGGACAAACTCTCCCAGTGAATTGTCAGGCAAGAAAATCTGCCCTCCCAAAGTCACTGCAATGCAGGATTCAGTTTAGAGATTGAAAATGTCCTATTTTCAGTGGGTTTCAAGATTTGGCTTTTGTGACATTGTTGAACATGCAAAAATTCTGAAAAGTTGCCTGATATTTGGTATTTTCGGCCCTGGTCAGTCTGGGGCAGGATGAATTCTCTGTAGAATTTGGCACATTTTGCAACACCCCTGGGGACAAACTCTCTAAGTGAATTCTCAGGCAAGAAAATCTGCCCAACCAAGGTCACTGCAATGCAAGATTCAGTTTAGAGATTGAAAATATTTTTAATATTTTCAGTGGGTTTCAGTGGAGGGGGGTTTGATCCCTGCCTTGCAGCCTGACCAGTTCAGGGACACGCTTATGTTTGGTGCAGATCCTTTTGAAGTTGCACAGTTTGCACCCCTGATTGTTTGTCTTTAGAAAGTCAGTGCTAAGTATTGCTGCATTTCAGGGCTAGAACACTTGCAGTAACCAAACAGATTCAGATTTTTCAATCAAATTTGGTCCTGATAAGTTAAAATATCTAAGGACCAGAACCCCTGCAGACAAAAGAGAGAGGCAAAAGTAGCTCCTCTAGTACAGGATGGAATAAAAGCTGGGAATTTGGAGAGCTTTATTGGAAAATGTTGGCTTTTTCTCAACCATCTCCCTCTGAACCTGCCGTGTATAAATGAGTATATTTTAAATTTTTGTCTAGCACCTGTTTTGCTGTAAGGAATAAAGTGTTTTGGCTATGAAGCATGTAAGCTAAGAGCTCACCACATCATTCTCAGCTGAATGAGACATCATTAAGAACATGTGAAATAATGAGGCATGTACATGCTAAAATTGGATGAGTTTGTAAATGAGTTTGAGTTGGTTCTGAGAATAACTCTGTGATTGCTGTATAAATCAGTGCACTAAAGGTGGCGGGGCTGTGCTGATCAATACCAGCTGAGAATTTGGTGCTAGAAGTTCCTGCTTGTGATGGGAACGATGATGTAGGTCATAAATCATAATTATCAGGTAAATAATTGATTGTGTGGAGTCTTGTTACCTTCAGTGGATTTACTCACTGAAGTTGGAGAATATAGAAGTATGAGGGAAGAACTCTGTAAAAAACTCCTAAATCAAAATGCTGTGCTTATATTCTAACTCCTACCTGACAAGGAGTATTCTGTGAAAACAGAACACACAGCAATCTGTGAGATTATAAAACATTGTTGCTGCCTGTTTTCTCCTAAATGAGCAAAACAGTGGGAAAAACAGCCCATAACTGTGCAAGCAAGTCCTTGAGTTGTTCAAAATGTTGCTACGGCGGTCATTTTTCCTGGCATTTTCTCCCATTGGTTCCCATGGCCGTGAGGATGCCCCTGTGCACAGTTTCAGCTTTGTGATGGAACAGATACTTTGTGCACGGACTGGAAACACTTTCTGCCATTTGGTTTGCCTTTGAAGGACGGGAGGCTGCAGACGGGAGACCACATCCTGCAGATTGGAGGGACCAACGTGCAGGGCATGAGCAGTGAGCAGGTGGCCCAAGTGCTCAGGAACTGTGGGAATTCTGTCAGGATGATCGTGGCCAGGGAGCCCAAGTGTGAATTCATGGAGGCTCCCCCTGCTCCCCTCAGCTGGCCAGTCAGCACACTGCCTTCCCTTCCAAATGGAAATGTGAGTATCTGCTGCTTCCCTGGGATGTTTTTAAGTGTGTTTGTGGCTTGTGATCAGAAAGGAAGGAGAGAACAGAGAGTTCTTGAGCGCTAAAGTGCTCCTCCTCTCTTGAGTTTCCAGATATACGCTTGTGTTTAAGTGGTCATTATTGCAGCTCTGCCTTCTATAACTTTCCCCCTTTTTCCTCTATCTTATTAATACCTATAATCTTGGGATTGGAATGACCAGCTTTACAGAATTTATTTCAGAGTGGCTGATTTAATTACCAAGACCATAAACATTATTGATAAGTGGTACTTTCAGTTCTTCTTCCTAGCTCGTTGCATTTTTTCTAATCAATCATTTGTAAGTGGATTTAAAACTGGACTGTGAATTTCCCTAAGTCTGAAATCCAGAGAGCCACACCAGAATTATTCAGCACAATCATCTTTTTATGAAACATAAGTGTAATGTTTTCATAGTCTACGCTACTGCCTGTGATAGGAAATATATCTAAAAATTTTGAAACTTGTTTTAGCAAATCTTATCATGGTCATATCAAAGTCTCTTGTTTTTGAAGTCATTCTTTTCAGTTTTGAGTAATTAAAATCAACAAATGCTACACTAAGTGTACAGTAGGTCTCGAAACATAAACAAAGCTGTGCTTGTGTACCATCTGCTGCTACTGTGCTGCTTAGATTTAGGTGTAGAATCTGAGTAGCCTTTTCTTTCTTGTTTGGTTTCTTGAATATGAGTGGAGAGAGCTGTTTTTTTTATATTTTTTTTTTTTTTTTTTTTCTGAAGCACTGTTTTTAAAGGTCAGAGTAGAAGTCACTTTGCTCCGAACTCGCCCCTTTGCTCGCTGGGCACAGTCACTGCAGAGGCAGATTTGTGTTTTACATCCCTGGGAAAGTGCTGTGGCTGTGTCAGGCAAGGATTCTGGGTCCCTCTCGAGCTCCTTTTCTCCCCAGGGTTCCCCAGGAGGGATCAGTGCAGGGTCCAGGAGCTGGGAGGGGTGATCTGCATCCCTAAGGCTGCAGTCTGAGCACTGGGATTCTCCAATATTTCACAAGAGGCTCTCCAAGGGAATCAGCATTCTTATGAGGCCCTTCTTTCCTGACTGGATCATATTTTCCAGGGCCCATATTAGGGGAAAAATAAATTTATTGTTTTGGTAGTGGTCATAGTTGTGTTTCCTCCACACAATTCTGTTTTTCTCTCTTCCCGTTGCCACTGATCAGCCCTGAGCACTGTAAATGCTGCAGGTTTTCTAAAATGTGATTCTTTCTCAGTGTCTTTTCAGTGTCCTTCCTGTTCCTGCTATGCAGTTTAGAGGGGGGAAAAATCATTTCTGAACTAAATAGTGCCTTCATGTGTAGATCTGAAGAAACTCCTCTTCTTGGTGCCAGGAGAAATTTGCAAAGACAGGATTAGTTGTTAATCTGAATGTATTTATTAGTTTAGTGATGATTTCAATGATCCACCATTCAGTTTGTGTCAGATTTATAATGGAACTTATCCCTGTAATTTAGTTTTTCTCTGGTTTATGAGTGCTTTCACTAGCTGTGAGCTTTGGAGTGGAAAATATTTTCCTTTTCTCTTTTTTTTGCAGACCAGCAGAAAGCCATTTTAATAGGTGGTTAGTTATTTTCAGTTTTATATTTATATTTAATTTTCTTTGAATTTCCTGTGGTAGAGAATAACTGAAACCACTTTTGTGTGTGGGCACAAGAAAACAATCAAACAATCCTATTATTTGTACTGTCCAAGACAGTGACAGCAGGGTGCAGCCAGCTTGTGCTGACTGTATTTAGGACTTTGCACTTTGATTTCTCTGGACTTCATTTCAATTATTTTGCATGCTAGCAGGAGTGTCACTTAGAGGGAGATGTTTGTAGCCAGAGCAGTGACTCTGAGGAGTTTTTGATGGTGAAAACAGCTCCTGCAGGCTCTCAAGGCCGCAGCTCCATTCCAGGTGCTGCTCTGGGCTTGTTTGCTGTAGATAAGTGACAGCACCCAAACTTATCTTCATCTCCATCAGCCTCGTATGGAGCAAGGCAGTTGGAAGGCATTTAATGAGCTTAATGACTGTGCTGGTGGAGAGAGGTGTGTGTGATAAGGAGATAGTGCCCATCGATTTCCCTGCATTGAGGAGTGAAATGGGTATGGCTGCTTTTCATAGGGGCCCTTCCAAAGCTGATGCTTGGCAAGCATTTGATTGAACTTCTCTTTTTTCACTCCCTTATGAAATGTTTTCCGTTTTCCCAGTCCCTTTTTTGCTGTTGGCAGCGGCGGGATCCCTCTTGATTTCATCACTTTAACAGACCTTACTCTCATCATCTTCTTTTTGATCTCATTGCCCTGTATCTGATTACAGAAAGAAAACAGCTCTGTGTATTTCAATTTATCCCTTGCAATCCCAGATTTATGTGCTTGATTGTTTTTCTCTTTTGGTCTCACCAGTGTCTTTACTGTTCCCTGTTTGAACTCTTGCCTTGCAGTTCTGATTTTTACTGCTCACAGGAGAGTTGCACAGACATCCCAGAGCCAGCTTTGTAGGGACTTTACAAATGAATTTACATTGCATTTAAACAAAAGGAAAAACAAAATCACTTCTCACTTCTGAAGGTCTTAATTAACCTGCAATATTGTAATGGCACTGGGAATTTATGATAATTTTTTACTAACTTGTGCTTTATTTATAGGATAATGACAACTTTTTTGACACCTATGATGTTGAACTTATAAAAAAGAATGGGCAAAGCCTGGGAATAACAATTGTTGGATATGCTGGCGCGTGTGATCTAGGTGAGTTGTACAGAATTTAGGAAAATGTTGATCAGGGGCTTCTCAAATACCCTTTATTGACCATGGGGAAAATGAATGGCTCCTGCCTGCGCTAGGGTATGGAGACATGAAATTCACTGGAATTACAGATCAGCATCTTGTGTTTGGTGGGAGTTTGTGAAAGGGAAGTGCTAGTGTTTCAGGGGTTTTTTATTTTTTTTTCTTTGTTTTTATTTCCTTGTTCTCATTGGGAGTTAGAACTAATAATCAAACTGCAAACATGACAAAGGACAGCTTTTCTGATTTCCATGTTTCTCTTCTCTTCTCTTTTTTTTTTTAAGGAAAAATCCTTTTTCATTAAGATTTAAAGTACTAAATTCTTTAGCTGTAAGATGATTGAAGTCCTGATCAAAGTCCTTAAGCACATACTTTACTTTTAGCTTAGTTAGTCCTATTGAAATCAAACGCAGCATGGATTTAAGTGATTGTGGTTTAAAGCCTGGGTAAGCACAAGGATGAATCCACGGAGGAGATGGCCTTTTGTGAGCCATTTTAAGGAAAATATTTGAGGTCAGTGTACAGGTGGTTGTGTCAGTGCTGGGTTTTTTTCCACCAGAAATCCTCAGTTTTGTGTCAGGCTGTGGGAGTGGTAGCGTGCAGATGGTGATGGTTTACAGAATCATCACTTTATGGGCAGAAGGAAGTGTGTGAAAAAGGCTGGAATTAAAAACCTTAATAAGAAAAGAAGCAAATTAGGTTAATGCAGTGACTTGTTTCTATTCCCTCCCCAACAGAACCTTCAGGGATTTTTGTGAAAAGCATCATACCTGGGAGTGCTGCTGACCACAATGGCCAAATTCATGTTCATGACAAAATTGTTGCTGTAAGTAGAATACTCTGCTTATATATTGCTGTAGAGCTAATACATTTCACATCTCTGTTAAAAGAACAACATAGTAAAGACTTTCTCAAATTAATTAAACCTCCTCTGCTTTGCAGAAGAAATAATTTGGAGGTTCGTGTTTGTTTAGGTAGACTTGTGACAGAAATGAGCTTTGGCTTGCTGTGGTTAAAGTATTATTTTATATTCAAAGAAATAGTAAATAGTAGTTAGCTGTGAAAGAGGCAAGCATTTGGATTAAAGTGTTTCAGAGTGGAGAATCTTGGCTTTTGGCCTGCAGTAAAGATGAGCAGCATTAACTTCTACTTGAATTGAATGGGACTCAAGGATTGTTAAGATTCTGCAAGATGTGGCACATTGTTTGTGTTCCTTAATGGCTCTGGAGTGTGGATACAATGAAAATGTTAATGGTCACAATTTAGGTTTAAAAGCCCGAGCTTTATGTGTAGAAAAATGGAAAAACCATTGAATAACAGTGAATTGAATAATAGCCATTTTTGCATTCACAGCACAAGCAGGAATGAATTCCACAGTCTTTTTGTTTTAAGAGATAATATTTATAGAGATATGATTTTAAATTACTTTTAAAATGTGTGCCATGCCAGACCTTCCAAAGTCAGCTTCTCCTCTGTGAGGGCAAAAATTAATATAATCTGTTATCTGCAGGAAAGGCCCTATTGGTGCATGGTCTGACAGTGAGCTGAACAGAGTATTTTGGGTGTAAATTAAAATATCTGATATTGTAAGAATTGGGCTGTTTAGGGGGGATTATACAGACAGTTGTTTGTAGAGGCTTGTGTGGGGCATGTTAGAAATCTGTGAGAAAGCCAACAGTGATAATGAACTGAACAGAGTTCCAGGTTGGATACTCTGCTTGGAACCTTCATCCAGAGTCCTTGTCAAGCTGGTTTTGGTAAGCAAAAAAAAAAAAAAAAAAAATTAAGGAAAAATCTGTGCATACTTGTATCAGATTAGTAAATTCTGTTTTGTGGTTGTCCCCACGAAAGCAGAAAGAAGAAATTACTGCTGTGTTTCCTTTTAGAATGCATTTTGGAAATAAATTCTCAGTAGTGAAATGTAACAGATTTAATGAGATTGTTTTGCAAATACTGCTGTCTTGGGAGAGTAACCCTGTAATTCCTGCACTAAATAACGTGGCTGTTGCTTACAGCCTGTGATACTCCACAGCACAGCCTGAGAATGCAGCACAATTACTGTCATTTGGCACAATTTTCTTGTTTCAGGTTGATGGAGTCAACATAGAGGGTTTTACCAACCAAGAGGTGGTGGAGGCACTGCGGAACACGGGGCAGACTGTGCGTCTCACCTTGCTGAGAAGGAGACCTTCCTTTGCTCTTCCCTCAGAAACACCTTCAGGGAGAGGTAATTCTGGTTTTCTAGCCACTGATTTTATTTTTCACTCAGTTTGCAGTTACCTCATTTAACAGTTCAGGACTGGACACCACATAATCCTCAGTTTTTTAAATAGTGCTCTGTAGAAAATGAAGATGCTTAAAGGAGGAATGGAAAGAAACTAAAATGAGGAAAATTCAATGCAAAACTTCTGTGTAGTCACCCCACCAAAAAAAGAAGGAATTAGTGAGGTGGTGTTAATACTTCTTATATTTTGCAGCATATGATTTGGGTTTTTTTAATCTGTTTTTAGAGTGCAGCCATTTGTTCCAATCTTTGTAGGGCCTGAAATTAGTGTGGCCCCTAGGAATAAGGGAAAACAAGAAGAGAAGGATAGTCTTCACAATGAAAAGCAGCAGAGTCTGCATCAAGCAGGTAGATAGGGCACCTTGCAGTGCCTCTTCTGCGTCTGGTTAAAGGCTACCCTAGTAAATCCATTTTCAACACCGATGGGTTGGCTTAAAACATCTTTAGCTTTTGCACTGCAGTGCTTTCTGAAGTAAAGATCTGCTTCTTGGATCTAACCAACTCTTTCCACAGTCCACAGGTCTGCTGGGTTCGGGTTCTGTGGTATCTCAGGGTCTGTAATTCTCTGGATCTTCTTCTTTGCATAAAATTTGTCCTTTTCCAGGTAGCAGTGGTCCCCTTTGTTTAGGGAGGGAATTTTTAAGGTTACATTCAGTGGAGGTGCAGTTCTTTTGGTACTCAGGAGTGACTCTCGTTAACTCTGGAGAAATGAAAGCCTCCAGCTCAGTGTTTCCTCTTTGTGGTCCTGGTCCTGCACTGATGACCTGAGGTGTGAAGTTTTCTCCTGGGAGAAATTTTATTTATCGTCCTCCTCTGCTGCCAGGGCCTGCTGGGTGAGCAGCACCAGGAGATGGACCTGCAGGGAATTCAGATTTATTTCCTCATCAGTGTTACCTCAGTCATACCCATCTTCATGGCTTGGCTCAATAATCTTAGTGATCTTTTCCTGCCTTAATGATTCTGTGATCATCTTGCCCTCACACATCTAAGACTCCTGCAGAGTATTTTCATAATATTCTTCTGGTTTCCATCACCTCTGTTCATGCTGCAGTTTCCTCTCTTGGCACTGCAGTAGCTTCATCAGAACTCGTGTTTTGGGTGTAAAGACCCAATAGCTGGAGTTCAAAAAAGGCATTTTTTTAGCAAATGGCATTCAGGCACAGGGGCAGGTCACAAAGGCATGGGCTGCTCTGGGGTTTGGCTGACTTTGACTGCAGGTCTTTCGAGAACCTTCCATTCCCCCACAGATTTCTGGGCTCCTCTACAGGAATTCTGGGTGAATTTATACAGCTTGTGTTAAAGTCAGCATAAATTATCCTTATGCCTTGTAGTTTCTGAGACATGTAGATGTAATAGAGGATTCTAAATTACGGCTGTCAATGAATAGCAATTTTGCTGTGATTGTTGAAGATCTGTCAGTATTAAAGACAACCTGGAAACGAGAGAAATGTAGCAGTTCCTATATTCCATTCTGTTTTACTTTTCTGTCCAAGCCTTGTAACCAGACATCCTTTGTTGTGACTTTTGCATGTTCCCAGAAATAGGAAGCCAGAACAGAGGTGGTTGAGTAGCTGAGAGTTGAGGTTCTCAAGCATTGTTTTGCTATGACAGAGGCTGGAAAAGAGCAGCACTTTGTCTGTCCTGTGTCACTTTTTGATTTTTTTTTACTGTGGGACTTGCATGCATATTTTACTCCTGCAGAAATACGATGTATGAGATTTCACCTTGGAACAGAGTTTAATGGCCAAGTAAATTCCAAGAGTTTGAATTCCAAAGATAGGTGCTTATTTTGGATGTGGTGATGGGCACTTCATTATAATGGTGCTAAAGTAAATACTGCTAATTTAAGGCTCTGACTAAACTCTGGAAATGCCTTCAGAAGTTTAATGTGAAAGGTATGTTTTATAAAACGCGTATTACTTCCCTTTAAGCCCAGTTGTGTGAAATTCTTATTAAATTGTGTTTCCTGGGGAGGTATTAAACACTAATTCTGGCCAGGCAAAGCCATGCTGAAGCAGTCGTGGTACAAAGGCAGCAGGGTTTGGGCTGCAACGTGCACGAGGCCTGAAACTCTGTGCTAGCAGAGTGCAGGCAATGAATTTAACAGCTGCAGATTCTGCAAGGCTGCAGAATGGGCAGAACTGCTCCATCCTGCCTTGCAGGAGCTCTCAGAACCCAGAGGGACAATGCTGGCAGTCAGGAGCTTAAGAGATGTCTGGGGAAAAAGCCCCAGCAGCAGGGCAGGTAAAGGATGGGCTTTAATGAAAAGCACCCTTGTGTAGTAACTTTGTGAGAGCAGGAGGAAGCTGCAAGAAAAAAAACACCCCAGTTTTGAAGAAGCTGACAGTTTTGACCAGAAAAGATGATTTTTACAATAGGTTTGTGGTTTCTGCTTTGTGCTTGCTAATTAGAAATGAGAAACTGCCTGGGAGCGCAGGCAGAAGGACAGGCTAAATATGCTGAAAAGTTGTTGCTAATGAAAGCTGTC